>NC_056726.1:666744264-666809264 GCF_019279795.1 Protopterus annectens | reverse complement strand
CTGAGTGCTTGTGTTATGTGACGGATTCTAGTGCCCGATAGGCAGCTTACCGTGACCTTCTCCTTGTTCAGCCTGGTGAGTGGGACGTCAGTGTGTCTGACTATGGAGTCACCTATGACAAGTATGTTTGGTGTTGTATTTGGCCTTAAGGGCAGTGACTGCTTTGCACACTGATTTTGTTGTTTATGTGTTGTTTGTGTGGTGTATTGAGTTTGCAGTTGCTTGGGTGTCTGTTGTGGAGGCCTCTGCTGTTTAGGTAAATTTTTACTCAGAGCCTCCGAGTATGTCTTAGTGTGTTTATGTGTTTGATTCAGTGGTGTGGTTGAGTTATGTGAGACAGGTATTGTGGTGTGTGTAGTTGCCTTCTCCTCCTGCCTGGTCTTGCCAGTCCTGAGTTGAGAGAGCTCAGCCTCCAGTTTGGCTAAATAGCTGCATCTCTCGCAAGTGTTAGTGTTACGTGGAAGGAGGAGAGGGTTGTCCGTGTACATGAGGCAATTGTAACATTGTCTCAGAATTCCCAGATTCACCAACTGGGCAGGAGCGGACGCCAGCATCTGACCCTTCGACATGCTAGAAAGATTTATGAGTTGGTATGAGACAGAAAAGTAGTGGGCTTAGCAGGGAAGTGGGCACTCCTGGGGGGTTTTGCTAGTGAGAGATTTGTATAATATAGGAGTGCTTGACCTGCAAAGAGAATGCTTATAAGACAAGGAATATGCTTATAAGACAAGTGCTGAGCTTTTTGAGAAGAAAAAGCTATTTGGAACAAGTGCTGCACTTTTTAGCGAAGGTGTAAACTGTTTAGGTTCCTAACAGAGCAGTTTTAAGGGAAAAATTGAAGAACAGACTTTCTGGAGCCAGAAAGAGTTTAACCTTGTTTAACCGGCGCTGCCAGATGCTGCTCTAGTGGCATCTCCTCGCTAAATCGCGCTAAAGCACGTTAAAGCGTGCTTGATAGCAGGGGCTGGAAAGAAGCAGGAATAGACCCAAAACGGACAATAAAACTACAGTTTCAAGTCAGTAACCACCTCTACGGGGGGCAGGGAAGCTGCTCAATGTTATTCACTGCCACTGATCAACAGAGAGACTTTCCTTTAGCCCAAGCAAAAATGGCCTCACAGAAACTTTCAAATAGTTCAGGAACAGCAAGCCTGTAACTGAACTTTTTTAACTCTCAGAAAAGTGGGAAAAAAGCAAGATTTTTTTTTGTTTTTGTTTTTTTTCAGAGATAGCAGAGGTTCACAAGTAATATCAAGTTATAACAGTGCAGTAAATGACCCCACACAAGAGTGCTAGGTCAAGGACAGAAAATATGCAAGTTTTAAGAAAAAAACGATTTTTAAAATTAAGTGCAAACAGGAAATTCAGCAAACAGCTTTTGGTTGTGCTCTAAATACAGCTACTAATACAGAAATCAAGTTTAACAAGCCAGCAAATGCTCAAGCTAGGCAGCTATGCAGAAAAACTTAGCAAATAAACAGAGAAAAAATACTTAAAATCTCAAAAGTGGCTCCCTTCTTCTCTCAGCGTTTTTTCCTCTTGGAGGGTGCTTCATCAACAGCCAACAAGCCTGAAAAGATGCCCAAACCACGAGGCAACTAGGTCTTAAGAGAGGAAGATGAAGGAGTTTTGGAAATGACCCCTAGTGGCCAATAAAACTACAGTTTCAAGTCAGTAACCACCTCTACGGGGGGCAGGGAAGCTGCTCAATGTTATTCACTGCCACTGATCAACAGAGAGACTTTCCTTTAGCCCAAGCAAAAATGGCCTCACAGAAACTTTCAAATAGTTCAGGAACAGCAAGCCTGTAACTGAACTTTTTTAACTCTCAGAAAAGTGGGAAAAAAGCAAGATTTTTTTTGTTTTTGTTTTTTTTCAGAGATAGCAGAGGTTCACAAGTAATATCAAGTTATAACAGTGCAGTAAATGACCCCACACAAGAGTGCTAGGTCAAGGACAGAAAATATGCAAGTTTTAAGAAAAAACGATTTAAAATTAAGTGCAAACAGGAAATTCAGCAAACAGCTTTTGGTTGTGCTCTAAATACAGCTACTAATACAGAAATCAAGTTTAACAAGCCAGCAAATGCTCAAGCTAGGCAGCTATGCAGAAAAACTTAGCAAATAAACAGAGAAAAAATACTTAAAATCTCAAAAGTGGCTCCCTTCTTCTCTCAGCATTTTTTCCTCTTGGAGGGTGCTTCACCAACAGCCAACAAGCCTGAAAAGATGCCCAAACCACGAGGCAACTAGGTTTTAAGAGCGGAAGATGAAGGAGTTTTGGAAATGACCCCTAGTGGCCAATAAAACTACAGTTTCAAGTCAGTAACCACCTCTACGGGGGGCAGGGAAGCTGCTCAATGTTATTCACTGCCACTGATCAACAGAGAGACTTTCCTTTAGCCCAAGCAAAAATGACCTCACAGAAACTTTCAAATAGTTCAGGAACAGCAAGCCTGTAACTGAACTTTTTTAACTCTCAGAATAGTGGGAAAAAAGCAAGATTTGTTTTTGTTTTTGTTGTTTCAGAGATAGCAGAGGTTCACAAGTAATATCAAGTTATAACAGTGCAGTAAATGACCCCACACAAGAGTGCTAGGTCAAGGACAGAAAATATGCAAGTTTTAAGAAAAAAACAATTTAAAATTAAGTGCAAACAGGAAATTCAGCAAACAGCTTTTGGTTGTGCTCTAAATACAGCTACTAATACAGAAATCAAGTTTAACAAGCCAGCAAATGCTCAAGCTAGGCAGCTATGCAGAAAAACTTAGCAAATAAACAGAGAAAAAATACTTAAAATCTCAAAAGTGGCTCCCTTCTTCTCTCAGCGTTTTTCCTCTTGGAGGGTGTTTCACCAAAAGCCAACAAGCCTGAATGTTAAATGAATCATCTGTGGGACGTATAGTTCATTCTGTCTCAGCGGCCATTTGATACTTTATCAAAATTTGAGCCTGCCTGCCTTTCTTAATCACACACAAACACTCCCTTTTGTGTCAGCCTTGGCCTAGAGCTCCCCACCCCCCCCAAACAACACCCTGTGTAAATCATGATAACTGTGCTGTATCCTTGATTTTTTATCTTTTGGATTAAGAGATATATAAGTCTTTTGTTTAATGTCCAGGGTGCACAGCTAACTCGGTGCTTAGAATATATGTCTGTGATGCTCTTTTGAAAATTGTACTGCTTTCTTACAGGTTTATGTAGTGTGTCTGTCTTTGATGCATGAGGCCTATTAGTTGATAGAGAACACATCTATTGACATAAGTCAGTGTTGTCACATATTAATGTCATTGCTGTTAAAATAACCCACCTTTTGCTTAGTTACATTAGCAAGTAATAGTATGCAAGGCTATGCCCTTCCTTTTGTGTTCTTAGCCATTTTTTCCTGTTCTAGGTTGAACACTTAATTTGATAGTCCCACAGTTACAAGTGTTTTAATTTGGGGCTGACACTGTGTGTTGCTAGCAGTACACAGCCATTACATGGGTAAGTAAAGATTGTGAGCATTGTCTGGCATCAATTTTACTGCATGTATGTGCATAACAAAGATTTACCCTCAAGTGCTGTGCATGTGTGTTATCCATTGCCTCTTGGCAAAGTTGAGGTCATATTGTGCACACCTATGTCCACCTACAGCCACAACAGCTAGTAGTTCTCCCTCTGTCTCCTCCCCTGTGTGTGGCTGTGGTGACCTTGCCAGTGGTGGTTGGATGTGTGTCCCTTCCCCTTGGAGTTCCTGCTGAAGCTGTATTCTCAGAATAATATTGTGAAGGATAGCACAGACTGTGGAAATTTCAGCACAAGTATGGGGATTGGACTGCAAGGCTCCCCCTGATGTATCTAGGCACCAGAACACTGACTTTAGCAGTCAACACATGCTCTGTGATATTTCTTGTTTGAGCGTGTACCTCATTATAAAATTTTTCAGTCGGTGTCTGTGCTTTTGTGATGGGCATCATGAGCCATGGTTCTTGTGCCTACCATGCATCCCTCAGTAAATGACCTTGTGGGATATCTCCCCTAGAAAACCTCTGATACAATTGAGAACTGTGCCAGATAAGAGAATCATGCTAACTGCCTGGGTTGCCAGCACACACATTCAGGATTATTCCCATAGTGTTAGTCATAACCTGGCAGTTAATGGAGTGGAAGCCCTTTCTGTTTATGTACACACTTCCTTGTTCCCCTGGTGGTGCTTTGATTTGAATGTGCTTGTAGTTTATAGCATCCAAGACTTCAGGGAGGTTAGAAATCCTACATAGTTGTAGCTCTGTCCTCAAGTGTATGGGAAAAATGTATGTAGTCAGCGGCATGTTGTAGCATAGCATTCAGAAATTGATGCAGGA
Organism: Protopterus annectens; assembly: GCF_019279795.1. Taxonomy (NCBI): domain Eukaryota; kingdom Metazoa; phylum Chordata; order Ceratodontiformes; family Protopteridae; genus Protopterus; species Protopterus annectens. Next base: position 666,804,919 of record NC_056726.1, on the reverse strand, counting down.
TTCTGGATGCTGATGTCTGTAACATCCCCAGCATATCCCTTGTTAGTCTCTGGAAGATTCCTGTAGCTAATATTGTAAGCGCTACACATACTTTAGTCTCCACAGGTATCGGTTCCCCTTGGTTTGCCTTGCCTCTTATTTGATGATGATAGAGGTTACAGAGTTTCTGTACTATGTCTCGATCCACCCTGAAATGGTTTACAATATCCACCTCATGCAGACAATGAAAATTTTAAACAGGGTCTAAATGCCCTTCTTCTTGGCCGAAATCTATTAGCAGCAGCAGCTGCATAGACTTGAGCCTGTTGCACATACACATACATAACAGCAACGGCAGCCCCTAACATTGTTTCTGTGTAGAGTAGTTTCTGTGGCTGTATTCCAATAGGTTTTGGAATTTCTGGCCAAAACCTGCACTGAGGTACACAAATGCTTTATAGCTTGTTGAATAGCTCTTCCATCTTGGACGTGGTTAATTAGCATACAATTCAGCTGCTTATGCTGCAATTAGCATGCCACAATGTTTACCATGTTTGTGCAACTCTACGTGCCATGTAGAGCAACTTACTGAATATGAAACAGCATGCCAGCATGTAGGTTTTATTGAATCTAGCCTTGGATGTTATATTAAAAAAACACATTTCTATGTGCACTGTTTTAGAACATAATTCCCAAAACCTTGTTTTAAAACCTGTTCATTTATTAGCCATATAGCCTTACAATATATATCTGTATAATTTTTGCAATGGCCCAGAAGCTGTGGTCTAGTTAAATTGCTTTCTTAGAGGTGCTTGCTTTTTTAAACACAAATAATTAAAAAAACAAAACCAGCACTCTGCAATGATGTTTGTAAAAAAATATGCTCATTATCTTTAAGACTACACTGACAACATGCTGTAAATTGTGTATTTAGAATGTAATATCTATCACTATCATTTAGATTAGAATAAATATGTCAGTAATCAGAAATCGGTGTGTACCCATTTCAGAGAAAGAAAACACAGTACTATCCGGACAATGCTGCACAAAGTGTATGCATGCTGGCAGTTATGTTTAATACACAAATTCTTCTGTCACCATTCAATGATGTTATGCTTTTATTGTGCTTCTGGGGCTTCTAACATGTTATAATTTATTTATTTACTTTTGTCCTATTACTGTCCTGCTTTCAGGAATTACTTTAATTCTTTCTTTAATAGGTTCATAGGTTCATAGGTGTGTACTAGGCTAATGGCTGTGGAGCCTTTACAAGCCTAGCCCATAGATGTGCCCTGGCATCGTGCCACCTGATGTTAGTTCCCAGTGCCTCTATCAAGTAGTGCCACTGGAGTGATCCCCGGGGTGAACTTTCACTTTCACTCCCAACCATAATAAACTTTGCTGTCTCTTCTCTCCTTTACTTTACAGGTAGAGTTTGTATTATTACTCACCCCTCTGAGGCCTTCACTGATAGATTTCCATTGATTGCCTCTCTGGTTTCGCTGGTTTCTTTGCATTCCACCTGGTTTACACCCCTTGTGCTACCCCCTCCCCCAATACTAAGTCTATATTAGAATCCTGCTGAGCATGGAGCCATCTTAAAATTACTAGTCTCCCATCAGGATGCAAGTACTCTTCAGCAATTGAATTCTGCTTGCTGAGCACACTCAAGCAACTCTGCAGTCTGCAGCTACCACCCCATCCATACAGTTTAAGAAGGAATCAGTACTGCAGAACTAAACAAGGATATACATTGTGAGCCTCAAGAGCAGGGTAAGTCCACCCAGGCATTCTACTTAGCACACTCAAGCAACTCAGCAGTCTGGAGCTACCACCCCACCAATGGGTTCATAGGTAGGTTCTAGGCTATCTGCCTGAAGATATTTATAAGCCTAGCCAGAATGTGTTGGCTTTTGCTGCCCACTTAGATTAGTTCCTTGTGTCCTCTGTCCAGCAGAGCCACTGAAGTGATCCTCAGGGTAACATTTCTATTTCCCATCCACTTGTCAAGGTTTCTCTTGAAGAATGTTAGTGAGGAGCTCTGCCTAATGTAGATTGGAATCTTAAGGAAAATGGAAGCTGAAACAAACTTCTGAACCACACAAAAAGAAACAGACGGCCTGGAAGCTCCCAAAAGGAATCCTAGAAATGAACCAAAATACAATGCAGCAAGTCTGTCAGCCAGATAATAATCCAAATAGTCGAAGTCAAATAAAAGTCTCTGTAAAAAGCCACCAAATCTTGTTCCAAAGCATGGGAAGTCTCTGGGACAGGAATCTGTCCCTCCAGCATGTCCTATTTATTGTTATGGTGTGGTTTAGATCCATAGAGCATGTGGCTTGAGGGGATATGGTTTTCTTTATGTGGAGCATGTCCATCATTTCCGGGTCGGACATGGAATTGTATGTCAGGCAGAAATCACCTCTGAGTAGGCAGTATGCAACCGAGTACATCTGGAGTTTCTTCAGTCGAGCTGCATAGGGCATCTGTTTGAGGCCAGTGATCCTTTTGGTGAGGTACTTCTGTGGTCTTTCCAGCTGTTGCAGGTGTCTTGTAAGGTACATCCCAAATGGGGCATTGTACTCTGTGATAGGTCTGATGAGTGATGAGTAGAGGGGTATAATGACCTCTTTTGATCTGGATGTGAACCCTTTTGTGATTAGGTGGGCCACATAGAAGGGTTTCCTAACAAATTTGGCAATGTGATTATCAAAGAAGAGATTACTATCTACTTGAGTCCCCAGATCCCTTATTAAGTCTTCTATATTTAGGGGACTACCACCTATGTGGTAGTTTGTGGGTACTTTGATTTTTCCAAAGGGGGTGACTATGCACTTTTTGGCATTTAGCTTGAGGCCATGATTTTGACACCAGGTATCCGTCTCTGTGAGACCCTTTTGGAGGATGTCTGTGTCAGCTGGAAAGCCAATTATAGCCCCTAGTTTGCAGTCATCTGTGAACCTGGTCAGCGATAGTCCTCCTGTGCTTGCCTGTACCTCTGAGAAGTATATGCCAAACAGGAGGGGTCCTAGGACTGAGCCCTGGGGAATGCCACTTGTAACCGGTTTAGAGTCAGACCTAGCTCCCGCAACTCTCACCATGTGAGTTCTGTCCATGACTCAGTTGGCAACCCATCTTGTGACATAGGGGTTTATGTTCAGGCTGGTGAACTTCTCTATAATACCAGAATGGGGAACGGTGTTGAAGGCCTTTGTGAGGTCTAGGTAGGCTGTGTGTACCACCTTTCCCCCATCTATAGCCTTGGTAACTGTCTCAAAAAAGTCCACCAGGTTTATGTGGCATGATCTGCCCTTAACAAAGCCAAACTGGGTATTGTACAGTGTTTGGAGGTTCCCAATGGCTCTGTTAATGAGTTCCATGATGATGCACTCCATAGTCTTGCAGACTAAGCTAGTCAGTCTTATAGGGTGATAGTTCCTGGGGTCTGTTGTGGCTCCACCTTTGTGGAGCAGAATAACTGTTGCTGTGCACCACTCTATGGGCACATGGCCTGTGGAGAGGCTGAGTTTGAACAGTGTGTTTAAGTGAGGGGTTAGTTTGTCTTTGAGCTCATGTAGGACACAGCCTGGGACACTGTCTGGTCCCATTGATGCTGTGTTTTTGGCTTTGGAGAGGGCTGTTTTAATCTGAGTGTCTGTGATTTCAGGGGCTCTACATTTTTCTGGTATGATTATGGGCCCTTTTGGGGGTGAGAGGGGGGGGGTGAAGTTTACAATGAACCTGTCTGCCAGGATGTTGGTGATATTGGTCGGTTCAGTGTTTTTTCTGCCATTCTGCACTAACTCCAAGCAGATTTGAGCATTGCCGCTTAGATTCTTGATATAGCTAAAGAATGCCTAGTGGTTATCTTTGGAGTCCTTGGCAATTTTTCTTTCGAAGCTCGCCTTGGATGATTTTATGAGGGATCGCAGTTTCTTGTGATACTGATCAGGGATGTCTTACCTTCTTGGGATTTTACTCTTTTCTGCACTAGTTTCCTCCTTCTATTGTATAGCTTGTTTATGGCAGGGGTCCACCAAACTGGTTTCCTTTTCTTGGAGGAGTGAGTCTTGGTTTTGCTTGGGATAGCACAATCCATGCATTCTTGTAGGTGTCCGTAGAATGCATTAGTAAAGGATTTTGCAGCTTGGACAGCATTATCCTTTAGCATGGGGGCTTAAAAACTTTCCACCTCTGTCTTAAGTAACATGAAATTTGCTTTTGAAAAGTTTTCATGGTGGTTTCCTTGTCCGGTGGTGGGGGAGGAATGTGGATATCCAGAGTGATTTGTTTATGGTCAGATCTAACCAGCGAGGGGTTGACTTCTGGTGTGGAACACTGGTCGCTCATGTTGTTGATGACCAGGTCCAATATGTAGTCACCTCTGGTGGGAGTGTTGACCAGTTGATCTAGGGCATTTGAGTTTATAAATTCTATAAAATGTTGGGCAAGGGAGTCAGTACTTGAGTAGTTCTCCCAGTTAATGTTTGGGTAATTGAAATCACCCAATAGTAGGGTGTTTGGTAGGACCTTTATGTTTCCCAGTGTTTCCAGAAATGCGGAATGGGGGTCCTGGGACATGGTGGGTGATCTATTGCAAGCTACAATTTGAATTGCAGTTTTCCCATTGTTAGATGCACGTTCATAGGTTCATAGGTTGGTACTAGGCTATCAGCCCTAGGGCCTATACAAGCCTAGCCATAACAATTCCCTGGCTATTTCTTCCCACACTATTTACTTCCCTGGACCCCTGTCTAGCAGGGCGGATGATCTCTGAAGCATCGTGCTGTGCCACTAACCTGGAGGTGTGAGTATCCTTGATGAATATGGATACACCCCCGCCTTTTGTATTTTGGTCCGGGTTCTGTGGCTGAAATGTATGGTAGTGCTGGGATGCTCTCTGGAGCCTTAAACCAGGTTTCTATTACTGCACATATATCGATTTTCTCCATACTGAGGAGTGCCTCGAGTTCATGCATTTTGAGGTTTAGACTTCTGGCACTGAGTAGCATTACCCTCAGTTTTTTGTTACTTGTGCTATTTATGGCGGTGGGTTTGTATTTTGATTCTTGCCTAAAAAAGGCACTATGGGGGTGGCAAGAGCCTTGGCCAGTATTTGAAAGCCTAAAAGTGACATATGCAAGCTGTCTTTAGTGAAGCAGTGTGGCTTGTCAAGCATGTCATCCCAGGTGGACAGACACTGGATCCCCTTTGAATGACACCAGAAACGTAGTCAATTGTTGAAATTGATCATTTTTTCTTTATACCGTGGTATCATTCTTGGTGAGGCAGGATACTACTCAGGGTCAGGGTTATACTGGCCTGGGCTATGTGATCAGAGAGCTCTTCCATGTCTCTTTTCGTGTAGTCCATGTGGTCATTCACACCAACTTGGACAATGACAGAGTCGTATTTGTACTTGTTCTGGAGTGACCTGAGTGCTTGTGTTATGTGGGTGATCCTGGTACCCAACAGGCAGCTAACAGTAACCTTCTCCTTATTCAGCCTAGTCAGTGGGACGTCAGTGTGCCTGACTATAGAGTCACCTATTACTAGTGTGTTGGGTATGTTATTTTGCCTTAAGGGCTGTGATTGAGTGGCACACTGGTTTTGTGAAGTATGGGTTTCATGGTTTGTGTTGGGGAGTGGAGGTTGCTTGGATGTCTGCTTTGGAGGTCTCGGTTGCTTTTGCAGATTTTTATTTAGAGCCTCCAAGTATGTTTTCATGTATTTATATGTGTTTTTTTGCAGGTGCTGGTTTAATGGGTCTATGTGAGACTGGTGGTGTGAAGCAAGTATTTCTCTTCTCTACTTGACTGTCTGATTCAGTCTTGGGTTGAGAGAGCTTAGCCTCCGGTTTGGCTGTATAATTGCATCTCTCGCATGTATATTAATGTGTTCAGTGGTAGGAGGAGAGGGTTGTCTGTGTACATGAGGCAGTTGTAATATTGCCTCAAAATGCCCAGATTCACCAGTTGGACTGCAGAGTACACCTGAAACTGCCCTTTGGACATGCCTGGATAGGTACAGTGAACTGTTTTACTGATTGGCTGGTAAGGTCGAATAGAGAGCCTTGTCCTTCTATACAGTATAGAGGGGTCTAGTGCTAGGGTTTATAAGTGCTTGCTATGAGTTTTGAGCAAGTGCCGGGCTGGGAAATGACTGGCTTGAGTGTTTAAGTTGAAAGTTACATACAGTCTAAAAAGGAATCAGTACTGCAGAACTAAACAAGGATATACATTGTGAGCCACAAGAGCAGGGTCAGTCACCCAGGCATTCTACTTGTATGTGTTATGAGAGTGAAGCTATAACATTAGCAGTGTTTCTTAGTAGTTCTCAGCATGCTAATAAAACTGACTGTTGTAGCCTTTTGTCCTCTCCCCCAGTTAGTGCAGTAGTCCTAACTGCCCAATAGACAGTATACATTTAATTCAGATCTCTATGATTAAATTAACCATCAAGCAGTCCTCTCAGTGCTTTCTGCCTTAGTTCGTATCACTTGAGCTCCGTCTGTTTATTTGGATCACTATACATTCCCCTTCATTGCTAATGTATCTCCCTATTCTAATCTGTGCAGAAAATGGCTACTAATAAGCAAGTCAATGTGAAGACACACTCCCAACCTTAACAAACTTTGCTTTCTCTTCTCTCCTTCACTTTACAGGTATAGTTTGAATTATTACTCACCCCCTCTGAGGCCTTCACTGATAGATTTCCACTGATTGTCTCTCTGGTTTCACTGTTTTCTTTAGATTCCACTTAGTTTACACCCCTTGTGCTACCCCCTCTCCCAATACTAAGTCTATATTAGAATCCTGCTGAGCATGGAGCCATCTTTAAATTACTAGCCTCCCGCCAGGACACAAGTGCTCTTCAGCAATTGAATTCTGCTTGCTGGTAAGCCATTAGACCTCAGGAATTTGTTTAAAGTGTTCAGATTTTAAAGTCAGAGTTACTTTTTGCTGCCCATTACTCTTGCCTTGGTGGGCTCTGCCCCTCACCCTCACTAATGCTCGGGCTCTCTCCGCTCCCCTGCCCCTATTCCCTCCCGCCCCCACTACACCTACATTTATAGTAATCGTAACCACACCCACAGCTGAACCTCACATCAATTACAACTCCTCAAGTCAGATCACATTACACCACACCCACTTGCTCCACCACAAAATACTCCCAACCACTCTCATTCCCACTAAGCATTATTACATCACCCCACACTACTTACCCATCCACATATACTGCAACCCTATAATTTCTATCCACACCTCCACCTAGAACCGACTTAAACTTTATAACCATGACTATCACACAACTAAGTCTAGTCTGTCTTCTCATAATTCTTTATAAGTCCACAAGTTATCACTCTAGCAGTATCACTAAACTTAGCAGCCCAGCACTATATTATGCACTCTCATATACAGACACTGCACATTATAGTATCTGCCCACAATTGTTCAAGAACTACATAACAGACCAATTCAGTACTAAACACATATGCTCTCATTCCTACTCCAAAAAAACACAATACTTTCTCACCAAACTCCAACATCTGTATCACCATTTTAACACCAGACTCACCATAAGTGGGGACATCCACCCCAACCCAGGTCCAAATCCATCCTGTCCAACACAAACTGCTCTAACATAAGTGTCAGAACATAACATCCCCACTATCTTCATCCCTGGGCAAATCAACAACAGCAGCAAAACCAACCATCTTTTAATGCTAAATATTAATATTAGAAGTATCAAAAATAAAATACCTGAACTCCAGGCCACAATAGCACACTACTCCCCATACATAGTTGCTTTAACAAAAACCTGGCTAAATAAAAACATAGCTAACTTAGAAGTTATCCCTACCAGTGACAATATCATTAGACAAGACAGACCACTTCATAAAGGGGGTGGAACTGCCTTACTGTACAAGTCCAACTTAACTGTACGTCAAATACCAAACTCCTACCCCCTCCCAGTAATTAGGATATACTTATCTCACAACTTCAACTTCACCCTAAAAAGGTCATCACCACAATTGTGATCTACATTCCACCTGGTAATACACCTGCTAGCCTTGAAGACTTCTTATCCTGGTGTTCTTCCATATACTCACAAGAAACCCTTATTCTGGTGGATTTCAACCTAGATTGGTTCACCTGTATATCAGAACCACCAATGAATCTAATAAATCTCCATGACTACCAGCAGCTAGTCCAAATTCCAACTAGATGTGATACAAATCTAAAAGGGAATCCATCCTTGACTGGTTCCTAACTAACAACCCCACATTGTACCCCCACACAGGCAGTCTCCCAGACACCTTACGTGACCAAAACATAATATACCTTATACATAGTAAAACAAGCATATGCAAAACCACTAACTATAAATCCACTACAAACACAAAACATTTCTCTCCTGAGGTCCTCAATACTTTACTCTGTAGCTGTGACTGGACCCTTCTAAAAACCCTCCCACTTGACCAGGCTGTAGCATATTTCAACAAAACATTTCTACAACACCTAGACACTGTTGCTCCATTGCGCAAATTTAGGTTAGAACCTCTGCAAACCCCTGGCTCAGTAAAGAAACCAAACAAATCCTCAAGTCCAGAGATACTGCCTGGCTTTACTATAAAAAAAACAAAGAAACACAAAGCCTAACTAAGTACCAAGAACTGCGCAACCATGCAAAAAAATGGATTAGGTTGGACAAAAAATCCTACTACATGACATTGCAAACTAAATTCCAACACAACCACCCCAAAATTTTGGAAAAATGTAAACCAGCTACTAAAATCCATCCAAAAGACTACACCCAAACCAACCACCCCTGACACTAAAGTTCCCATCGAAACAATTCATCTCCCACTTTGTGAAATTAATTCTATCCTTAGTATCAAAGGACAGTTCCAACCTCGCTATCCCCCAACACAATTAACACTAATACAAGCTTTACCCTCAAAACAGTTTCCACCACTTCTATCAAAAGCATGCTCTCCAAACTAAAAACCTCATCAACAGCAGCCGACCTACTCCCCAGCTATTTCTTGAAACTCACAGCAGATGCTATTGCTATCCCAGTCTCCACTCTCCTAAACAGATCAATTGTTGAAAACTATGTGCCCAAACTCTATAAAATATCCTATGTTGCACCCATACATAAAGGCGGGACCTCCACTGAACTTAATAACTACAGACCCATTGCTTTACTCTTCCCCCTGGCCAAAATCCTAGAAAAATTCATACATACCCAGGTGCTAAAATATCTCCTACACAGCAACATCCTGTCATCTACTCAACATGGTTTCAGACCTGCCCATAGTACCACTACAGCCCTCCTCTGCTTCACAGACACAGTAAACCGTCTCAAAAATGAAGGCCTGCAGGTGTCAACTCTTTTTTTGGATATGTCCAAAGCATTTGACATAGTTTTGCACTAAATCCTGCTAAACAAACTAAACCACTATCACCTATCAAATTCAACTCTTACCTGGTTGTAAAGCTACTTACCTGACAGGTACAAAGCTGTGAAATGGGAAAATTATCTCTCTCCTCAGCTGCCCATATCTATAGGAGTCCCACAGAGTTCTATCTTAGGACCACTACTATTCACAGTCTTCACAAACTACCTCCATACCTCCACACAGCATGCATCTGTCATTCAGTATCCAGATGATACTATATTAATCTGTGCTGCACAAAACATTCTCACCCTCCTGCAAACAACTCAGCTAGCATTCTCTGATGTTGAAAACTACCTTACCAAAGCCCAACTTAACCTCAATCCACAGAAAACTCATCTTATGATTATAACCAGTTCTAACAAAAACACTGATAACAGTCAATTCATATTTACTCCACAAATGCTACTCCAATCGCTCCAGTGGCACATGCTAAGCTATTGGGAATAACCTTAGACTCCCACCTAAAATTTGATAGTCATCTCAACTTAACTATTAAAAAAGTACATGCTAAACTGGGATCACTCTACCGTATCAAATCATTTCTTACCAACAACATAAGATCAGCCATTGCTCACTCCCAACTTCTATCCACACTACTCTATGCATCTCCCATTCTGACTAATCTCAACAAAACTGAACTAAGCAAAATGGAAGCCTGCTATAACAGAATTGCCGTCTTTGCTGAAAATTGCGCATATAGAACTCATCACTGTACTGCTTCGAGACAGCTCCACTGGCTTGAACTGCCCAACCTCCTAACCTACAATCAGCTCTGCCTTAATCATTCGATCTATTATCTCCCCAATAAGTGTCCTGCCCTCAAAAACCTAGTACAACATCACTCAGCCAAAAGACCACTTAGATCATCAAGCAAACTACTACTAGAAGTCACCAACAGCTACAATAGCTTTGGAGACGCACTATATAGCAGTTCAGTGGCTAAAAAATGGAACACTCTCCCCACTAGCATACAAAACACATTGTCCAAAGCTTCCTTTAAAACCCTCATTATGCAACATCTCAAGCAAAGTTGGCAGTGCCATGACTGCTCCCCAGGCTAGTGAAAACAGATAAGATACACATACTAAACCTAGAGTACTTGATAATAGTTTTCACTCTTACTCACAAACACTGGTAATCTACGGTGTATGTACCGTACCTGTGTACTATGTATGTATTCTACCTATGTTCCAAATTTCAGCTGTACACCACAAATCTATCAATTAACTTTATTTTTAAATTAATATTTTCTTGTTTGTTCTGTTCACTGTAACTGTTAATGTGCTATATACCACTGTAAAAATGTCTATTGTAATTTATTTGTATACTGATCATGTCTAAACATCTAAATGTATCTGTAATTTTTCTATGTAGGGCTTTTCTCCCCGGGCCTCTGCTGAAAAAGGGCCTTTTTCGGCTCAGTCAGACACCCCTGGTTAACAAATGTAAAATAAAATAAATAAATAAAATAAAAATATTTCCCATTCACTCATCAAGATTTCTCTTGAAGATGGCCTGTGAGGTGCTCTGTTTGACATGTATGGGAAGTCTATTCCAGAGCATGGGCAGTCTCTGAGTTATGAACCTGTCCCTCCAGCATGTTCTGCTGATTGTGGTAATGAGGTTGAGGTCTCTGGAGTGTGTGGTGTGGAGGGATTGGGATTTCTTTAGATGTAGCATTTCTAACAGAGCTGGCTCAGACATGGCTTTGTAAGTCAAGCACAGATTGCTTCTTAGCAGATGATATGAGACAGAGAATAGATGGAGTTTTTTGAGTCTGTCCATGTAGGACATGTGTTGAAGGCTTAGGATCCTCTTTGTGAGGTACTTTTTTTGCCTTTCCAGTTGTTGCATGTGTTTAGTGAGGTACATGCCAAATAGGGCATTATACTCAATGACTGGCCTAATGAGGGAAGTGTAGAGAGAGATGATGACCTCTTTCTTCCTGGATGAAAAACCTTTGGTAATGAGATGTGCCACATAAAAGGACTTTCTGACCACAGTGGCAATGTGGTGGTCGAAGGAGAGGTTACTGTCAACCTGTGTCCCCATATCTCTTATAAAGCCTTCTGTGTTCAGTGGGCTCCCATCGATTGGTAATTAGTGGGAACTGAGTTTTTCCCAAAGGGGATGGTGATGCCTTTTTTGGCATTAAGCTTAAGGCCATGGTTTCAACACCAGTCACATCTCAGTGAGGCCTTTTTGTAGGATGTCTGCATCACTTTTGGAGTTAATAATGGCTCCCAGCCTGCAGTCGTCTGCAAACCTGGTCAGCCAGAGTCCCTCCATGCTGGCCTGGACTTCTGATAAGTAGATGCCAAACAGGAGAGAACCCAGGACCGATCCCTGTGGGACTCCACTTGTGACTGATCGGCAGTCTGACTTGGAGTCTGCTACTTTCACAATGTGGTTTCTATCTGTGGGCCAATTTGCAACCTACCAAAAGATATAGGGGTTGATGCCTAGTTTGGTGAGTTTATCAATAATTCCTGAGTGGGGAATTGTATCAAAGGCCTTGGCCAGATCAAGGTAGGCTGTATGAACTGCCTTGCCCTCATCCACAGCTCTGGTGACTGACTCAAAGAAGTCAACCAGGTTTCGCAGGCATGATCAACCTTTCACAAAACCAAACTGCATGGGATCTAGAGTTTGCAGATTCCCTATATCTTTGTTAATTAGATCCACAATGATGCGCTCCATAGCCTTATATATCAGATTCATCAGGCTAATGGGGCGATAACTCTCAGGGTCTGTAGTTGCTCTCCCTTTATGGAGAGGGATGACTGTAGCAGTGCACCATTTGGTAGGGACAAAGCCTGAGGTGAGGCTGTAATTGAACAGATCACACAGATGAAGTGCCAGTTCACTTTCTAGTTCATGTAGAACACATCCAAGGATATTGTTGGGTCCCATGGAAGCTGTATTCTTGGCCTAACAATGTAGATTTAACCTGTGCTGCAGTAATTCTGGGTGCCTGGCATTCCTCCGGTATTGTGATTGCTCTTTTTGGGAGGAGAGGGGTAATGTTGGCACTGAATCTGTCAGCCAGTATGTTGGCAATGTCTGCTGGCTCAGTATAGGAGGTACGATTGTGCAGTAACGCAGAACAAATCTGGGTATTGCTGTGGAGATTCTTGATATAACTATAGAAGGTTTTGTGGTTGTTTTTAGTGTCTGCTGCAATTCTGCCATCATAGCTGTTTTTTGAGGTTTTGATGACTGATCTCAACTTTTTGTTGAGGCTAATAAGGGAGTTTTTTCAGTCTTGGGACTTCACCTTTTTCTGCAACAGTTTCTTCCTTCTATTGTAGAGTTTATTAATGGCAGGGGGACCACCAGATTGGCTTCCTATTTTTAGAGGAGAGCTGTTTTGGTTCTGTTGAGTATGGCTAATTCCATATATTTATGTATGTGTTCATAAGGTGCATTGGTGTATGATTCGGCAGTCATGCATCTATTTTCCATTGACATGGGTGCTGTGAGGTTAGCCACCTCTGCTTTTAGGAGCCCAAAGTCAACTTTGGAGAAGTTTTTAATGGTGGTTACCTTTGTGGGAGGTGTGGGTGAGATGTGGATTTCCATGATGATTAGTTAGTGGTCGGATCTAACCAGGAAGGAATTGACTATTGGTGTAGAGCAAGTGTTGCCCATGTTCATAATAACCAGGTCAAGGATGTTGCTTCCTCTAGTGGGATGTGTTCTGTGGGCTATTAAATACATAGCAAATAACCAGACAGTAACCAAGGGTGAGAATCAAGCCCTGTACCTAGTGTCTGTAAGGAAAATACATATATATATATTTATATATATATATATATATATATATATATATATATATATATATATATATATATATATATTTCAAGCATGGGGAAATAATGGCTTTACAGCCTGACAATATACCAAAATGTTTACATCGATATTTTTATACCCAGAGTAGATTCCAGAGAATATTTCCTCGTGTAGACAGCAAATGTGTTAGGTATGATGGGTCAGAAAGAGATAATTGGGAACCTATTTTCTGTGAAGGCAGAGAGTTAGTGGACTTTAAAGATTCCCTGCAGGATGCACTGTCAGAGATGGTGGGTGGGCAGATTGTATGATGACGGAGGTGATTTTTTCTAGCTATGATACAGAATCAGAATTGCCTAGACATAGTAAGGCCTTACTGTGTCTAATTATGGTTGCTGCCAAAAAATGCAATTACTGGAAAATGAAAATTACAATCTAAACCAACTATATTAGAAGTAGTGAATATAGTAACAAAGATAAAACAACTGGAACTGAGATCTTTAGAAAAGGATAGGAGCAAACTACATAGGAAATAAATGGGAATTGTGGGAGGAATGAAGTTTAAAACAAGGCAATACTTAAATGAGCTATGTAATGTTTGCTTGAAAATGACTGGGTAGATTGTAAGTGATGTATAATGTCTGCAACTGGGAGTGTATCAGTATGGTTTGTGATGTAAAATGCTTGCAACTAGGATTGTGTCGGCGTGGTTCATTCTCATTTATATAACTGTATGATTGCCTATGTCATAAGTGATGGTTTAATAAAGATTTTTCTTGTTTGAAAAAAAAGGGTTAATACAGTTCGATTACTTTTGTATAAATGTAAATTTGCCTATGTCACAAGTGAGATCATTCAATAAAAGTGTGTAAAAAAGAGTTGTTCCAAAAATAAGTATCCAAGCTGTTCTTAAAAAAAATGATCTAAAGTAGTGCTTGCTTTAATATAATTTGGTAGTCTACTCCATACATGTGTTACTCTCTCAGAGAACCAGTTAACACACTTCTGGTTGCTATAGAATCTTTTATATAGCTTGTCTGATGATTCTCTTCTACTGTTTGATAGGCCCAAACATTCCCAGAGGTAGTTGTCTCTAAATGCCCTAAATACCTGAATAAGTTTCTATTAAAGAATCTGTATGAGACACTGTACATGTTCAGATATTTTAGCCTTTCATAATAACTTAAATTTTCACATCCATGGATGCTCTTGGTATATTTCCACAGTACTATTTCCAGTTTACTTATGTTTGTTTTCTTATAATGTTTCCATACTGTTATTCCATACTCAAGTTTGTGTCCGACATAATTAACAAACAATGGCATCATCAATTTTGATTTCATAGACTTTATAAATCTTTTAATGCAACCTCTAGTTCTATTACTATCATTAACCAATTGGTTGATATGATTAGAAAAACTCAGAGCTGGATCTACTCATATATCTAGGTCCTTAAATGAATCTGAAGTGGCATTTGCTGCATATTGCCCAAATGGTCAATTTGTCAAGTTCTTTTGCAGACATGCCCTGCCTGTAACACAGGTAATCAGTTTGCCCATTTTCAAGTCATCTGTATACAGAGTTTAGAACATCTCAGATGAAAAAAGACAGTTCTGAAAGATAGAATATAAACAAGTATGGGTCTAGGATAGAGCCCTGTGGGACACCCTGAATATAACCTCAAATTTTACTGATCTAATTGCTGTATGATACTTGACATGCCCTATTTGTTAGCCATGCAGCTATCCATCTACTCAAGAGTACATCAATACCTAGTTGTTCTAATTTATTGATCAGTGTTTTGTGTATGGCCCTATCAAATGTTGACATTAAATCTATATAAATTACATCACAGCACAATTTTTCATTCATAGATGTTACTATATTGTTATAGAACATCATGTTACAGATGGTAATAGATATATTTTCAGTGTATGTATGCTGATATATTGTTTCAAGTCCCAACCTTTTCAGTTCTGACAATGATTTATCCAATATATCCTTCCCCATCATTTTCCACAATATGAAAGTAAACGTATAGGTCTGTATGACTCTAAATTTGTCTGACTTTCCTTTCCTTAAAGACATGTTTAACAAGTGCGTGTCTTCAATCATGAGGAATCTATCCATAGTTATATGACCTACTAAATAAAAGATAAAATGGTACTGTAAGTTCATGTCAAAGTGTTCTCGGGTCATTATTACTAATTCCATCTCCTCCACATGCTTTATTTGAATCTAGTTTGCATAGTTCTTTTTCAATATAATCTAATTTGATTTCAGTATCTGAGGTTACCTGGATGTTACAAAGACAATTTATCATCCCCGTTGTGGAGCCAAGCTGCTTTGCATAAAATTTTGTAAATATATCTATAATCTATTGTGTCTGAGAATAAATGTTAGCATCTATAAAAAGCTTACCAATTTGTCTTTACTCCTATCACATCTTATGTAACTATAAAATTGTTTTCTATTATGCTCAATATCTTTATATAAGATTTCTTAAAAATTTTCTCAATCTTGTCTCGCACTATGCTTAATTTGTTTGTCCCGCTTGTTTATTTCAGTTTCAAAGTTGTAGTTTGACCTCTTTTCCATTTCTTATATCTTTTGTCTCTCACCTTAATCAACTATCTTGTACTTGTGGAAATATATCCTCCTAACATTGTGTGATTAGATCCCCTTAGTAAACATTTATTTTTATTTTTTTTTCATTCAGTTTCTTTTTCAAAAATTTCCACATTCCTTCTGCAGTTTTTCCACTTAACGCTTCACTCTAATTAGTTTTACATAGTGACTGTTTTGCTTCCATACAATCTGTTATTAATTTTCTGTACATTGGTTTAGACACCTTAACTATTATGACAACTCCAAACTATAGTTTGTAATAGGTTGGACCTTACTTGTGTTTATCTTGACTCTTTTCCTTTATCCCATATGGGCCTACATATCATTACAAAACTCACTTCAGAGAATATTTGTGCCACAACAATCCCATTCTGTGCAACAGACCCAATCTTCATGTTTGTGAAGAAGCATTTGAAGAACCACTGCCAACTTCTCCAGATACCCTTAGCCTGGGAGTTATTTCATTCCAACTGCATTACATCTTGAAAAGACTCCATCACCAAAACACTACTAAAGCTACCCAGTATACCTTCTGGTCAGTGTTCAAAATAGTAGTGCAAAGAATTATAAGCCCATGCCCTCAAACATGAACGATAAAAATATCTTGGACTATAGAAACATGGTATGAAAATTCAAGTGGTAAATTACATCATTGTAATAACTTGATGTCTAAATCCTGTATCTCGAATGTGCTTTCTCTTATGGGAAAACACATTATGTGCAACCAGGCCCATGAAAAATGAATTACTGTATCTAAAGCCAGGCAATTACTACAGAGCAGTTTGTAAATGCAGAATACTTTCAGAATCTTTAATCTGCTGTTCTTCATCTTTTCCTCTCTACTGCAAAACTGCAATACTGTATTGTTCACACATTCGCTATTATACAACCACCCCCAATTAATATTCCAAAATGTGCACACTAGTTGGTAAGCATGCACGTTGCAAATCAGACTTATACTAATGGAAAAAGGTCTGGGTGCCCGGTCCTTTTCTATTAGTATAAATCTTTTTTTACAGCAATGGAGAACGCAAGATTTCCGTAGTTGTTTAAACACTGTCTCGCTATGTTAAAGGAGTTTAACATAGCGAGACAGCTTTAGAAAAAAGTAACGGAGATCTTCCTTTCTCTGTTGCTTTTTTTAAAGCTGTCTCGCTATGTTAAATGGGTTTAACATAGCGAGACAGATTTTAAAAAAGCAACTGAGATTATCTATTGATTATTTTAAATCTGTCTCGCTTTGTTAAACTCCGTTAACATAGTGAGACAGTTTGTAAAAAGCAACGGAGATCTTGCTTTTTCTGTTGCTTCCACCCACAGCTTTGATGTACTGCATAAGCATACGCATACGCAGTACATCAGAACTGCCGCAGAATACCAGACAGCTGAGGAAGGGCAGCAAGGAGGCATTATACAATGCCATTATTTAGGACAAGTAAGTCTTTTTTCTTAAATAATGTCATTGTATAATAGCAGAAACCCACTTCTTGGTGTGGGTAATGCTGGATTTACCCATGGTTGTCTTTGTTTGACCACTCAGGCTTCGCCTTCATGACCAAACCACACCAACCATGGGTAAATCCAGCATTACCCACACCCAGGCGTGGGTTATTGCTATATTATCCCATGTCATCAATTGTATTAATGCTTGGCTTGCATACTTAAAATCTAACATCTATATAACTAGTATTATCTATTTTATTGTATCCTCTATTGTGTAATGAAGTGTTCTGTACCATTGCTATCTGTATTTTGATTGTGTAGCTTTATCATGTTGGTTTTTGGAACTTTTCTTCCTGGACCTCCACTGAAAATGGGTTCAACCTGGCTCAGTATACCTCCCGATAAACACAAGCAAATAAATAAAATATGTGCTGTTTGGTGATGTATCAGACTTTGAGGGCAATTCAATAAACCTTACATGGACCAAATTTCCATGTAGGAATAGTGGTAAGGCTCAAACACGGAACATGGTCACCGAGTGATGCAGGAAACAAGGCTCGGGGTGTGCACGAACATCCCAACATTGTGCAAACACGGAGGTGTCTGCAGAATGCAAATCACCTCATCTGCTGGTAAAAAAACATGCAAATGAGGTGATTTTGTGATCCATGAAGCATAAAGGCACCTGTGTAGGTGCTGTGTAAGGCTGAAAAATGTATGCGGCTAGTTACTGTGTACCAGAGGATAATATTTAAACAGCGGCTGTAACAACCCAAATAAAATATTGTATAATGTGCAGTAGGCATGCAAATGGCCAAAACTATGGCCAGTGATGTAAAAAAGTAATGCAGTATATTGAACATTAAACTTTTTTTAGACATATGCCACATTTAAGCGGCATGCAGTGATGTGCAAACATGCTATTTGGCAAAAAATATATATATAAAATGTGTAAAATATGACATTTAAAGCTATTTTGATTTTACTATTATAGTGGCCTACAATGGTAGGTTATAGTGGTTGCTAAGGACATAGGCTCTGGTATAATGCAGTATCTAGGATATACGCAATTAGGTGTATGTAAATGAGCTAAGTTAATTGAATAGCAAAATAGACCACCATGTCAGTAGGTACTAACGGTGTAAGGGCTAGAACTATGGTAGAGTAGGCAGAAGAAAGTGCTGGCATGAAAAGGGTGTGTGTCACAGCATGAATAAGCTGATTGCAGTTTTGCTGTACCTGTTTGCACTCAGCTAAGGACAGCTAAGTAAGGGTTGAGTATCTGATGCTGCTCAGCTCTGCTTAGACAGGCAACACTTGTTTTAGCAGGTTAAAGAAAAGCTAAGCATGCCCATGTTCAGGAAAGGGTCTAAACTAGTGAGCAATGTTTACCAAGAGCCATGGGTTTGCTCAGAGCGCCACAGGGCTTAACAGTAGAGGAAATACAAAAAAAAAAAAAGCCAGTCAACTAGATGAGTGATAAGCCCTCTTGCACTCACACTGGCCCATTGAAACCCCTCAATAATATAGCTGTCAGGAGGAATATATGATAGTCAGCCAATCACACAGGCTGCATATGCAGCAGACCACTATAAAGTATGCATACACCCTTCAATCTGATTTTTCCCATATACTCTGCACCATTGGAGTACACATTTGGGAATTTTAACTGAAAAAATTATAGGGGCTGCTGCTGCATTGCTACATCTGTGCATGCTACAGGCTGAGGTCAGTGATGATGATGATGATGTTGACAATAGGCCCAGACTGAGGAGGAGAAAAGTGTTCAGACCCAGGATAACCTTCAAGGGCTACATGAGCAGAAGATAGTAGAGTGCTACAGGATGGACAGGGACATACTACAGCAAATCACCGAGCTCTGCTGCCCTCACCTCAGACACAGAGCCAACAGAGGGGAACCCATCCCAGTGGAAACAAAGGGATGCACAGCCTTAAGAATACTAGCTACAGGTACTTTCCAAAGACCTACTGAGGACATCATGGAGATCTCACAGGCATCCATATCCAGGGTACACCACCAGTTCATGGATGTCATGCTAACACATGCTAGGGAACACATTTATTTCCCCACCACCCCTGAGGAGAGACCACCGATATGCATCTCTTCCACCATATAACACACTACCCAAAGGTACTGGGTGCCATAGACATTAGTCATGTGCACATCAAAGCACCACCTGGTAAGAAGGGTAGAGTCTATGTCAACCCCAAGGAGTATCACTCCATCAACTGCAAGGTCATGAGCAATTATCATTAATTTGTTTGCTGGCAGCCCCGGCAGTTATCATGACTCCCACATCTGGCATGCATCACAGCTGTACCAGGCATTTGTCAGGGGGGACATCCCATACAGCCATCTAGTGAGGGATGCTGGCTTCAAACTGGAACCATGTATGATGACACACATCAAAAATGCATACACACCCACTGAAGAACACCATAATGAGGCACACACACAAACTAGGAACATTGTAGAGCATGTGTTTGGGCTGCTTAAGTCACGGTTCCACTGTCTTGGCATATCTAGTGGAGCCCTGCAGTACTCTCCAGCCACATGTGGACACACGTTCATTGTATGTGCCATGCTAAAGAATAGGATCCTGTGGAAACAGCTGTGGCAGGAATAGCAGAGGGAAGGGACACACAGGCCCCCCACCATTGCCAAGGTCTCCACAGGCACAGGGGGACTTGGAGGAGGATCCCCCTGAGCCTGTCCCTGTAGGCAGATGTAGGCATGCCCAGTACACCCTGGTCTTGGCAAAGAGGCAACACATAGCACATACACTGACAGCCTAGGGACCCAGGGACTGACACCTCAGTCTGACTCATATACACACAGTAAAAAGGATGCCACCCACATCACACTACCTGTACCTTACCATGTATAGGCTGTGTACTGGGTGCATCTGACAGAGTCAGCCCTGAAGCACTGTCCTCTCACCTGCTCCAGATACAAGGTAAGTCATTCTTCTTAACAACAAATGAATTGGTTAGTAGCCTGTGGTAGCATATCTATGGTATTGCTGCATGTATGCAAGGGAATGGGGTGGGCTACTGGGATAGCAGCAGACAATTGACAGCTACATGGAACAACAGAAATATCTGCCAAATACTGGCTGCCACAGAATATGCAATAGTCCCCATGGTGGCAAAACTCACTGAAGTATATGTGAGGGACTAACAAACATTTGGGTCATAGTACAGATGAACGGATGTTAATGTTGGAGTCCCATACTTACCTCTCAACCTCTTACAGCAAGACATCCATTTAAAATCCATAAAGAAATGTGTGGCAAAGGCCCAAAAATAGGGATAGTTATGAGATATTGCTCTGACAAACTTAGAAAGTTATATTATAACAGGTCTTGCAGTAGTATAAATTCTCTGAAGAGTAAGAAGTCTGAAACTGAAATGTCTGTCATCACTTTCTAACTTCTAAAGGTGGACAATGGAGGGACAGGGGGGCACACATATGGATAGTACACAGCTCTGAGTAACCTAGATGGGTGCTTAGTACAACAGCAGGTTATGTCAAGTCAGTCTAGCACCAAGATATAAAGGCTGCCATGTTACTGTGTCCGTACTGACAACAAGTCAGTGGGCACCATGCATACCCCTGGAGTGACCGGGTGTCACAGAATGTTCACACGTATGCCTCATATATCTGTTCTGCTTGTCATAACATTGCATTTTCCTGGCAAAGTATTTGCAAACCAATAAAGGTTGATGTGAAAACATCAATGACAGACAGCTGAGATGCAGATGTCATACCCATAGGAAAATGCAAGCTAATATAAAACCTTTCTAACACCTGTCTGCATATGGAAGAGCAATATTAAGACCTTCTTCCCATGTCTTGGCCTGTGTCCGACTGTTATATATGGTCCTGTGCAGATGTCTGTCTGTAAGAGTTTGAGGGGTATGGTCAACATGTAGCCTAATAATAACATTGCAACACAAACTGTCTGACAGCCACAGAAGATGTATGGGGCACAAGAATGAACAACCTGCTAAACAGGCACAGTTAGAGGTGAAGTCTGTAACCCTGTGTGTGATGTTACAACTTCTACCCCAGTCACACCATAACTGCAAATACATAATAGCAGCAGCTGTGGACAAAACCTGTGACTGTCTACAGAAGGGCCAAAAGACAAATATAAGGGGAAGGGTAACAACTGGCCAGACAAACGTGGAATGTGCACACTAGAACAATTTGTGCAGTAGCATAGGTTCTCTGCAGTGTATGGAGTCAGTAAACAAATGTCTGTCAGTGGTTCTTCACATTAATCTATACTGATCTGCCATTTACATACCAATAAATCACAGTGCTACGTAGAATATAACACACATATTATGCAAAACTTTGCTCAGTCCAATGCACTTGGCATCCACCCCAGGATATGACTCAGTTAATGAGAATAAAACATATCTCAGCCAGTATATCACTGAGGTGCTTGACTGTTTACACAGGTTCTTGAGCCAGTTGGCTGTAGCACGCAAAATCCTGGAGCAGAGTACAGGTAGCTCTGGACTGGAATCCCACACTTAGTATTAAAGGACATACTGGGCATGCTGCTACACTTGGAGAATTACAGCCCATGTCTAAACCCACATCTGACTATAGAACTGTGTTGTCCATATATGCATTTGCATACAGACAGCTATGTACAACTTAACTTCCCCTTCCCCCCCATCATACAGGATTACACTCATCTATCTGTATGTGGCACATATAAGATATTTCTGGATCTGTTGAGTGTGATACACACACACACACACACACACACACACACACACACACACACACACACACACAAACACACACATATATATATATATATATATATATATATATATATATATATATATATATGTAACCTATGCAAATATATCAGTTATAGACAGGCAGAGACAGGGAGAGAGAGACAGGGGGAGAGAGAGAGAGCAAGACATACAGAGAGAGAGAGATACAGAGAGAGAGAGCGAGAGAGAGTGAGTAAGGGATAGAGAGAGAGAGAGAGAGAGAGAGAGACACACACGCACACACACACAAACACACACACATCCTGAAAATCATCGAGTTATGTACTGCTGCAACCATTTGCACACCAATTGTAAGCAGTGGCACGTCCAAGTACTTAGGTGAGCTCCCTTGTGTAATACCAGTGAGCTAGGGGTTGTATTGTGACATAACCCACCTTGTTTGTGTGTGTGTGTGTGTGTGTGTGTGTGTGTGTGTGTGTGTGTGTGTGTGTGTGTGTGTGTTTCTGTATCTATTACATTTACAGCAGAATACACACATTCAACAGGCCTATGTCTGTGTAATGGTCAGCAATTTTATGGCACTGATACTAGTGTCCTGCACAACAGTAGGCTACCTGTCAGCAGCAATTGATGTCATCCACCTCAACAGCAGTGGCAGACACTCTTGCACAAAATAAGCCTTATGGCACATATGATAATTATGTAGCACTGTAGTGTAGACAGCTAGACAGGTAGTTTTTCTAATCCCAGTAATGGCACCTCAGTCTGTGTGTGTTTTTAAGGATATCCCCTTGTGGCTGTCTGTATTTCCTGTCTATGTGTGTGCAATACCAATACATTTTAAGGCCTGTTCCACCCTGGTAACCCACCATTGCACTACTTTACCAGGCCTGCAGATGTCATTCACCTTAGCTGCACAGTTGGACAATCATTAGCCATCTAAGCTCTGTGGTGCATGAGATAAGTACGTAGTACTAGTTAAGGGGTAAAATAAAACATTTCAAAGCTTTACTAGAAAGGCTCACCCAGACTCTGCTACACTTTGCTGTGAGGGAAAGGTTAGTTTGCTTTTTATTTGTTGTATGTTGTATTATTGTATTGCCTTTTTCTATTTTGAATACTGTGATTTGTTTTCTTTACCTTGTGTTTTACTTGTATTCTGCTTTTAACTGCATATTAAAGTTTGAAAAGAGACCACAGCTCTGTCTCTTGTGAGTCAGGCAGAAATCAGAACAGATCAATTAAGGACTCACACATAAGATAGAACAGGTCAGTTAAGGTTAATCATCTGTGAACTAAGGGGTGGAGCTAGGAACTAAACCTTCTATTTAAGGGGTAAAATAAAACATTTCAGAGCTTTACTAGAAAGGCTCACCCAGACTCTCCTACACTTTGCTGTGAGGGAAAGGTTAGTTTGCTTTTTATTTGTTGTATTTTGTATTGCTTTATTGCCTTTTTCTATTTTGAATACTATGATTTGTTTTCTTTACCTTGTGTTTTACTTGTATTCTGCTTTTAACTGCATATTAAAACTTGAAAAGAGACCACAGCTCTGTCTCTTGTGGGTCAGGCAGAAATTTTTCCCCACCCTCCCACCTAGTTACTGTTGTGTTCTTAAACACCACTGTCTTTCTAGTTGCCTGCCCCTTATGTTAATTTGACCATATATTTCATTTCCTCTCTGCTTTTACTGGCTGTGTGAGTAAGTGCAAAATTATCATTTTGTGAAATTGCTCCCCTTCAACTATTTAAATTTATTGGCCATCCTACTGTATTCCATAGTACCAGAATACAAAAGTGACCATCCATTTTAACTCTATCTTGCTGTTTTAAAAATAGTGACTGTCCACTAAAACTTAACATTTTAGACAGGTAAAACTTAAAGTTACCTACTTTCACATCTAACTCCTCTAGTGCACATTGCAGTGTTTAGGAAAAAACATTTTTTCCATCTTACCTTTAAGCATTCCTGTGACTATCACTTGCTCTAAAACCTGCTGGAAAACACTAGGAAGCTTTAAACTGATACATGCACTCAATTCTCCTTGTTAATAAGGAGAAAATAACTGTAGGCACTAAACAGCCTATAATTGCAAAGAACCTTGCTAAGGTAAGGGAAAACAGCTCTTGTACTTTACAAAAAAAGCACCAAAGCAGGCATGTCCAAGGGTCAGCTTCTGGCGATTTCTCCTGTCCACCTGGTGAATCTGGGCATATTGAGGCAATTCAGCAATTGCTTCATGTACACAGACAACCCTCTCCTCCTACCACCTAACGCTACAACCTGCAAGAGATGCACTTACATAGCCAAAATGGAAGCAAAGCTCTCTCCACCCAAGATTGTGCTAGACAGTCAAGAGGAGAAGGTTAACACCTGCACAACACCTCAAGCAACACATAGCCCTTCTAAACCCACACCATCAACACCCTCACATAGCAACACTAAACCCACATATGTGGAGGACCTTAACAGTAACCTGCTGAAGCAACAAGGACCTCCGAAGCTGAAATGCAAACAAACACCAATCATAACCAAAATGTCACATAGCTCACAACACCATTGCGCCACCCAACAGCCCCTAAGGCAAGACAATGCATCCAACACTTTAGTCATAGGTGACTCTATAGTCAATCATACTGATGTCCCACTCACCAGGCTGAAGAAGGAGAAAATTACAGTCAACTGCCTGTCGGGTGCCAGGATCCGCCACATAATGCATGCACTCAAGTCACTCCACAAGAAGTACAAATATGACTCTGTCATTGTCCATGTTGGAGTGAATGACTTGAGATGTACCTCCCTGGACTACATGAAAAGAGACATGGAAGAGCTCTTGGATCATGTGGCCCAGGCAGGCATGACCCTAGCCCTGAGTACCATCCTGCCTTCGCTCAGAATGGTACCACAATATAAGGACAACATGATTTACTTCAACAATTGGCTAAGCTTCTTGTGTCATTCCAAGAGGATCCAGTATCTGTCTGACTGGGGCGACATGATTGACAGACCACAATGCTTTGCCACAGATGGTGTGCACTTGTCGACCCTGGGATTCAGGTTACTGGCTAAGGCTCTTGCCCCCCCCCCCCCATAGTGCCTTTTTTAGGCAAAGTTCAAAGGACAAAATCACCACTGTAACAGGTACAAGCATGCAAAATCTGAAGGTAATGCTACTCAATGCTAGAAGTCTAAACCTCAAAATATACTCTCTCTTGAGGCACTCCTAAAAATTGGAGAATATTGATATCTCTGCAGTAACTGAGACCTGGTTCAAGGCTCCAAAGAGCACCCCTGCAATACCAGGTTACAACTCTTACCACACTTTTTGGCCATCAAACCAGGGCCGAAACATTAAAGGTAGAGGAGTGTCCATATTCACCAAGGATATTCAAACCACCATGCTAGTTGCCCAACACAATGAATCTGAAATGTTCCAGGTGCAGCTTACACTAGGTAAGACTGCAATCCAAATTATAGCTTGCTACAGATCCCCCACCATGCCCCAAGAATCTCACTACAACTTTCTAAACATACTGGAAAATATTAAGATACAACCAAACACCCTAGTACTGGGTGATTTCAACTATCCCGCCACTAACTGGGAAAACTACTCGTGTACCAACACCTTTGCCCAACTGTTCTTGAAATTCTTAAATTCCAATGCCATGGATCAACTAATCCATAGTCCCACCAGGGGCTCCAGTATCCTAGATCTGGTCATTACCAACATGGGAAGTTGATGCTCCACATCTATGGTCACCGCCTCGTTGGTCAGGTCTGACCATAAGCTAAATACCCTTAATATCCACATCCCTCCCCACCCCTCAGTAAGGAAACCTCTGTAAAAAAACTTCTCCAAAGTCAGCTTCATGCTACTCAAGTCAAAAGTGACAAACTTCATGACACCCATGCAAACAGGAACTGAAAGTTTGACTGCTGATTCCTACACTTAGGAACTGTACAAGCATATCCACTCATGCATGAATCGTGCCATCCCAAGTAGAACCAAGATGCTCTCCTCCAAAAAAAGAAAGCCAATCTGGTGGTCCCCTGCAATAAACAAACTTTACAACAAAAGGAAGAAACTGTTGCAGAAAAGAGGAAAATCCCAGGATGCAAAAAAAATCCCTTACCAGACTTGGTAAGAAGCTGAGATCCCTCATAAAATACTCCAACGCTAGTTACAAAAATAAAATTGTCAAAGATTCCAAAGACAACCACAAGGCATTCTATAGCTATGTCAGGAATATAAATGGCAATACTCAGATCTATTCTGAGCTACAACAGAATGGCATAAAATATACTGATCCCAACGATATTGCCAATATCCTGGCAGATCAATTCAGTGCAAACTTCATCTCCCTCTCACCCCCTAAAGGGCCCACCTCAGTACTGAAAAATTGCCAAATTCTGGTAATAATGGCCACATGGGTAAAAACTGCACTCTCCAAAGCTAAGAATACAGCATCCATGGGACCAGACAACATCACGGGCTGTGTAGTACATGAACTACAAAATGAACTGGCACCTCACCCAAGTGTCATGTTTAATCATAACCTCACCTCAGGCTTCATGCCCACTGAGGGGTGCACAGCTACAGTTATCCCACTCCACAAGGGGGGATCCACTTTATATACTGGGAACTACCGCCCCATCAGTCTGACAAGCCTGATCTGCAAGGCCATGGAACGTATTATCATGGAACTTATAAACAAAGGCATTGGCAACCTTCAAACACTGGACACCCACCCAGTTTGGGTTCGTGAAGGGCTGATTTTGTCTCCTGAACCTGATTGACTTCTTCGAGTCAGTCTCCAGAGCTGTGGACGAGGGTAAGGTGGTCCACACAGCCTATCTGGACCTCACCCAGACTTTCGACACCATCCCCCACTCTGGAATCATAGATAAACTTACTAAGCTGGGCATTAATCCCTACCTCACTCAATGGGTTGCCAACTGGCTTACTGATAGAACCCACACTGTAAAAGTAGCCGACTCCAAATCCAGCTCCAGACAAGTGACAAGTGGAGTATTTCAGGGTTCAGTCCTGGGACCGCTTTTGTTTGGCATCAACTTCTCTGAAGTATAGGCCAACACTAAGGGACTCTGACTAACAAAGTTCACAGATGACTGCAAACTGGGAGCCATTATTGAATCCCCAAATGATGTGGATATTCTACAAAAGGGCCTTACAGAAACAGATGCTTGGTGCCAGAGCCATGGGCTCAAGCTCAATGCCAAGAAATGTATAGTTATCCCCTTTGGGAAAAATCATGTACCCATAAATTTCCACATAGATGGCAGTACACTAAACACCAAAAGTGTGATAAGAGCCTTAGGGACACAGGTGGGATAGTGGTCTCACCTCTGATAACCACATCACCACAACAGTCAGGAAATCCTTCTCTGTGGCACACCTCATCACTAAAGGCTTTTCATCCAGAAAAAAGGAAGTAATTCTCCCACTGTACTCATCCCTCATTAGACCCATTATAGAATACAATGCCCCATTTGGTATGTGCCTCTCAAGACATCTGCAACAACTGGAAAGTCTGCAGAAATACCTCACTAAAAGAATCACAGGCCTATAGCAGATGCCCTGTGCTGACCATCTAAAAAAAAAAACAGCTATATTCTGTTGCATATCGTCTACTCAGAGGCAATCTCTGCTTAACATGCAAGGCCATGTGAAACCCAGAGCTGTTGGACATGTTACACTTAAAGAAATCCCAATCCCTCAGAGCCACACGCTTCAGGGTGGGATTTAAACCTTGTCATCACAATGAATAAAACATGCTGGAGGGATAGGTTCCTGACCCAGAGACTCCACAGACTATGGAGTAGACTGCCTATACATGTCAAGCAGAGTGCCTCTTTGGCCCTCTTCAAAAGGAACCTTGATGATTGGATGGGAGTTAGGAAATTCACCCCAGGGATCACGTCAGTCGCTCTGCAAGACAGGGGTCCAGGAAAGTAAATATTGTGGGATGAAATAGCCAGGGAATTGTTATGGCTAGGCTTGTATTGGCCCTAGGGCCAATAGCCTAGTACCACCCTATGAACCTAAGCACTGTAGTACATATAAGTGACTAGGTAGGGGTTTTAATCTCAGCACTGGCAACTGTATGTGTGTTTATAGGTTATATCATTTTGAGACCTGTTCCACCCCCCATTGCCCCACTTTATAAGGCCTGTTGATGTCATTCACCTTAGCAGCACAGTTGGACAGGCTTCAACTGTCTAAACTCCATGGCGTATATGATAAGTATGTAGCATTATAGAGCATATAGGTAGGGGTTCTAATCTGAGCACTGCCAACTGGGTGTGTGGTTCTAGATAATACCATTTTGAGGCCTGTTCCACCCACTAAATTCCCCAGTGCCCTATTTAACAAGGCCTGCAGATGTTATTCACCTTAGAAGCACCATTAGACAGTCTTCAGCAATATAATCTCTGTGATGCATGTGATAGGTAAGTACAGTACGTACAAGTAGTTAAGGAGGGGTTCGAATCTCAGCACTGGCAACTGATATTTGTGTGTGTTTGTAAGTTATACCATTTTGAGGCCTGTTCCACCTAGTAAATCCCCTATTGCCCTACTTTACAAGGCCTGCTGATGTCATTCACCTTAGATGTGCCATTGGACAATCTGCTGATATATAAGCTGTCTGGCGCATGCAATAAGTACATAGCACAGTAGTACAGATGACTAGATAGGGAGGGCTTCTAATCTTAATACAGCCAACTGTGTGTGTGTGTGTGTGTGTGTGTGTGTGTGTGTGTGTGTGTGTGTGTGTGTGTGTGTGTGTGTGTGTGTGTGTGTATGTGTGAAGCATATTCCTCACGTGTATGTTGTTTATATCATTTTGAGTCTTGTTCCACCCTGTTAACCCCCATTGCATTACTTTACAGGCTCTGTGCATGTCATCCACCTGAGATTCACTGTTGGACACTTTCTAGGCATTTAAGCTCTGTGGTGCATGCGATAAGTAGGCAGCACTATAATACATACAACTATGTAGGTAGGGGTTTGAATCTCAATTCAGCAAATTTCAATATTGTGTATGTGTGTGAAGCATATCCCCTGTGGCTATGTTTCTTCATTATACCATTTTGAGGCCTGTTGACCCCCTCCCCATGGCATTACTTTAAAGGGCCTGTTGATGTCATCCCCCTTAGATGCACCATTTGAAACCCTCCAGGCCATACCAGTCATCTGTACAGATTTATGCAGAATGTCCCAATGTTTGCCACATATATATGGTCAATGTGTCATAACAATGGGGTTTCTTTGAAAACACTGACAAACCAGTGAGAGTTTAAGTCAGAAATCATGACAGACATGTCAGCTTCAGATGGCATACCCTTCTGAATAATCATGCTGATGCAAACCTGTTACCCTATCAGTTGTCTTGGTTTGTGATGGCAATATGTGAGAGATGTCCCTATGTTTGGGATTTTATCCCACCATTCCTGAAGGATTTTTCCAGATTAATTTCTGTAAGAGGCTCTGAGGTATACCCTCCACATATAATTTCTTTGGCACATGCAATATGTCTGTTGTATTGTAGTACATACGACTAGATAGGTAGGGGCTCTAATCTGAATACTGGCAACTGTGTGAGTGTACGAGTGTCTGTATGCATATCCCCTGTGGCTATCTTTTGTGTACAATGGTTATAACATTTTGTGTGCCTGTTCCACCCTGTTAACACCCCCATTGCCACCCTAGTCAGGACCCCTACAGATGTCATCCACCTTAGAAGCACAGTTATACATTTTCTAACACAATAGCACTGTGACATGTGCAATACTCATGTTGGTCTGTAGTGCACATAACTAGATAGGTAGGTGTTGCAATCTCAAAAGTGGCAACACTGGGTGCATATGTGTTGCAATGCATGTCACTATGCAGCAGTATCTGCGTGCTGGAGATGGCTCTATGATTTTAGGGCCTGTTAATCCCCCAGTGGCAATTCTTATAGCACCTGCAAATGTCATCCACCTAAATAGTAGTGGCAGACACTGCAAAAGTATATAAGCTCTGTGGCACTTGCGTTATGTATATAGCACTATCATATGTAAAACTAACCAGGTATAGGTTCTACACTCAACAAGGGCAGTTCATGAGTGTGTGTGTGTGTTTGTGTGTGTGTGTGTGTGTGTGTGTGTGTGTGTGTGTATATATATATACCCCCTTGCAGCAGTGTGACTGTGCCAGGGCCAACAACATACCTCTCAACCCTCCAGAGAAAGACATTTGGATAAAGCCATACAGAAAAGTGGGACAAAGGCCAAATATTAGGCTCAATGTTTACATATTGCTGTGACAAACATAGAGTAGCATAACAGGTAGTACATTTGCATACATGTTCTGAAGGGTATGAAGTCTGACATGTACATATCCATCATTCTTCTGTAATGTTAGTCTTTCATGATTTGCCACAAATTCACCAGAAAACCACAATGTTATGACAAACAGAACAAAAAATATGTGGCAAACATCAGGACAGTCTGCAGAAACATGTACAGGTGAGAGGTAGAGCCACCATCTGTCACACCCTGCTGGTTGCAGTACATGTGTGGCCAGGAGTGATCTGTGACAATGACTCAAACAATACAGAGGTCCCCAGCGTGTAGGACAAAAAACATTTCCCAGCGTTGTGTACTATTTGCATAAAGCAGTTATGTCACATCACAAGCACCTGAATGTTATGAGAAATAGCAAAATATAAGGTAATGTGACACAAAGAAGCTGTCATATTAGCAAACCAAGGAAAGTCCTGTCCATTGCACTTGCTGTGGGCATGGTGTGTCCTGCCAACTATCATGATACTATAAAATGTGTCCTACAGTCCACATTGGATAAGGCTGTAACCCCACTCTGTGCTGCCTATCTGTGTGCAACATGTAGACATTTGGAGGCCCTGTGAGTTGCTGCTGCCACCAATGACCCACGTCTATCTAGGCATGAATGCTAACTGCCAACACCCACATATGTAAGCACTGCCTAAGGCTGTGTCGACTGTAAGTAGTTTGCTGTCTGTCATTGACCTAAAACTACTATTCACACACTGCAATAGGGTCATACAGTGGGTTTGTAATGGTGGCAAGGTCCTGGCCTCAAGCTGAATGCAGAAAACAGTACCATCATACCATAAGGCAAGGATATGGCACCACTATTTCCCACATCAAGGGCAAATCCATAAACACACCAACTGCATTGACAGACCTGGGTACTCAGGATTATAACACTGTTGCATTCAGGCAACAAGTAGTGGCAGTGGTCAGAAAAGGTTTGTACATGGTTCAACAGATAGGTAAAGGGACTGCATCCAGACAAAAGGTGGACATTACCTCTGTATAGTACTCAGTCAGTACAACAATACATTATCAGAATGGCCAGTCTGGTATATACATATGCAGACATCTGCAGCAACTGAAAAGGCTATGTTAACACCCACAAAGTTTATCCATGGCTTTCAACACCTATTCCATGCAGACAGCCTTGAATCAGTACTGGTCCACTCAGTATCAGACAGGTTGTCCACAGGTAGGCTGTGGCATGAATAGATGGTAATGTTGTGCTCAGTCCTTCAACACCTGCCCCACATACTCTATATGTGAGTATAACTCTGGGCACATTACCGGCATTACAGGCCTGAATCTCATGGGAGATAGCATAAAACATGGTAGACAGACAGGTTTATCTCCCAGAGGCTGCCCTGTTTCAGGAATGCACTCCACAAACATGTCAAACACAGTACCATGCATACCATCATCAATTGCATCACGGTTGAGTGGATGGGAAAAAAAACATCTGTCTCAGGGGTTCAACCTGTGTCCAGCAATGCCAAGGGCAACAGGTGCTGATCAATGATTCTGCTGGGGATAAAGCAATGGCTAGGCTTGTAAGGGACCCAGGGTCAGTACTCTAGTAACCTCCTCTGTACCTATGAACCTGTGATCCTACGGAACACCCAGGTGACATGTATCAAGGCTAGCTTGCTGTTTCAAGGGGTATGCATGCAAGGTTACACTGTCTGCCCCCATTGTCCCACAAACACTGTTGCATGCATATGCACCTAGGTAAACATGCACATATCCAGCCATACCTTGGCGATGAAAAGATCTCTCTGTTTCCATTCCACCATACTCCGCTTCAGTAATGGCAGCAGCTCACCATGACTTACACACACAAACACCTGGAACAGAAACAGAATATGGTCTGTGAGACAACTGTCAGTCAGCAGTACTAAGAGCAATACAGCATCATGGCACAAAGGTACATACAAGAAAAAGAACTGAGACAAATGAACATGCCCTCACTGCACCACTTCTATTAAAACAGTCCAAATGGTATCGATACCCACCTTCAATGGACCAAGCAAAACATAAAAGTTTTAAAAGGTTCAAGTCTATTCTGGCTTCAATAAACAATTCTTCAAGGTGGGAATGGATTCTACTATATGCTATATTTAATTGATTTCTTGATACTTCCTCATAGGTTCCGGACGTGACTATTTTTTCCATTCTTTCCATATAGTCATCAACGTCCATGATGACTAATCCACCCCCCTTGTCTGGTTGCATAACTCTAACATGTGCCTCCCTGAGTAGGGCCTGTTTTTCTTCACTAGTGATATTATATATATTATTCCTAGTTTGTCTTTGTGCCAGAAGTTGAAACAAATCTAGCTCACAAACACGTTCGAACAAACCCAAATTATGGTGCATTGGTGGACAATATGTACTGGAAACATGAAATGGATCATTTGTTGGATTATTTGAGCCACAAATATAGCCAAGATTAAGTTTTCTAGTAAACAACTTCAGGTCCAGAATTGTTTCAGTAACAGACGCCCTTCTCGATGGTACAAATGTTTGTCCTTTTGCTAATAAGTCTGCCAACAAGGTGTCAATAATTAATGAAGAAAAATTAAAAATTTTAAAGTCACCTTTAGAATTATAAATGAGTCTCACCACTTCAGGTCTGTACTCCGTTGTTTCATCTACTGGTACATCTGCACAGGTGTCTTGTATGAGACGTGGTAGACCTTGCCTCAGGTTGTATCCTGAGGCTTGTTTCCAAAAATTTCAATTAAATTTTGCTCCATTCCACTGTGATTGGTGGTCGTTTTCACTGCCTCTGTTAGATGGTTGATTGTTGTTACCTCCCTCAGAATGTTCAGGGACATTGACAGAGAAGCGTACAAAACAGGAATAGCATATCCTAAACCTCCTGTCTCCCAAACTGGAATATCAGACTAACGGAAGGAACCAGTTAATAGAAGAGATTACCAGCCAGGCGTCCAAACAGATCATAACAACGGAGCTCATGGCAGCCATCAGGAAAGCCAACGTAATGAACATTCTGAGGGAGGTAACAACAATAATCTATCTAACAGAGGCAGTGAAAACGACCACCAATCACGGTGGAATGGAGCAAAATTTAATCGAAATTTTTGGAAACAAGCCTCAGGATACATCCTGAGACAAGGTCTACCACATGTCTCATACAAGACACCTGTGCAGATGTACCAGTAGATGAAACAATGGAGTACAGACCTGAAGTGGTGAGACTCATTTCTAATTCTAAAGGTGACTTTAAAATTTAAAAATTTTTTAAAACATTTTTAAAAAAAATTAAAAAAAAATGTGTTTTTAATTTTTAAAAATTTTTTAATTTTTCTTCATTAATTATTGACACCTCGTTGGCAAACTTATTAGCAAGAGGACAAACTTTTGTACCATCGAGAAGGGCGTCTGCTGCTGAAACAATTCTGGACCTGAAGTTGTTTACTAGAAAACTTAATCTTGGCTATATTTTTGGCTCAAATAATCCAACAAATGATCCATTTCATGTTTCCAGTACATATTGTCCACCAATGCACTATACTTCGGGTTTGTTCGAACGTGTTTGTGAGCTAGATTTGTTTCAACTTCTGTCACAAAGACAAACTAGAAATAATATATATAATATCACTAGTGAAGAAAAACAAGCCCTACTCCTTGTCAGGGAGGCACATGTTAGAGTTAAGCAACCAGATAAGGGGGGTGGATTAGTCATCATGGACATTGACGACTATATGGAAAGAATGGAAAAAATAGTCACGTCCGGAACTTATGAAGAAGTATCAAGAAATCAATTAAATATAGCATATAGTAGAATCTGTTCCCACCTTGAAGAACTGCTTATTGAAGCCAGAATAGACTTGAACCTTTTACAACTTTTATGTTTTGCTTGGTCCATTGAAGGTGGATATCAATACCATTTGGACTGTTTTAATAGAAGTGGTGCAGTGAGGGCATGTTCATTTGTCTCAGTTCTTTAGCTAGTTTGTTTTTTGTGTTTGGATTCCTTATCACAAAGGTACATACACTTCGATGTGTATGCCTGAAAAATTGCCAGCAGACAGGACCTTACAGGGCACAGCAGTACTACACTACAAACTGTCATTACCTGTACTATATTCACTCTGTGCATCAGACACATATTAGCACGTCCCTGTATCAATTGTACAGATAACTGGGATGTGCACAGGTACCATCACATGCACAGGGTGTGGTGTGGGGTTGTCAAAGTCCTAGGCTATGCCATACAGTTGATATCATGTGTTTGTGTGTGTGTGTGTGTGTGTGTGTGTGTGTGTGTGTGTGTGTGTGTGTGTGTAGGAGTGCTGGTCAGCTGGGCCATGGAGAGGAGCTTTGTGCATCTGTCAGTGACCTGCATGTGACAGTGATGTGTGAATGTGTGCATGCACACAGTCAAACCATGTGCTAGCCCTACATGAGGGTATGTTGGGCAGCAGTAGACTGTACCTGTCAGGATGTACAGTTCACCATCTCTGGCCATGAACACGGGAACTGGTTCTGTCGGGAGTGTCACTGGCACCACCATGCTTAATGCCAGATGTGGTACTACTTCCTGATGGTGACCATTGACTGCTGGGTCTGTGTCCCTCACGGGAACACCCAGGACCACATGCACATAGCCTGCCATGTTGTGGTGTGGACAGCACCCTCCCTTCTGTAGTACTCGTGGTACTGCCACTATGGGAGAGTGCATGTGCATGGCCACATGGGCTCTCAGCTGATGTTATTGCTGACCTATGTCCACGTTTCTAATGCCCTACTCCCACCACATGTTCAAGCACAGACATTGCACAGCTAAGGGCTGACAATGTCTCACCCCACTATCTATCCACAACATCAGCAAAATGATGTAAGGCATCACCAATGCCATGTAGGGAGTCATGCATGCCAGGCAGTGTTGCATCCACAACCCTGAGCATCTGTCTGGTATACCATTCATAACATGCCTGTGCCTCTATGATGCACTGAAACATGCATCATGTCACATGTGCTATGAGACCTCTGATGGGCTGGATGGGTAG
The DNA here is from genome assembly GCF_019279795.1 of Protopterus annectens. NCBI lineage: Eukaryota > Metazoa > Chordata > Ceratodontiformes > Protopteridae > Protopterus > Protopterus annectens. The sequence goes on along the minus strand of NC_056726.1, from coordinate 666,769,428 downwards.
CAGTCCTCCTTCAAACACCTTTTTCAATATGCCTGTGTGGGACCTCAGCAGCTGTCTGGCTATAGCTAGTGTCTACAGTCACAGATGCCATAGTCACCACACTACCCTATTCTATGCCAACATCCTCCAACTGCCCAATATCTGTGGCTGTTGGGGACTGGGTTTGTGTGGGCATAATGACCATGTGTAGGACATTGTGGTTGGAAATGGGATGCCAACCAATGGGACAGATTCAGCCCCCAACAACCCCACCTGTGCCTCAAAATGGCCACCATCATCAAAGTCCAATGAGACACTGATACCAGATTGTGAGTGGGACACATCCCAACCCCCACGGTCACCTGTGAGGGGAAGACAACATGACTACATTAATTCCTGCACTATAATGCTTGCTTGTCCACACACACACACACACACACACACACACACACACACACACGCACGCACACACACACACACACACACACACACACACACACACACACACACACACACACACACACACACACACACACACACACACAGCTGAGGTGCCAAAAAGGCATTATGCAAACCACACATTCTGACTGATGCCATGCACAACATACAATCAGACCACAACAGGCACACTCTGGACAGGCCCTCAACAACATGCAGTGCAGCTATGTCCAGTTAATGTTGCTACTACTATACACCTGTGAGATACGTGACAAGTGGGAGTATGTGATGGACCTTCACCTAACACACAGTGCACCTGTGTACACAATACTAATGTACCCCTGCATAGCACAATGGCTACACCTATAGACAACTATGTGCCAATATGTTACAGTTCCTGCAAATATGTTCCTGTGATTACCAGTGTGATGCACTGCAGTGGACCCCACCACAAGTGAACATGCACATATTGCAATATAGCTATGCTTAACAGTTGTGTGCCTGGCAAACTGGCAGCCCTTAACATGTCTCGGGTATAGGTGAGCCACAACATGACAGTTCCACATGCACCAGACACAGGTTGATGCTCCCCAGCCACACCAGAGGTACTTATGGATTTCTGGGTGAGAGGTATTGTCAGCACACACACACACACACACACACACACACAGTTGGCATTGGTACAGGATAATATGTGCATTTATGAACATGTACAGTACCAGCTGTGATACTACCCAAATTGCTGACATTCACAATATGTGTGCACATGTGTGAATTATAAAACCCCACCCCCAAATGCAGATTGATCTGACATATACATACAGGTATGCAGAGGCTGCCACTATACACTACAGTATTAATGTGATGCCCACTGGAGACTTACCTGGATGCTCCTTGGCGGTGGAATCTGTGCCACTCACCTCCGTGACATATGTACTGCTGATTTCCTGTGAGGTTCGCCAGGAACTCCCCTGTGGCTGAGATTTGTGGTTGAGTAGCAGGCCCTCCACCTCTACCAGTACAGTCCCTGGCCACAGTTGCAGCACTTTGCCGTGCATAGTGTATAAGATCAATGGCATGGTGTCGGACCTGCTCATAGCTCCTGTCCCAGTGGCCCACATTATTCACTGTCACTACCAGTTCTGCCCACAGAGCAGCATGTTGTTGCAGGTTTTGGTGGCAATGGAGTCTCAGGGGATCGATAATTGCAATGGTCTCGGGTTCTGAGAAGGAGGGGTTCCGTCTTCTGTACATCCCACCTCAAAGACATGAACAGGGGAACACATCACAGGAATAAATACATTGCTCACCATTATGTACAGACCCTGCACATCCACTTTTGCCAGCACTATCCATCGCTAACCATCACATCATACTCCCACCATCTAGCAGCACAGCTTTGTTCTTGTAGTACACCTGACTAACTTTCTTCACTCTACCCTATCATCTCATCTACTCTGATCTTTAACCTATCTCTTAAGCTACTACCTAGTCTAGCCTCTGCCCTTGGACTCCTTCTATCCCCATATCTACTACTTTCTTTCTTTTCCCTCTCCTCCCACTATCCTCTCTGTTATATACCTTTGCATGTGCTACCTTTTCTTTCTTTTCAAAATTACTACTCCTGCTTTTCGTAACAATATGGGATTAGGAATTCTACACAGTATTTAGTATTTTAAGTATAATACATTTTCTGTAAAAATGATGTAATTTAAGAACTGTACATTTCTGTAAAAATGCTTCTGTATTGTTAATATCCTGCATTCAATTAGTTCTTTAATCCTTATAAGTTGTATCTTATAGTAATGTATTTTATGTAATGTACCAGTATATAGTGGAGCTTTTCTCCTCGGGCTTCTGCTGAAAATGGACATGTATCCAGCCAGACTAGCCTGGTCAACAAATGTAAAATAAATAAATAAATAAAAATAAAATATGTCTGTGGGTATCGGCAACATACCGTCATTACAGCATGCATTGCCCCCCTGATCTTGATGTTTCATGCTACTTGCTGCATGTACTATGAGGTGTTGCACTGCATGTAGCTGTTGCACGTATTAATGCTTGGTCATAGACTGTCTACATGGCCTGCTGTGGTGTCAGCCTTCTACTGTATTAGTAATCACCTGGTCTGTAGGTCCACCCGTCAGGTCTCCCTGGCCTTCCTCCCTCAGATTCCGGGCTACATGGCTGGACAATGTCCTACAGTTTCCCTGGCACTGTGTAGGACTTGCCTCATATACACGGATGGACAGCCATCTACAAACACCACCAAGGAACACACTGTGTGAAAACTGCAATGACTGTAGGAACCTGCAGTCCATGCTCTCTGCCTGTCAGTGCTGCAGATCTGTCCCCAAACAGTTTGTCAACACAATCAGTACACCTCACAGACTTACACAACACACACAAACATCTGCAGTGGTCCTCAACATACTTGTCCACAAACAAAGGGGATCTCTGAGGCAAAGACACACATGAATTCCACAGCCATACACAGCACATAACACAAATGACCACACATCTGTGTCCCACAGCCACACAGGCATCAGCCCATGTCAAGCATCTATGAATCTATGTTACACATAGGGGAGTCCAGTGGAGACACACTGGTGTGCCTCTGACCTGGCTGTGTATGTAGATGGTCACAGTTACTTTTGTGTCAGGAGACAGATTCCGCCATATTGCATAAGCACTGCTGTCTCTCATCAATTGGTACTGTCATGAGTCTGTCACAGCACCTGTTGGTGAGAGGCAGGTACTGTCATACTTCTGCCACATGTGCCTGACCTGATGTGTACGTCCCTGGACTATATGCAATGAGATATGAGTGTGCACACTGAGTGTGTATCCCAAACAGGTATGTCCATAGCCTTACGCATCATTATGCTGTCACCTAGATGCCACAATACAATCAGGGAATGATTGCATTTAACCTGTCCACATTTCTCCTGTGATATTGCAGGGGTTCCAGTACCTGTGAGTATGGAATAATATGGTAAACAGACCACGATACTCTGTGACAGATGGCCTCCATCTGTCTTCACAGGTCTTCATGCGTCTGGCAATGGTTTCTGCCAGCCCCATAGTGACTCCATTAGTGACACTGGTGTTATCACTAACAACATACAAGTGTCAGTGCAGCAAGCATTGAAGGCCATGCTGCTAAATGCTAGAGGTGTACACATGAAATTGCTCTCATTGCAAGCATTCCTAACTCTGGGGACTGCAGACATCTGCACAGTCACACAGACCATGGTTCAAAGGTACAGAAAGCACCCCAGCCTTAGATGGTTAGCCATCCTATCATGCATGCAGAAGCCAAAGTGTAGACAGTAATGCCATGGGACATGAGGTTTCCATATATATAAGACACCTCCACACCACCACACTGTACAGGCAGTAAGATGCGCAGGGGACACTGCAGGGGCAGTTCGCCATTGCCAACACAAGCCTATTCAAATCACAGCTAGCTACAGGCCACTACATGTAACCAGGAAGCACATTCTGCCTATATGGGCCTCATCAACCGTATTTGGAGTCTGGTCTGTACCCTGATCCTGGGTCAGTTGAACGACCCTAACATACATTGTAAGACATATCCATGCCAGCACACAAATGGCCAGTAACCCATCATTAGTGGATTTAGAAACATCTTGGTGTAGCCAGTGGCGACCCCCACATGAGATGAAGGTGTATTGCAGTTGACATGACACACAGGTTACTACTGCCCCATCCCTACAGTGTCATCCTCCACGGCAAAGCAACCATCATGCGGTAACATTTTCAGTTATCATCTCCCACAATACCCATAACTGCAGTGGTGGTGCTGCGGTAGCATTGTCGCCTCACAGTTAGACGTTGCCCGTTCGATTCTCAGTTAGAGCGTCTTCTGTGTGGCAATATGCGTGAATGGGCATTCCTTCATTGAAGGTTGTGTGTTAGGCCAGGCAAGCCAGTACATAAAAAAATCTACTGCCAATCATTAGCGGACCGGAGTTCCGCTGTGGTGACCCATAACCAGGAAAAGCTGAAAGACACAAACAGACATCTCCCACAATACCCATCTAGCTAGGGCAGCCATGCATACACCTCCAATGTAGAATATATCCTCCTGGGGGGTATACACAGCCTCATAGCTCCCAACCCCTCATTAAGGACTGGAACCAATATCCACACATACACACAAGTGCTATAAGTGCATTTGTACAGATACATGTAATCAGGTATACCCGACAGGTCTACATCATCCTCTGCTAGGATATATACTATGCTGTCCATAACAAGGATGACATACCACTGTCTGAGACAAAGTAGCGGTAGGTGCCCATTTTGAAGCAATGTTTCCTTAACATGTACATGACAGTGGGATCCATCCTGCAAATCTGCACAACAAGCACAGAGCCTACATTGTCTACATCTACTACACACAGTCATCTCCCCTACTGTACATATGTCTGTAACAGCACAGGAAGCACCTGCAGCTACTCACATGTGGTGCTGAGGAACACCAAATATACCACTGTTGTTGGTATAGCATACTGGATGCCTGACAGAGTCAGTGTAGGCTGCATCCCCTGTGTTCCCCATAAGAACATAAGGATATCCACAGTATGCCCCCCCATCTTCTATATGTGGTGAACAGGTTACCACTGCCATATGATAGTCATGGTATACATCTGCCATGAGAGCCTATCACATCACAGGATGCATCCTACATGACCCAAGCATAACCTTTCAACACCATAAGGAACCGTATTCATAGGAGGACTGACTACCGCCTTTGTCCCATCCATTTGGATGACCACTGTCACCCCTTTAGACTAAGGTGGGCCATCCTCCACTCAGTCACATGATAGACATAGCAGCCTAACTCGGCTGTTTTGCAAGGCCATAGCAGAGTGTACACAGCAAGGCCATAGCACAGTTTACAGTGAACCCCATTAACAAGGACATTGGCGACCTGTCCACACTCCAATATGAACACGTAGGCTTTGTCAAGGAAGGATTTATGTCTGTTGCACTTGGTTGACCTCTATGACATAGTCACCAAAGCCATGGAGTGGGGGAGACACCGTGGACCAAGGGGAGACAGTGCAAACTGCCTACCTTGACCTGGACAGACTCTGTGACAGTATAAGCCATGTGGCCATTACAGCTATAACACTCCTAAGTATGCATGTCACCATATGTTACCATAGGTGTAGCACACCAGTGTGCTGACATGACCCACCTATTCCAAATAGAGACATCCACCTCATGTGGTTGACCCAAAGCTAGGTGTGTAACCTGTTGTTCTGTGTTTGGACCTCTGTTATGTGTGATGTACACATCTCAAGTGCATGTGGCAGCCATTATCCTATGTCCAACAATGTCTACAGATGACTGCATGCTGTGTGCCATTACTGGATTCCCTAGTGATGTGGACATCTGCCTAGGAGGGTCTCACACTGATACATTACTATTCTCAGACACATGGCCTCAGGCCGCATACCAGGACATGCAGTGTGAACCCCTATGTGGAGATTGACGACCCCACATATTATCACAGTACTAACAACCTCCTAGGCACATAATCATTCATGAGGGTGCTGTGGACACAGGTCTTTGGTAACATGACATTGAAACACAATGTTGCTTCCATTGTAAGGTAGACCTTCTACATGGCCAATGTCATACATAAGAGTATGTCATCATGAGACATGTGGTATAAACATCCCTGTATTCCTCCCAATGATGACCATTAATCTATATGTCATGAACATCACACAGCTTATGCACCAGCTGGGGACATCACAGAGGTTCCCCACTAGGGAACGCAAGGGCATCAAACATCTGCCATACACCGATAGGTTATAAGGCCAATCCTCTACCCGGTGTCATACATACTCCTTAAGGGAGACCTCACTGTGGCATGCAAGGCAATCATGGACTCCACATTGCTGGGACTGCTGCACGAGTGCAAGTCATGATCCACTCTGTTATCACACACACCCACACACACTCACAGACACAGACACACACACACACACACACACACACACACACACACACACACACACACACACACACACACACACACACACACACACACACACACACACACACACACACACCCTCATCCTGGTGTTTGACCTGAACTGGGCTTGTTGGGCAGCTTAGATGTGTGTCCCACACAATCACCCTGTGTTGGAATGAACACTCTGTCCACATCAGGCAGGGTAGCTACTTACACCTTTGCAGGCATAACCTGGATAACTGGATGATTAACTGCACATGTACCCTGGGATACCACCTGTGTCCCTGTTGGATGGGGACATCATGTGCTGACTTGCATATACATGGGCTAACATCTGGCCTAAGTATATGGCTGCTCAGGGCCCATAGCCTTATAACCTCATATAGTAACAGGAATACCAGATATGGCCTGAGTGCTCTGCCAGACCGTGTTATGTGTCCACACCTATCACTGCCATCGACTGTTGGGTGTTCCCTATGGGCAATGTTACAGTACCGTGTCCTTCAGACTACATCTGACAAATAGGTGAGTGGCACTACAAGTGCATGTGGGCATTCCAGCAACATCTGAGGTACACAATAACTCAGAGCAGTACATATCTGGTTCAGGGTGTCCTCCTCATAGGTGTCTGACATCTGCAGTACCCAGATGTTTGCAGAATGTGTACATGTGCCTGATAGATGTAGATCCCCCCGCCAGACAAATGTATATTTCTGGACACCAATTGGACAATATGTGATTGTTGTCCCCAGAGTTTGGGGAATGTGTCTGTAACATGTCAGACCCCTGGTATCACAGTAATGGTACATGAATATCTGGTACTATATCTATTCCCTTACATTGTATGCTCAATATGTACACACTGCTACTGAGCCAGAGCCAGCATCCTCCCACTTCTAATACCTATAACCTGCTGTCCTGCTGCAGGGGGTTACCAGGTATGCCAGCCATATGTGTCAGGCAATGAGATACCGATGTGGAGTACACATTGATCTAGCTAGAATACACCAGGAATGGTCAGGGAGACCTGAACAATGTCTGAAATAATCCTGTGTGACATTCACAGACTAAAAGGGGCTCACTGACAGTACATGACGTGATATGCTAGCTGTATCCACCAGTACGTACTGTCAGTATTGTATAACAGACAATCCAGTAGCAGTCATATGTGAGCTGACCATTGTTGGGGTGACTAAGGGGCCAGAGCTGTGATCTATGTCACTGCAGACAGCACCATCAGGGATGGCCGTCAGTGCTGAACAGCAGACTAACAGCAACATGTCAGTCCAGGAAGTGTTGTTGAGACCTACTGTTTGAATTCCTATTTCCCATGACTGCATCACCCCATATGCATTCCATTACATGCTTAATTCTATAACATACCTGGTATAGTGCTGTACTCCTTTGTGAGAAGAAATCCAGTTGTAGTATCATAGAGAATCACAGTCTGTCTTCATGAAGAAAGTGTCAGACCTGTTCACCATTGGCAGCAGCTTGTCTTTTGTAGATAATGCTCATGAACAGGTAATTGCCTGTGCACCAATCTGTGACGCCCACTTGCTAATTGCATTCAGAACAGCTGGGTTGCCTTTCCATTAGCCAATGGCATGGCCACACAGTGCTATAATTAAGGCCTTCATGTGGGACTTGCCCCTTTTCCTGGCCTGTGAGGATGACATTATCGAAGTGTGGGAGCTATAGCATCACAGAGGGTAGGTGGAAATACTGTCCACTGTTTGTATTGATGTGTTATGTCCACAGTTTTGTATGCTATGTCTGGGCATTGTTAACAGACTTTTAGATTATGTAGTAATGTGCTGTTTAAATGTGTGTTGGGGTGAGTAAGTAGACAGGCAGATGTGAGTGTCATACATCCTATCTGAATGTGCATGCTGCTACATTTGATGCTGGTCTATCAGCTGTGTATGTTTTTAGGGGGAGACTGTGACATGCATCCCTTTCACCTGAGCACCCCACCCAACCTTTTATATGGTGTTGTGTGGTTGCCCTGTTCTAGTTGTCCGGGAGGTATGTTAGGTTTGTAGCAGGTAGCTGGACATACTGCTGCATGTGTAGCAGGCCGCAGCTGCTGCATTCTGGCCAGGAGTCAGACTAGAGATTGTGAAGACATTGTGGGACAGTAAGCTGTTATTGTCAGTGAGGGTGTGGTGTCAGCTGTTGTGTCACAGCAAGACCTGGTTGAGAGGTACCCATAACAGCCCAGGTGAAGCATGTGCTTGTGGTGCATAGTAATGTAATGTCTTTTGGCTTTTCCCAGTTAGGGGTCGCCATAGCAGATCACTGGTCTGCTTATGATTGGCAGTGGATTTTTACTGTGTCAAGTTGCCAGCCTGGCACCCCACCTTCAAAGAAGGCACACCCACTCATGCACCTACCTGCATATCTTTAATGTTCACTTGACCATGGGGAGGGCATGCAGACTCCGCACAGAAGGTGCTTCAACCAAGAATCGAACTAGAAAGCCACTTCTTGTGAGGCAACAGCACTAACCACTGCACCACCATGGCCTGTAGTGCATATGTTACATAATAGTGCCATCCAGAGAGTTGTAGCCAACATTTAGCACACATATTCATAATTTTGAAATATATCCCTCCATGCAGGCCTTTATTATGCTACTGTGGGTGGCAGGGACTGTGGTAAGAGCAACCAGTTTTTCTGGACATTGCAGGGCTCAGTTATTCCTATGTTGTATTGACATGCATGTAGTTGTCGTGCCACAGACTAGGCTGAGTACCATGACTGTGGTTGTCCAGATGTGACACATGCTGGAAATGTAACAGACAGAGCTACTGAGTCATTATTATGGCAGGTGTAGTTGTAAGACATATGTGCATGCATACAGTGTGTAACACAGGACTGGCATGGACATGTATGTTTAGATGGGTATGATGTGTGACACTGAGCTGTCAGTCATGATTTTGTAACCCCAATATGCACTGCCTTGCCAGTATGTCAGCACACAGAATTGGTTTTATGACACCCCCCATAAGTAGGGGGCACAACTGTGGATATTCAGCAACAGTTTGCAGTTGTTAGCTCTACCTGATATTGTAGGCCTCACGTACATCCAGCAGCATGTATTTGTCTCTGTACTGGTTCAGTGTATGCACCAGAGGCCCAAGTACACTGTGATTTGCCTCAGTGTATATAGGAGTAGTGTGAAACTGGCAATCAGGATATGTTTGTAAAAACAGTTATTGTTCTCCACAGCTCAGTTGGCATAGTGGTGTTTTGCTCTGACTGTAGTTCAGAAGGTCCTGTGTCCAATACTTGGCATCAGTGTCTTTTTTCAGTACTATTACATGACTGTACTGCATGATATATTTATAACAAAAATTTGTTCCCCAGAGCTGATTTGGCCAATTGGTGTGTTGCTCTGAGTATAGTGTAGAGGTTTCTGGGTTTGAGACTTGCCATGGCTGGTTATTTTGTTGCTGGGCAGAAGAGTGTCTCAATGAGATAGGGTTATTTAAAGCAGTTTTAAGTTAGTTTGCACGGGTTTGCATGACTGCTGCCAAGCTCAGCGGTGCTTAAACCCACATTATTTCCAAAAAAGAAAAGAAAAGGGGTGATAGGAAAGTGGTGAAATGGGAGCAAGCAGAGGAAAAAACAATATGCAACACAGGTAGGGATGTGGAGGATGGTGTAGGAAAGGACCACAGCTATCCATTTCTTCTACAGCAATAGCTGTGCATGTTGTGGACCTTTTGGAGTTTGGAGCCTCACATCCCCACAGGGAAGGGTATGGGCAACATAACTTGCTTGATTAATTGCTGTGATGATTGATTGATGCCAGTATATGTGTGGGGGGGGGGTGAAAGGGAGAGCTATGTATGGGGCAGCATTTTGTTTGCAGGACAGGTGTCCGACTTTTTTTTTTTCATTTAAGGATAGAGTCGAATGTTGGTGAAGGGTTGTAGGTATGTTTGGGGAGGTAAGCTGGGTAGGAGAGGTTGCATTTGCAAACAGACAAGACAGCCGACAGGGGCAGTGTATGACACATGAGGGGGATGAACACCTTGGATGGGGAGGGTGATTGGGAGTCAGAGGACCACATGCCCCCAGATGGAAACAGTGGAACTGAGGTCCCCACCCATGGGCAGCCACCACTGACCCTTCACAGCCCCAAAGGTGGCTGTGCTGGGGGCTGGGAGCCAGGATCAGTCTGTCCCTCAAGGTGTGCCAGTCTGCCCTCGAACTGGTGCAGTTGGTCATCCAAATCATGCTGGAGGACACTGTGCACAAAGCCTGGAAACTGATTAAGGGAGACCTGATTCTCTCCGCTGCTGCACGGGGCTCATCCCCCCCCATGGGTGCAGCCTCTCTGCAGCTGCACCCATGGGGGGACGAGCACCCTCCCCAATGCAGCTCCACCCAAGGGTGGTGCAGGACCAGCTGAGGAAGCAGCTCCAGGTTGGGTCCCAGATGTGCTGGAACCCAATGCCATGGCCAGATGAGGTGCAACAAGTGGATCCGCTGAGTTTGGTCTACCCAAAAGTGCTATGGTTTTGAGGATCATGAAAGTGTATCAGTTAGTCATAAACAACACATTTCAACATTAGTTATAACAGCATGGATCTGTGTTTCAATTCACCCAGAACAATAGAATTGTATAGCGTACAGAACATAGGCATAAATGGAATAACAGTCATTATTGTAACAACATGCCAGTAACAGTTATGGCAAAAGGCCAACAATGGTAGAATTTCAACAAGGTATATTAGTATGCAACCATTGAAATATAAAACCAATAATACAACACAAGCCCAACATTAGATTTTGAGAACAATATATATGGAAATGAAACCATACCCATAGTATCAGAATAATATTTTAAGATGCAGCTAAGGGATGGGGGAGTGAAAAACATTCTGTTAACAACTGTATAGGCTATATTTTTCACAACAGTACTGCTCAATACTCTACAGGTCTGCTCTTACTTTACATTTACATGTGCCCTAAAGATTCTGCAGCACATACATACCTCTTAAGCTGTTGGCATGGAATGGTATGGGCCAAGCTGTAAGAACTATAGATACATAACTACAGGGGACTTGTACATGTCAGGGTAATATATATGACTAACAAGGTGTACCCTGTACTGATGTTGTATGAGTGTGCTACTGTTATATGTCAAATGGAGTTATATCCATGTCCAAAGTTAATGGCAACAGTGATCACTAGCCAGCGGCGGCCTCTGCCTTTGGACTGCAGGACTGCAGCCCCCCAGCTGTAAAAAAAGAAAGAAAGTAAAATAAAATACAAAGAAAATAAAAAAAATGATCGCAAGTTGCGGACCTTCGCGCATGTGCACTAGCAGCATTTCCGATATCTAGACTGCTGCTGAACCAGTCTGGAGCATGCACAGACTGTCTCAGCAGCAGTCTGGATGAAGAAGCATTCAAGTGCAGATATCCCAGAAGTCTATGCAGTTGTAACTGCATAGACTGTCACTGGAAAGGGATCAGACTTGGACTGCAATGTTGGCAGGCTGGGAGTCTCGTCAGGGAAGGACATCTTGCAGGGCTTTCTAGTGCAAGGAAGGACTTAGTGCTCCATCGAACGAGCTAGCAATGAATAGACCAGTCCCAGGTTGTGTGTGTGTGTGTGTGTGTGTGTGTGTGTGTGTGTGTAATGTCCCAGGTGCTACATGGTGGTGGGTAGAGAATAAGGCTTGAACCCTGTACCTTGGGCCCAGGTGACAAGAGCCTGAATGCCCTACCCACCACCATTTGCAAAAATGTTGCAGATTTTTCCCTCATACTTGTTCTGTTCCTCATAAAATCTGTGGTTTCTGTATTTTTGTGTCCTTGCAAAGCCAGTAATGCATTGGTGCAGTAGTAGCATTGTTGCCTGACAGCTACATGTTCTCTGGTTTGATTTTTGGCTGGGGTGCCTTACCTTCTGTGTAGAGTCTGTATGCCCTCTCTGTTTTTGTTTCCTCTAGTGTCCTCCCATCTTACAAAGACATTTGTCCATCTGGAGTGTTTCTCCCTGGGCCTCTGCTAAAAATTAGCTTTTGTTCCAAGTCAGACTTTCCTGGTTAACAAATGTTAAAAATGACATGCATTTGAATATCAGACTTCATATTCTTCAGAAAGTGCATGGGTAACACAAAAGCTTTTATTCTAGCAATTTTCTAAGTGTATAAGATGGATATTTGAAATTTGTCCCTATTTTTGGGATTGCATTCCCCCATTATTGGCTTCATCCAGGTTTTGTGCTAAGGTTGAGAGCTATGGTAAGAACTGAATTCACTGAATATATTTGGGGGCTATATTCCCCCATTACTGGCTTTGTCCAGGTGTTTTGTGCTAAGAGGTTGAGAGCTATGGTGAGAAATGAATTCACTGAATCTTTGAGGGCTGTATTCACCCATTATTGGCTTTGTTCAGGTGTTTTGTGCTAAGAGGTTGACAGCTGTGCTATGGTGAGAACTGAATTCACTAAATGGTAGCCATTTAAGTTTCTGTCTTCCTCTTTCACAAAACAGCTGATTTGGCATAGTGGTATGTTGCTCTGACTGTTTTGCACAGGGTCCTGGGTTTAAGGCTTGGCAGTGAAATGTATGGTGGTAACACAGCATTTTATTCTAGCAACTTTCCAACATTTTACAAGCAATGTTTAAAATGTGTCCCTGGTTTTTAGGCTTTTGCCCCCCTCCCCCCCACAATAAACTTTGGCTTTTTCCAGATTTCTTTGTGCTGCAAAGTTCAGAGATACAACTGAGTGAGTAGATTTTACAAGGAGCTGAGCTGTAGGGGAGCAAAGTTTAGTGCTGTTTATGCTGAGTCTACTTGCATTGTTAATAGCACAACAGGTAGTATACTTGCTTTTGATGCAGAAGGCTGTGGGTTCTACTCCCACAGTCGATAGATACATTGCTGCTACTGTACTGTGTTGCAATAGGGGTGAATGCTGCACTCCTTTTTGGCGAAGATACCTAGTAACTATGAACCTGTTATCAGTTTGCCATCCATTCCCTATTGCAATATTGCTAGCTTATCATTTTTTTTAGTGTAAGATAGGTAATTTATTCCTCAAGGGTAACAGGCACTTTATTTGTAGATGAAACAATGAAATACAAAGTTGTTTGCTAGCAACAACCTCTTCAGTAGTTACAGATCTCTTTAATGTGGAATTATTTAGATGACTTTTACTTCTTCAGAGATTGTGCATATGCATTGATACTGGTGGAGTGTAGAAGTTTGAGTAGACTTTTATGATGGAAATGTTCTGAATTGGGCAGTTTTGTCATTGCTGGTGCATGCATTTTGTTTCATTGTTTACTGGAAAAATTTCAAAACAATACATTTAAAACACCCTCTAAAACTGTACTGTATTGTACAAGGAATATAATTTAATACAATCAGGAAGGTGTATGAAAGAGCATGTGTATGTTTCATGTGCAAGGGGCCTGTGATTTGAAAACAGCCCAAACCCAAAGTTAATCTGCCCCTGGCAAAATGTATTTTCTTTGAATGTGGGTTTCAATGCTGTTTCAGTGATTGTGAGTTTTCAAGGGCAGAGAAGTTTTAATGCTAAGTTTGTTCTCATTGTGAGACTACATTGCTTTGTTTAGCAGATATCATATCTATTAGTGTTTGCGCTGTAAAATGCAAAATAAAACTTTTAAATGAAGTCCAAATTATCGCAGAAGTAAAACAGGGTACACATTAGTGTTTATGGTAAAATGGGTGAAATAGCCAAGTAATGATTCATTAGAATGGCTGTAGGGGGGGGAAGCTCCATTCGACCATGATTTTGTGAGGGGTGAAGGGCAGCAAACTCAAAGACAGCCCCGGCTGAGCTATACTTCTCAACTGTCCAGATTTTTGCAGCATGAATAGATTTTTGCTTCTTATTTTTCATTTGTTCCTCATAAAATTTGTGGTTTTCTGTCAAATCATTTAGGAATGAAGTCATTACATAATGACAGACACTGAGTTTCAGACTTCATAACCTTCAGAAAAAATGCATGCTAAAGCAAGACCTGTTATTCGATCAACTGTCTCAGTTTGTACAAGAGCAATTTTTAGTACTGTTTATATGTTCCCCCATATATTTGGCTTTATCCAGATTTCCTGCATTAACCGGTTGAGAGGTACATGCATATAAATTGCTTTATAGAATTAGGCATATCCAAACCTCTCAACTGTCCCTGATTTTGGCTCAAAATGTTGCTCTTCCCCTAATAATCCCTCCGCAAAATGGCAATTTTCGAAGAAAACATGGAGGGTTTACAATTAATAAATAACTGTAATAATCAGTTATAGATTACTTTTATTTCAGAAATGCATGTAGATTCTTTTATTTTGTCAGCTGCTCAAGTTAGCAGTACTAATATTAAAAAAATCTCCCTTATTTGACAGGTTCCCAGCTGTATTGTGTGGCTATTTTATATTTCTGAATCACATTTTTGGTTCATTTTTCATAAAATTGTGGTTTTTTTTTGGCAAATTAGTGGCAAATCATTAAAGACTGAAGTTAGAAAATAATGACAGACATTTCAGTTTCAGATTTCATACCCTTCATAAAATCCATACTAATACAAGACCTACTATTTTATTATCTTTCTAAGTTTATAAGAGCAATATTTAAAAATTGTCCTTATTTTTGGGCATTTGTCCCACTTCTATGTATGGTTTTGTCCAGATTTCTTGCTCTAAGGTTGAGAGGTATGACAAATGTGTCAGGGCCATCGCAGTCAGCCAGAGACATTTCAAATTATGACATACTTGTTGCACCCCACTCCCCCATGTAGTGACTCTGGATGTGTCCAAGCAAGGCAAGGAGCAGTTATGCAGTGCAAATGTGCAGACTATCCCCCCATCCAAGGTAGACACAAATACTACAATGGCTTTAAATCTGTCCTTGATTTTGCAGAATGTTCTGGTTTCTGTCATATTTTTATACTGTTGATTTATGCTTATTATTAGTCAGAAAGTGCATGTTGCTCTGTGTTTAAGTAGCAGTGTTTTAATGACCATCTGGTACGCTTGTCTGAGATTGTAAGATGCATGTACATTTTAATAAGCATACTATTAAAGAATTGCCAACATTGAAAGCCTTTCTGTTGTTGCCATGCAGAGAATACTTACATAACTAGATAACATATAAGCCTTTGATATTGAAATGCATATGACAGTATTTGTAATAAAGGACAGGATTACATTATTTTAAGAGCTCATTACAGGCTTTACCCGCAAACTAAACAAAATGCCAATCAATCATGTGTGGTCCATATCCTGTGCAGTAATCCTTTAAGCAATGTATGTTGAGCTTGTTTCCTGTTTGCTTTTCATTTTTTACTTTGATCATGTTTTCCCCATGAAACGAGTAGATAGTTGTCGTCAGGCAGCAGGTCTTTTGGATAAGAAACATTTTTACAAGTGGGGGTATCAGAGATTGCTACTTTCAGCATGTTACTTGGTACTTTAATAAAGCTGAATATAAATTATAATTAGAACTGGAGTACAAGGAGAAGTGGTTTGAGTTGAGTGCTGCTTGATTTTCTTATACTTGATTTTGACTAGCATTCCAGTAATGTATTTAAAAAGTAATTTATTTTTTCATGCCTCACAACCTTTTTGTTTCCATCTAGATATTAAGTAAGCTGTCATGCAGCCAATGGATTGAAATATGCTTTTTCTTCTACACTTCATTTTGTCTTGATTGGACTCTCATAATGATGGTTTGGCAGTGGCACCCAGGGCAGAGTATTTAATTAAAGTCACAGTTTTTGTGGTTTTTGAGCATAGCTCCTCCCCTTTCTAGTTGGCCACACCCATTTCCCATTGACCCCACCCATTCAGCTGTCTTCTGCAGCCCCCCTTTGATTTGAAGTCACCGTCACTGTCACTAGCCATGACAGTGTGACACTTGAGAGACATGCATCGGGCTCCAGACATACAGCCATACCAACAGTAGAACATTTCATTTGTCTAATTCAGTTGGAATATTAATGTACTGCTAGACATTTTATTTAATGGAGTCTTCTCAACTTGCTGAGCACTGTTGTTTACACACTAGTAGATTTGGGCACAGTTTATTAGTATAGCCTTCATACAGCTACTACAAATGTTTATTTACCTGTAATCCCTGTGGAGAAAATATATGTGAACACTACTTGACAGTTTGTTCAAGTAGTCAAGACTACTTGTCTGTTGCTATAAATACATCTTAGTACCAGTCCCTGGATTTAATCCCTGGTCTGTGTGTGCAAAAAATGAACATATTGATTTTTTATCACACTAAGCTACTGGATCACTGCTGTGTGCTACTTGACTGATTTGTGCCTAAAGCTCACTTGGTTACAAAGTCTGACCTGGTAATAGAGGTAGAGTGTCACAGAAGACTGCAGTGACAGTTGAACATACATCGTTGGATTCGTGCATGACATTGATAGTAGGGGAAGTGTGTATTAATAGTTGGAATGCAGGTGTACACATTTAACCCCTAGTGGATGGGAATATGTATGATCTGTACAGACCATATCGGGGTGCTGGGTTGCATACCTGACCCATATACATTTGCACATGATATATTTCTAGTCTCCATGCAATTATAGTCTCACACTTACCTGCATCAGCGTACCTACATTCAGGAATACGTATAGCTGAAATGCAAAGTTTAACACAAGACAATCCTGAGGGAAACACACTATAATACATAACACGTTACTATTCAAGGTTCAGATCTTTGTGCAGAACATGTATCAAATTGCATTTTAACTTGTTGTACAGCTCCACATCTACACTTTAGCATAACAGTTCTTTATCAGTCAAACATCAGTGACTTCATGGTGTCATAGCCATATTTGCTGTGGAGCACCTGTACAACTGGACTTTTTCAACAACAGACCAAAATAAACACAACATTTGGAAGATAGAACTTTATTTAGGGTGCCATGACATGATGGTTTATTACATTCAAAATTCTGACTACATTTGTACTGTATATCTTGTAAATGATGAATGAATGTCATTTAGTACCTTCACAGTTTTAGTCACAGTGTACCTTATTACAAGATCCATAGTATTACTATTGTATATACTTGTATTATTTCTACACACTATTACTACAGTATTAGTTTTCTTTCATCAATAGTAACTTGTTTGCTGCCTTAATCTGTATTGCACAGTACCTGGCATTACTCACATATATCCCTCTGGGTCTAAGAACACATTTATTGCAGAACACTCAGAACACACTATACCTACTGGCAGTAAACAGTGTACTCTTTCTTATTTGTTGTACTATATATATATTGCAAGACAGATCTGTACTCACCACACTGTCAGCACATCCTCACTAGGCACCCAGCATGGGCCTCTAGATTGCGAGTCGTCTCCTCTGTGGGGGGAAAACACATCATTATGCATACCTGTCTATCAGATATTCATGCTACAATTTGATAAATCACCAGATGATATACTTACAAACTTCTGGGGCATTCCCATCCCGAGAATCTTGGGTATACTGGGCCAAGAGCCCCCTCCCCTTCCTTCACTTCAGGTTGTTGTAGTGGTGATGCACTTGCTCACCAGTGAGGGCAATTCCAGTGGCATTTGTGAGGTCACGTGCCAGATTATCTTAAGCCTCAGACTTGTATTCAGAGTCCTGGTACTGGCCCTGCAGCAATCTGTCATTGTGGTCTTTCACTAGGAGTCCGACCATGACCCTGGACTCCAACATGTCCCAGCATTGCACCTGAAAGGGAACTCCATCTCAGACTGCAGCCATAGCTCCTGCAATGATCAAACTCCAGCCATTTTTTAGGTTCATAGTTAGGTACTAGGCTATTAGCCCTAGGGCCTATACAAGCCTAGCCAAAAAGGTACCCTGGCTTTCACCACTCAAGAAAATAATTTTCCTGTGCCCCTGTCAAGCAGAACCACAGAAGTGATCCCTGGGGTGAATTTCCTATTACCCATCCAATCATCAAGATTTTTCTTGAAGAGTGCTAATGAGGAGCTCTGTTTGACATAGATAGGTAGTCTGTTCCAGAGTATAGGAAGTCTGTGAGACAGGAATCTATCCCTCCAGCATGTTCTGTTTATTGTGGTGACAAGGTTTAGGTCCCTAGAGCATGTAGCTCAGAGGGATTGGGATTTCTTTAAGTGGAGCATGTCCAACAGCTCTGGGTTTGACATAGCTTTGTATGTTAGGCAGAGATTGCATCTGAGTAGGCGATATGTGATGGAATAAAGCTGGAGTTTTTTGAGACAGTCTGCGTAAGGCATCTGTTTGAGGCCAGTAATCCTCTTTGTGAGGTATTTTTGCAGCCTTTCCAGTTGTTGTAGATGTCTTGTGAGGTACATACCAAAAGGGACATTGTACTCTATAATGGGTCTAATGAGTGATGAGTAGAGGGGTACAATGACCTCTTTTTTTCTGGATGAGAAACCTTTTGTGATGAGGTGTGCCACATTGTAGGATTTCCTGACCACTGTGGCAATGTGATTATCAAAGGAGAGACTTCTGTCCACCTTCATAGGTTCATAGGTTCATAGGTTCATACTAGGCTATCTGCCCGAGGGCATTTACAAGCCTAGCCCATAGTTTTGTGGCTTACGCCACCCCTTTAGTATGGGGAACTATACCCATTATTTTGCTGTGCCTCTGTTGAGCAGTGACACTGAGGTAATCCCTGGGGTATATCTGCGATCTCCCATCCATTGGTCAAGATTTCTCTTGAACAAGGCCAGCGAGGTGCTCTGCCTCACATATACCGGGATTTTATTCCACAGCATAGGGAGTCTTTGGGTGTTGAATCTATCCCTCCAGCACGTCCTATTAATAGCCGTGTCGAGGTTTAAGTCTCCGCCCTTGTGGCTCTGACGGATCTAGATTTTTGAGGTGAAGCATATTCATCAAATCTGGGTTTGACATGGCCTTGTATGTTAGGCAAAGGTCACCTCTGAGCAAGCGGTGGCGACTGAATAGAGCTGGAGTTCTTTCAGTCGGGCAGCATAGGACAGATGTTTGAGACCCTTTATCCTTTTGGTGAGGAACTTTTGTGGCCTCTTCAGCTGCTGCAAGTGTCGGGTCAGATACATTCGAATGGGGCATTGTACTCAATCATTGGTCTGATGAGTGATGAGTATAGGAGACTATGACCTCCCTTGATCTAGATGAGAATCCCTTCATGATAAGGTGGGCAATGTAGAAGGTCTTCCTAACTACTTTAGCTACATGGGTGTCGAATGACAGACTACTATCAACCTGGGTCCCCAGGTCCCTGATAACTTCTTCTGTACTCAGTGGATTGCCACCTATTTGGTAGCTAGGGGTAACCTTGTTTTCGAAGGGTATGACTATGCATTTTTGGCATTTAACTTTAGGCCATGGCTCTGGCACCAGTTATCCGTTTCTGTGAGACCCTTCTGAAGGATATCTGTGTCAGATGTGTTTTCTACTATGGTGCCCAGTTTGCAGTCATCTGCAAACTTTGTCAGCCATAACCCTCCTGTGTTTGCTTGTACTTCGGAAAGTAGATGCCAAACAAGAGTGGGCCCAGGACTGAGCCCTGTGGTACACCATTTGTGACAGGCTTTGAGTCTGACATGGCGCCAGCAACTCTGACCCTGTGGGTTCTGTCACTCAGCCAGTTTGCAACCCATCTTGTGATGTATGGGTTAACATTTAAGCTGATGAGTTTTTCAATGATACCCGAGTGGGTATTGTATCAAAGGCCTTCGCCAGATTGAGGTAGGCTGTATGGACTGCCTTTCCCTCATCAATGGCTTTGGTGACTGTTTCAAAAGTCAACCAAGTTTAGAAGGCATGATCTGCCTTTGACAAAGCCAAACTGGGATGGATCCAAAGTCTGCAAATTCCCTATGTCTTTATTTATGAGGTCCATTATGATCCTCTCCATGGCTTTGCAGATAAGGCTTGTCAAGCTAATGGGCGGTAATTTCAGGGTCGGTGGAGGCACCGGCTTTGTGAAGTGGGACCACAGTTGCAGTGCCACTCCCTGGGTATGTATCCAGAGGTAAGACTATGATTAAACAGCTGTCCTAGCTGTGGGTTTAATTCCTCATTGAGTTCGTGGAGCACACAGCCAGGGACACCATCAGGTCCCATGGATGCTGTGTTTTTTGCTTTGGAGAGAGCAGTTCTCACTTGGGCGTTGGAGATGTTTGGGGGGCTGCAATCGCTTGGTATAGATATCTCTCCTTTTGGGGGGGAGGGGGGGAGAAGTTTGCACTGAACCTGTCAGCCTGTATGTTGGCAATGTCTGTAGGATCAGTAATCTTCACATCATTTTGAACTAGTTCTGAGCATATCTGGGAGTTTCCTCCCAGGTTTCTAACATAGCTAAAGAAGTGTGTGTGTCCCAAGGTCTGTGTCCCAAGGTCTCTTATCACACTTTCGGTGTTAAGTAGACTACCGCCTATGTGGTAGTTCATGGGTACAGAGTTTTTACCAAAAGGGGATGCCAATGCACTTTTTGGCATTGAGCTTGAGACCATGACTTTGACACCAGGCATCTGTCTCAGTGAGGCCCTTTTGTAGACTGTCCACATCATTAGGAGTTTCAATTATGGCTCCTAGTTTGCAGTCATCTGCGAATTTAGTTAGCCAAAGACCTTCTGTGTTTGCCTGTACTTCAGAGAAGTAGATACCAAACAGGAGAGGACCCAGGATTGAACCCTGTGGTACTCCGCTTGTCACTGGTCTGAAGTCTGATTTGGAGTCTGCTGCTTTCACAGTGTGGGTTCTGTCAATAAGCCAGTTGGCAACCCATCTTGTGCCTTTGGGATTTATTCCTAGTTTAATGAGTTTATCTGTAATTCCAGAGTGGGGGATGGTGTTGAATGCCTTGGCGAGATCTAGATAGGCTGTGTGAACCACCTTACCCTCATCTATGGCTTTGGTGACTACTTCAGAGAAGTCTATCAGGTTTAGGAGACATGATCTGCCTTTTACAAGCCCAAACTGTGTGGGGTCCAGAGTATGGAGATCTCCAATGTCTTTCTTTATGAGTTCCATGATGATATGTTCCATGGCCTTGCAGACAAGGCTCGTCAGGCTAATGGGGCGGTAGTTCCCAGGGTCTGTTGTGGCCCCCCCCCCTTTGTGGAGTGGGATAACTGTTGCAGTGCGCCATTGAATGGGCACAAAGCCTGAGGTGAGGCTATGATTGAACATGGTACTTAGGTGAGGTGCCATTTCATACTGTAGTTCATGTAGAAGGCAGCCTGGGATGTTGTCAGGTCCCATGGATGCTGTGTTCTTGGCTTTGGAGAGTAACATTTTTACCTGTGCAGCCGTGATTACAGGAACTTTGCATTCTTCCGGTATAAAGACGGGCCCTTTATGGGGTGAGAGGGGGATAAAGTTAGCACTGAACCTATCTGCCAGGATGTTTGCAATATCAGTTGGTTCTGTACATTTAGTGTCATTGTGCTGTAACTCAGAGCAGATCTGAGTGTTGCCATTGAGATTCTTGACATAGCTATAGAATGCTTTGTGGTTGTCTTTAGAATCAGTGGCAATTTTGTTTTCATAACTAGCTTTGGAGGATTTTATGAGGGATCTCAGCTTCTTACTGAGGCTGACCAGGGAATCTTCCAATCGTGCGATTTTACTCTTTTTTTGCAACAGTTTCTTTCTTCTGTTGTAGTGTTTGTTAATGGCAGAAGACCAGTAGATTGGTTTCCTTTTTTTGGAGGATAGCATCTTGGTTCTGTTAGGGATAGCATGACCCATGAAGTTGTGTAAGTGTTTATAAATGCATTTGGTTAGGATTCATTAGTCATACCTCTTTTGTCCATCTGCATGGGTGTCGTGAAGTATGCCACTTCTGTCTTAAGAAGCGTGAAGTTGGCTTTGAAGAATTTTTTTATGGTTGTTTTCCTAATGGGGGGTGGGAGGGGGATGTGGATGTCTAGGGTGATTAGCTTGTGGTCGGATATGACCAACAAGGAGCTGACCTCTGGTGTGGAACACTGGTCACCCATGTTGGTGATGACCAGGTCTAGGATATTGCTGCCCCTGGTGGGGGTGTGGATAAGTTGATCCAATGCATTGGAATTGATGATTTCCAGAAAACGTTGAGCAAAAGATTTGGTACATGAGTAGTTTTCCCAGTTAATGGTAGGGTAGTTGAAATCACCCATTATTAGAGTGTTGGGTTGTACCATAATATTTTCCAGTGTATCAAGAAAAGAGCAGTGGGAATCCTGAGGCATGGTGGGGGGTCTGTAGCAAGCTACAATCTGGATTGCGATTTTGCCCAGAGTTAGTTGAACTTGGATAATCTTGGATGCATTATGCTGAGCAACTAGCTTGGAGTTGTGGAGATCTTTAATGAATATGGACACGCCTTCACCTTTAGTGTTTCGGTCAGGGTTTGGTGGTCGAAAGGTGTGGTATGAATTATAGCCTGGTAATGCAGGGGTGCTCTCTGGAGCTTTGAACCAGGTCTCTGTCACTGCACGGATGTCAATGTTCTCCATTTTAAGGAGTGCCTCGAGTGAGTGCATTTTGAGGTTTAGACTTCTAGCATTGAGTAGCATTACCTCAGATTTTGCTTGCTTGTACCTGTTATGGTGGTGAATTTGTCATTTGAACCTTGCCTAAAAAAAGGTACTATAGGGGTGGCAAGAGCCTTTACCAGTATCTGGAATCCCAAGGGTGACAGGTGCAAGCCATCTCTGGCAAAGCAGTGTGGTCTGTCGATCATGTCATCCCAGGCAGACAGATACTGGATTCCCTTAGAATGACACCAGAAGCTTAGCCAATTGTTAAAGTCAATCATTTTGTCCTTGCACTGTGGTATCATTCTGGGTGATAGCAGGATGCTACTCAGGGCTAGGGTCATACCTGCCTGGGCTACAAGATCAGAGAGCTCCTCCATGTCTCTTTTCATGTAGTCCAGGGAGGTACGTCTCAGGTCATTCACACCAACATGGACAATGACAGAGTCATATTTGTACTTGTTGTGGAGTGACCTGAGTGCATGCATTATGTGGCGGATCCTGGCACCTCACAGGCAGCTGACAGTAACCTTTTCTTTGTTTAGCCTGATGAGTGGAACATCAGTGTGCCTGACTATGGAGTTATCTATGACTAGAGTGTTGGGTACGTTATGCTTTATGGGCTGTAGTTGAGTGGCACATTGAGTATGTGGGCTATGTGTCATTAGGGTTGTGTTGGGGGGTGGAGGTTGCTTGCATTTCTGCTTTGGAGGTCTCTGTTGTTTGGGCAGATTTGTACTGA
This sequence comes from Protopterus annectens, assembly GCF_019279795.1. Lineage (NCBI taxonomy): Eukaryota > Metazoa > Chordata > Ceratodontiformes > Protopteridae > Protopterus > Protopterus annectens. Next base: position 666,745,736 of record NC_056726.1, on the reverse strand, counting down.
GAGCCTCTGCGAATGTAGGTGTGTGTTTTCTGTTTCTATGTGTATGTTTTGGTGGTGTAGGTTTTGAGGGACTATGTGATGAGTGTGGTGCGGTGCAAGTGTTTACCTTCTCCTCTTGACTGTCTAGGCCAGTCTTTGGTGAAGAGAGCTTTGCTTCCAGTTTGGCTATATAAGTGCATCTCTCACAGGTCATAGTGTTGGGTGGTAGGAGGAGAGGGTTGTCTGTGTACATGAGGCAATTCCTGCATTGTCCCAAGATGTCCAGATTCATCAGGTAGATAGGAGAAAACACTGGGAGCTGACCTTTAGACATGCCTGAATAGGTGCTTATTTATTAAGTACTAAACTAGACAAGTGAGGAAAGTTGAGCGCTGTAGTAATTTGTAACTTATTTAGTGCTTACAATGAGTTCTGAACAAGTGCTGAGCTCAAAGAAACAGATTTGAGTGTGAAAACTAAAAAACTGGCTAGTTGCAAGGGAAATTTTGAAGAACAGACTTTATGGCATCAGGAAGAGTTTAACCCCAGTTAAGTGGGGGGTGGGGGGTGGAGCTTAGGAGCTCACAAACAGTCCTGGAAACAGCAAATCCATATCTGGACAAGACCTGCCACAGGAAAGGGGGGAAGCAAGCTTAGAATTTTTTTTTCCAGTAAAGGTGGAAATGGAGAAAGCTGGAACAGACGTTAATTCAACGTTGGGTTGGCCTTCACGAATGTTCTCTATTAGACTGAGTGAACTAATGACACTAGACCGGGAGGAGTGTCACAGATCAAATATACAGTATGGGCGGGCAACTGCAAAGCCACCAAGTATAAGAAACACAACACTACGGAGGGTGGGTGGGAAAAATTACAATTCTTAGCTGTAGCCACTAAACGGAAGTTTTAAACAGATCAAGGAGCAGACTCTAGAGAATGCTTTTAACTGCAAACAGACAATTATAGTAATACACACTATTACAGTTCCTTGCTGTAGAACACAGAAACCTCAAAAAATCAAAAATGCACAGAAAGCTCTGGATGTATTCCCACCTGTTTAGTTTAAATAATGTTGTTTTCCAGCCCTTTGCCTCCATTGGCCATTTTTAAAAATGCTTCGCTATGCTGAGGACTGCTTAAACAGGAGATCACTTAACACTGCTAAGCAGAGCTGCTCATTGTTAAGTACTGCTAAAACAAGTCCTATTTAAGCATTGTTTGGCTTAGCACTGCTTAGTGGAGCTTAGCTATGGGCAAACTAGATATTTTTGCAAATTAAAAAAAAAACAATATTAAAACTCATTCATCATTATGGATACGTTTAGTATTATGTATGCCTTTTACTTTATATCCACTAACCTTAAGTATTTTAATTACGTTATCTTGGAGTGTGACTGTAATGTGTTGGACACTTATGTGCCCCATGGGACTCCACTGAAAATGGGCTTGCAGATCAGCTGGACTAACACTGGTAACAAATATCACTAGCTACA
>NC_056726.1:666706555-666743764 GCF_019279795.1 Protopterus annectens | reverse complement strand
ACACAGCATGGGTTCCGTATAGCACCACCATAGCTCTACTATCCTTCCTCAACACTATTTCTCTAGCCAAAGATAATCATGAAATCATACCTTGCCTATTCCTTGAGCTATCAAAGGCCTTTGACACTGTCTCTCACTCTATGCTACATAACAAACTCATAGACCTTAACTTCTCCCCCAGCACTCTCATGGTTCTATAGCTGTTTCACTGATAGGCAGCAGTCAGTGAGATAGGACTCAACACTATCTACCCCCATTCCAGTAAGAACAGGGGTCCACCAAAGATCTATACTTGGACCTCTACTTTTTAATATTTTCACCAAGTCACTTCACTCCTCTTGTCCTCAGTCTATCATTGTCCAATATGCAGATGACTCTATAGTCATCACTATTGCTAACTCATCCTCTGAATTCCTAACTACTACCCAGACATCCTTTAACTCTATAGAGACATGGCTCACAAATAAGCAACTCATCCTCAACCCTAAAAAAACAAAATTGCTACTCTTTCTTCCTAAATCTGTTAACCACATCAAGCTTTCCTTCTCCATAACATCCCTAAACAATATCCCCTATGAATCTAGCACAAAACTACTTGGCATTGCCATTGATGATCAACTCAAATTTAATCTACACATTAACAATTGCATCAGAAAAACCAACCAGAAATTAGGACTTCTGTACAGGAATAGCAAATTCCTCACCCCTGAAGCTAAGGTTACTCTCTCTCTCTCATGCCTTGCCTAACCTACTGCTCCCAAATACTTATAAATCTGAGCTCCTCCCTACTTAACAAACTAGAATTGACCTATCACAAGATAACCAGATTTGCAGCTTAACAAACAAATAAATCCCACTACTTTCTCTCCCTAAAATACCTGAACTGCCTTGAATTAGCACACTTGTTTCTCCAATCTCAGCTCCAAATCTTACACACCATTCTAAAGCAGCCTGCTTTCTGCCCAGGATGATCATCCCTCATCTCCCTCTATTCCCCTATCAGACATCTCCAAAGCACAAACCAAGACCCATTAACTGTTTATAAACCCAAATCTAAGACAGGGTGCAACTTATACAGCTACCACCCCTCTATTGCACGGAACAAACTCCCAGTTGAAATAAGGAACCTTACACACACCAGACAATTTAAACTAGCCACCAAAGACTACTTAAAAAAAAACACTGACCTGCCATTGCATTAACCCTCCCTGACCATAGCCAACCAAACTAGCCCTGTTTATCTACTACATTCCCTTTCCTTCTATACAACTTTCAAAACTATTCCTTTATTCTGCTTATTGAACTTAGCAAACTTTTTTAAACTTCAATATTTTGTTTCTTATGCTTTAATTGTTACTATGCTGTTTATAGTATTGCATAATTCTGGCAACTACTGTATGTGATTTGTAACTTATTGAATATCACTCTAGTAATTTTTGCATGTTCTGGAATTTTTCTCCCCTGGCCTTCACTGAAAAAGGAATTTAGCTCAGTCGGACACTTCCGGTCAACAAATGTAAAATAAAATAAATAAAATAAATAAATAAATATATTTATTGCTACTAGTATATAGTTAAAATATTTATAATAGTCATATATTGTAAATATACATATTTCCACTTATAGATCTACATATGTAACAACTTCCTCTTTGATATTATGGTGATACTCCTATATCCTATTTATTTACGCATCACTGTATTTCTTGGGCATTTATCTGTACTGATTTCAATATTTAGGATACTGCTATACTTTCCTTTAACTATAACTTTCCTTTTCTGACACACAATTTGTATGGGGTTAAAGTGTGATATAACAATCTTCCATTTAATTTCCATTAACCAACCCAATTCTCACAGCATCCATAAAGTTCATAGGATCATAGGAGGTTACTAGGCTAACTGCTCCAGGGCCCTTACAAGCCTAGCCAAATTCTGCCCATGTTCCCAAGGGTGTCTGGTTCAGGCAGATACTAAAATCAGCACCTATTGCCCCTGTCCAAGAGGGACAATGGTGCAGCCCCTAGGATGAATTTCTGGTTACCCATCCAATAATCCAAATTACACTTAAATAGGGTCAACGAGGGGCTTTGTTTAACATGAATAGGAAGCTTGTTCCAAAGGTGGGGCACCTCTGTGAGACAAATCTGTCTCTCCAGCAAGTTCTGTTGATGTGACATACCAGGTTAAGGTCCTTTGAGTGAGTGGCCCTTCTGCCAGTCGACTTGCAAATGTGCAGCTTTTCCATTAAACTGGGTCAGAGATTGCTCTATATGCAAGGCACAGGTTGCCACTGAGCAGTGTATATGACACAGAGTAAATTCACAAACATTTCAATTTGCCTGCATAAGACAGATCTTGATGACCCTGAATTTTCTTTGTAGGGAACTTTTGTGGTCTCTCCAATTGGTGCAGGTGTTTGGAAAGGAACATACCAAAGGGACCATTGTACTCTACTATTGGCCCAATGAGGGTAGAGTACAGGGGGTTATAACCTCTTTTTTTTCTGGATGCAGTGCCCTTACTTATGAGATGAGAAATATAAAATGCCATTCTTATCACTGTGGAGACCTGATGATCAAAGTTAAGGTTTCTGTCCACCTGTGTGCCCAGATCTCTCACAACTGCTCTCACTACTGACTGTGTGCTTAGAGTATTGCTATTGATGTGGTAGTTTGCAGAAACATCAGCCTTGAAGGATGGATGGCACAGTGGTGCAGTGGTAGCATTGCCACCTCACAGCAAGAGTTTCTCTGGTTTGATTTTCGGCTGAAGTGTCTTCTGTGTAGAGTCTGCATGTCCTCATTGTGTCTGTGTGGATTTTTCTCTGGGTACTCTGATTTCCTCCCACATTACAAAGGCATGCATCTGGAGCATTTCTCCCTGGGCCTCTGCTGAAAATTGGTTTTGTTCCAAGTCGGACTTTCCTGGTAAATAAATAAATAATGCATTTTTTGCATTAAGTTTAAGACCATGACTTTGGCACCAGTCATTAATCTGCGTAAGACCTTCTTGCAGGATGTTGATATCACTTGGGGTTTCAATGATCACTCCCAGATTGCAATCATCAGCAAACTTTGTCAACCACAGTCCTTTAGTTTTAGCCTGTACTTTGGAGAAATAGATTTCAAACAGTAGGATTTCCATTACTGATCCCTGTAGAACACCACTGGCTATGGATCTGCTAGAGGAAGTGGAGTCCACTATTTTGACTGTATGAGTTCTATCAGTGAGCCAGTTTGCAACCCACCTGACAATATAGTGTTGATATCCCACTAGGTCAGTTTATTAATGATGCCTGACTGCGGGATTGTCAAAGTCCTTCACTAAGTCTAGTTAGTCCATAAGCATAGCTTTGCCTTTGTCTAGGGCTTTGGTGACTGTCTCAAAGATGTCCACCAAGTTTAACAGGCATAGTCTCTCATTGACAATGCCAAAATGGGTGGGGTCAGGCATTTGGAGACTTTCTATATCTTTGTTAGTAAGGTCCATGATGATTCATTCCATGGCCTTGCAGATAAGGCTGGTCAGGCTAATGGGTCTGTGGATGCACCCCCTTTGTGCAAAGGGATCACTGTAGCTGTTTTCCATTCTGCTGGGATGAAGCCAGTGCTTAGGCTGTAATTGAAAGTGTGCCCAAAGATGATACTAATTCCTATGTTAACCCTTGTAGAACACAGCCTGGGATGTTGTCAGGTCCCATATAGGCTGTGTGTTGTCCTTGGAGAGGATATTTAAGACTTGCTCCTTGGAGATACTAAGTGGGGGACAGGTGTCAGGGATGCTTTTGGGTATATGTGGTGGGGACAGAGGACTGAAGTTTTCACTGAACCTATCAGCCAGCAGGCTTGCTATATCCACAGGTTCTGTATATGTAGTACCATTAACTATGAGTTTAGCGCAAATCTGGGCCTTACCTTTGAGGTTACAGATGTAACTAAAGAATGCCTTGTGGTTACTCTTACTTAGGGAAGCTAATTTGGATTCATAGTTGGCTTTTGAGGACTTCACTATGAGCCTTAGTTGCTTGTTTAAGTTAAGGAGGAGTCTTTCCAGTTTTGAGACCATTCCTTCTTACTTTTAGACAGCAATTTCTTTCTCCTATTGTATAGCCTATTAATGTCGGTTGTCCACCAGGTAGGTTTGTTTTTCCTTGAAGATCTTCCTTTGGTTCTATCAGGTACGGCAGAATCCTCTTACATTCCCATTTACCATTTTCTTAACAAACCGTCATTTATTACTTTTTACTGTAATTACCTTACGTCTGATCATTAAATCTCTTTTTCATGAATGCAACAGTCTTTATACACACACTTTCTCTCTCTGTCAGGAAATCTTCATTGAACAAAGGTGTAGCCTTACCTGTTAAATTGCTCTGTACTGATTTAGTATTACAAATTCAAGCCCCCAGATTGCCTCTTTCTTTTAGATAATACTTACATCTGCCTTAAACCAATTGGTATTAGCAGTAAATAAATATCATAAATGTTCCATTATGTAATCCATTCAGGGTTAATATTATCATTGCTTATTGACAAGGGCATTATAATATCACAACAGACTGTTCAGACCATATCACTCTTAACAGTCTATACCTATTCATCATCCTTTGCATTCACTTACTTCACCAGTTTATATTGTACCCCTGCTTTAGCCAAAACATCACCTTATCCACCTACCGGCTTAGTGAACTGGGGGCAGGAGCCTGTTTTCATCTCTTTTCATTTAAGCCTCTCACATAGCCATTGTGTCCAGTCAAAGCACAGTTGACCTAACTGGTCCAAATTATTTACATTTTGCACTTTCTGCATTCTGCTTGTGGTTATTTTAACAGTCTTCACATTTATCTCTGCTATTTATGTATGCACTACAGTTTGTATCCAGCCTTTGCAAGGAAGGCACTATCTTCTCTACCTGTCAGACAAACAACAGAGGGCAAGATAACATATTTCCACTCTTACTATTCAAAATCTTGATGCATCCAACATGTTTTTTGACGACTCAGCTAAACTGTAGTCAGCAGTCCTGGAAGACATCTTATTTACCACAACTTTAGCATTGTTAATATCATACTCATTGAATATGTATACTACATGTCCTTTAGAATTAAAGAAATCTCACAAATGAGGCAACCAGTTTACATTGTATGTGTTAATCCTTGCTTAAAATGTTTAACTTCCTCAATTAATTTTTTTCCTAATGCTCCTGCAAACATATTCGTATCCAGGTTGCATTCCTCACATTTAAACCCAACTTAATGACTTATTAAAAGTTATTTTCATGGAATCCAACATTTGATTTAAACACATCGTATCATTAATGCAAAATAATAGCTACAGATGTTCTATAGAACTGAGCGGTCTTCTCACTACTTATAGTAATTAGTAGTTGGTCTACCACACAGCTCTTGAGCAGCATTCAATCATTTCTTAATATTTTGTGTTGTCTTTAAAGCTCCAGTAAAATGTCTTTTTTAGCATACATAGTCTTTTTTTCTATAGAATAAGAAACATGTGAGTCTTTCATTGACCCAGAAATTATTTATTTATTTATTTTATTTTATTTTACATTTGTTGACCGGGCTAGTCTAGCTGGATAAATGTCCTTTTTCAGTAGAGGCCCGGGGAAATAAGCTCCAAGACATGGTCTAACTACAATAGTAAAAGTTCAAACAACACAGAAAAAATATCAATATACTAATAAAAATAGCAACTTTAAAAAGGAAATAAAAATCATCAACAATGGTATTAAGTAATTAACGGTACAGAGTTTGCTTTTTCCTTTATGATTTCCCTTTTTGAGTTTCCTTTATGATTTATCAGTTTCATATGGTTGCTGTTTCTTCATTTATTATTTATTCACCCTATAGAAGTACTATATAGTAGATACTGTACCATTTTTAAATCAGACTCATGCTGACAGTTCCACATGGTTACTACTTCATCAAAGTTTTGCAAGTCTAAACAATCTTAATTACTATGACACACAAGGCCAAATGCCTACAAACTCTGGTTAAGTAACAGGAAAAGGGAAAAAATATGTAACTTATTAAACATTGTTTCTAAATATTAGCTTACTTAATACCCTATAAGGTTCTGATAATTAATCATAGGGTTAATACAATTCAAAATTGCTAGTAAAATCTTTCAGCTTTTCCCAGTTAGGGGTCGCCACAGCGGAACTCCAGTCCTCTAATGATTGGCAGCGGATTTTTGGTGCTGAGTTGCCAGCCCGATGCCCAACCTTCAAGGAAGGCGCACCCATTCACGCATGCATGCACCTACCTGCATGCCTTTAAACATAACTTGACCATGGGGAGAACATGCAGACTCCACACAGAAGGCACTCCAGCCAAGAATCGACGGGAGAACTTCTTGCTTGTGAGGCGACAACGCTAACCGCTGCACTACCATGGACTTCATACTAGGTCCATATGGCCATCATTTTACTATTTTTCTAACATTTGTACTTCATTATAATACACTTAGAAATGAACAATATTTTCAAATGATTAATGCTTCCCCATATTTAGATCCACTTTTGTTTTCATTACTGATTTTTGTACTGATTTTCCACTCTGAAGTAGTGAAGACTGTATAACTCCAATAAAAAGCAACACCTTTTTGATTGCAACCCATTTGGGGCATCAGGAAATGACATTTTTGTATTGTAATTGATTTTCCCTTATATAAATCAACTTGTGTTGAAATACATTGGCATTTATGTGTAAATCTGCTGTACCTGAAATAAGGAAAATGGGTGGTTATATTAAGGGTGTCATATTAGCAAACTAGCCTACCCATTTTCCTGTGCTTCCTAAGACTTCTAATGCTTATGGTTAAATCCACTGCAGATTCTCTTTCAATCCAGCCAACAAGAGGAGCTGCAGTCTGGCATTCTTTTTGCATGTGCCATATTGATCAAACAGCATCCCACTGCTTCCATTTAGCACATGCCCCTGGAGTATTATATTACTTATTCAAAACTGATAAACTGTATAAAACAATTAATTTGGTCGATATATCTACTTTTGATACCAGTGACATTTTGTGTGACAATAGACTGTATAAAACAATTAGCTTTGCACATTTTATCTGCTTTTGACACATCTAATGATGACAAACAGAATGCTGTGTTATAGCATACATGCAGACTATTCTACATAGTGTTATTCTTCTCACTGTCATCAATGTTCTTATGTCTTTCATTTCTTTACTATAACAGACTAGATTCTAGTGAAGTCCATACACTTGGCAAAATAAGAGCTTTTCCTATCATTTGAAATGTAAGTATGCCATACAATCAGCAGTAAAGTAGCACTGAGATTTCCAAATTTTATCTGACTCTACTAATAAGAAAGTGGTATGGTTAGTAATGAGTGTGTCTCAAAGAATTCAGCTGAACTTTTTCCTCTGCGCATAATATTTATGTCAGTTATAACCGTGCTTTTGAGTATATTACCATTAATAATTGTGAAAGGTAGTTTTTGTATGAATATGTATTTAGGTGGATTTAACATGTCTAGTGAGTTTACAGGCCAGTTTGAAATATTTAAAAATTTTCAAACGTTATTCTTATATTAATAGGTGCAAGTGAATTTCTGTCTTGTTTAAATGTTCAGATTTCTTTATTCATGCTATCACTTTATAACTTGTAGGCATTGTATTTTAAGGACTTTCTTACTCTGTTTTTTTTCCATTTGTAATATTTCAATATATTATACTTTAATGCTAACATCTTCTTTCCCTTTTCTTTTCTTTTCTAGCTTCCTTTGTCCTCCCACCACTGATACTGTTGTACCCATGGCCGTGGAACTTTGTACTGGATGCTGAGCAAATTTACTCCTCCAAGGTAGATAGAAACCAGTACCAATACCTGTTACTGCGATGTGTATTAAAATATTAGCCTATCTAATAATCAGCTGAGGCAAAACAACCTACCATATAAGTAGGGAAGGAGTGAGTATCTAAACTACAATATTTGTGATTCATCATGGATATAATTATATCCCTTGACTCCTACATTTTACCAAAGGATGAGCCCTCCCCCCACTAAAGAAGGTAGTACAGCTTTAACTAGTTCCTCATTGCCTAATCTTCTACTACTTTTGCCTATCTTTCTACATTGTCCTTTTCTCTCCATTCCACCTTCCTGAATACATCATTACCAGCTTTATTATTAATTTGTACTACATTTTTGAAGTTCTGAGCTGTAACTCCTTAGCTAAACTTATCACATAGTGATTATTTATTTATTTATTGACATTTGTTAACTGGGAAAGTCCACTGGGTCAGGAACCTATTTTCAGTGGAAGCCTGTGGAGAAAAGCTCCAGTTACAGTTCAAAAATGTTATTTACAAGAAGATAATATTTACAGTAAAAAAAAAAAAAAAACAGTGTACAAATTTTCTTTGTACAAATTCACATTGCTTAGTAAAACACTGCGTCCAAAGTTTTATACAATCTGTTAGGGTGTTAGTTGTACACATATAGTATTTTTAATGCCCTTCAATGTATGGAGGGAAAATGACATTAGATACATTCACAATAAACAGAAAATGGCATTAGATACATTCATAATAAACAGTTCATTTCTGCACTTTAATGCATGAGAAGTTTAGGATTTAAGCTAATGACAATTATAAAGACAAGGCACTGATTGACATACCTTAGTTGATAAACACAGAAACAAACTGGTGAAAAACACAAGTTATTCAGAACAGCAAGAAGCACGGATCCTTAATGCTCCACGCTAGATATTAAACCAAGGCACTCGAAAAAACAATAACGTGCTTTTAATTTCCTTTTAAGTGTACAAAAATAAAATCCAGTTTTCGTCAAGACAAATGGCTCAACTTCTTCAGAAACCATACAATAAATGTTAAAACAGGTGACTTATATACACTATTATACCTGTCACATGATAAACAAATTAAGGTTTAAAGGCAAACAGTATACATACTAATAATTATATCTGAACTCTAAGTGGTTCAATAATTCCCTTCAACCTCAAGACAAATTATATAAATATTAAGAATTGTTTCCATTTTATAATTATACACCGTTATGCTCATCTATGCTCCTTGTACCAAACAAAAAGGTATAAATACCGGTACAAATACAAAAACTAAAATGAAAGATTAAGTTAAAAAATGAAAATGAGAATAAAACTACACAAGAGTGGTAATACAATAAAATGCAATATTGGCAAAATATATCTTATGAAATGTATTCAACAAAATATATATTCAATAGAGTAAAAAGTATATGATCCATTAGAGTGAAAAATAAAGAAATAAAAAGTAAAAATTAATTATAAAATGGGAACAATTCTTAGTACACAAGGTTATGTCTTACATAGTTTTCAGCTTAGTAATATGACTCCATCACACTGAGCTCGACAGAATGTACAAACAAGGTTAATTAACTAATACAATACATATTCATATTTTATTCCATTTATACACTATACATTATAGATTTAAATGTTTTATTTAATATATACTTTCACACTATATTAGTGTACAGATATTTATATAATTTGTCTAATATATTTATTCTTTATACTTATATATACTTTTTACAGCTATAGAATATATACATACATTTTTCATACACCTTTTATATATAAAATACTTGCATATAGACATGTATATATGCACATATGTATCCTTTACAGTCGCTATTTTTAATTTTCAATTGTACTTTATATGTATCATTTTTGGAGAGGCTTATAGTTATAGTTGAGGTTGAAGGGAATTATTGAACCACTTAGAGTTCAGATATAATTATTAGTATGTATACTGTTTGCCTTTAAACCTTAATTTGTTTATCATGTGACAGGTATAATAGTGTATATAAGCCACCTGTTTTAACATTTATTGTATGGTTTCTGAAGAAGTTGAGCCATTTGTCTTGACGAAAAGTGGATTTTATTTTTGTACACTTAAAAGGAAATTAAAAGCACGTTATTGTTTTTTTCGAGTGCCTTGGTTTAATATCTAGCATGGAGCATTAAGGATCCGTGCTTCTTGCTGTTCTGAATACCTTAGTTGATGTAGGAAACTCAACCAATTATTACTTGAAATTGAAAAGAGTTGTACTAGTCAGAAAAATCTTAGAACTTATTTACATCTCATTTTATGCCAACATAGAGCAATCTTCCTTTTGTAAAACAAACCTGCTTTCATTACTTTTCTCTCAATGTTGCAGTATTGCTAGTTAAATACTAAAGCATTGAGAGAAAAGTAATTCTACAGTATTAACTAGTAATACTACAGTACTGAGAGAAAAGTAATGCAGTATGACATCTTATCTGACTGTTTTCTATACTACTGATTCCATTATATCCCCTTTGGGTGGTTGGATGCATTCTATTCACCCTCACTATGCTCAAGCTCACTCCTCTCCCCTACCCTACCCCCAACTCCTACCCACCTCCATATCATCCAAACTTATACTGACCATAACTCCACCCCATTTCATTCTTCTTCAAGCCACACTATTATAGCAGTATCCTATTATATATACTTCCTTCTACACATCACTTTCTCTTCTTTTACCCCACCCTTTTCTTACTATAATTGTTCCACATCTTAATTTCATGCTCTTCCCCCCTCTTCCTCGAACCTTTCTTAATTATATAAATACCTAAGCTCCTTCCTCACCCATTTCTAGCAACCACTGCTCTCTTGTTCAAATCATTTCACTTCCCTCTTACTTTACCTTATGTCTTCTCTTCTTCCTCTGTCATACCACACCTCCACCAACCTCAAGTGTTTACTTCATCCTCCACTTGCAATCATTTTTTAACCAACTTCTCTGATAAAACCCTAGTTTATTTCTCATAGGACCCTACTATTCTTTCAAACATAAATTATGCAACACAAACCTTCCTAACTTAAAAAGAAATTTCTTGCCCATCTCTACAATTACTTCTATTATAAACAGACATTCTTTCTCTCTCATCAATCAGTATGGAGACATACACCCAAATCCAGGTCCCATCCAGATCCAATCAACATGCTTTCTGCTAAAACTCTAAATCTAGTCAATATAAACTCTTAATGCATATGTAATAAAATCACCAACTATCATGCCTGGATGGCTCACTATACCCCCGATATCCCAGCTGCAACTGAAACACAGTTCAAACCTAGTATAAAAGATGCCAAAATTCTTTCACTGGGCTATAATATAATCAGGCTAGACAGAGCATACAAGAAAGCAGGTAGACTAGCCCTACTTTTCCCTGTTACCTTTAGTGTAACCTCCTACTCTTATTCACCAATGCCAAAATTCTTATTTTATATCTAAAACTAAATGATTTAAAAAAGTTATACATTGGGGTATATAGCTAGAAAATAACCTTCTCTTACTTGAAGAAATACAATCCTAGATATCAGAGACAATTTTCAATAAAACATATTCTAGGTGACGTTAAAATAGACTGGCACATCATTTCATCCATCATCCCTAATAGTAGTAGAAGTATGAATCTATTTCAGCTCACTCATCTTATCAAAACACCAGCCAGATATAGTGAAAATAACACCTAACATTTAATCCTTGACTGGATTCTTGTTAACAACCTAGGTAACTTTATCTTAGCAGGTACAATCTCAGATACACTAAGTGAACACCTACTAGCTTATGCCCATAGAACTACTCCTCAAATAACCAAAACCATCTGTAATATTTCCCCCCACCACCTCTCTCTTCAACTTATAACTGCCCATAATAATATTAACAAACCTGTAGCTTGCCCACCCCTTCACTCCATACGTAACATGTACCAACATAAAACACTCTGAGATCAGAAGATAAACTCCTATCCATACATAAATCTTTGAAACCCTATGGTCAGACTCTATATTCCTATGAAGTATGAAAAGTCTGCAACTCTCTGCCACTAACAGTTTAAACTATTTCCATCCTGTACTGATTCAAATGCTGTTTAAATGAATTCTCATTTAAATCTTAAATCTGCTCCTGTTGTAATTCAGACTGAAACTCTGTATGAACTTCTGTCTTTCCTCCCTCCTAACCACCTGCTCTGTCATAGAAATTTACCCTATGTACTTTTAATCCCTTTAAACAGCTATTCTTAAATCAACTGCTCTGTCTTCTTAATTCCAGTTTATGAATGCATTCTCCTAATTCCACCTCCAACATACTTTCTCCTCTACCTCTCAAACCTACCCTTTAAGCCAATGTAATTAAGTGTAATTATACATTGCCTTTGATCCCCACACAATCTGATGTCATTTTTTATTCTTTCTTGATTTCTATTTCACATGTTTGCCTTATTCCAATATTTTCCTAAGTACTTTGTTATATTGTTTTCTTATGTCATTTTGCATTCTTCCTGTTCTTCAACTTGTGTAAAATTTTGAAACTTAATCATATGTATACTGTTGTCTGTATCCTTTTTAAAACATATTCATTAAAATGGAGCTTTTCTCCTTGAGCCTCCACTGAAAATGAGCACAACAAGGTCATTTGGACTTTCTCAATAAACAAATGTCAATAAATAAGAAATACATTTTACCATCACATCCCCACAGTAATTCAGAAAGCCTTCTGTCTGTCTCATCTGATTTCCAAAGGCATATCCAGTAGATCCAAATATGTCTTAATTCCCCTTTATTTATACCATGTAAGACCCATTACTTTATATAATGCACTTTTTGACATGTATTTTTCTAAACATATAACTTGAGAGACTTTACACATTCACAGATAAAATGATCAACAGCTTGTTATTAGGAAAAAAGAATAGCAGCCCATTCTCTGTACTCAGTCTCTTATAGACTCTTTCATGAAGATGTTTCCAGCCTTTTGAGTTGTGAAAGATGCATCCTTTTTTCACCTGATAATCCTTCATAGAACACATGGTACACCAAATACCTGATTAAAGGAACTAAACATTTTTCAAGAGATTAATAAAACATGTTGACATGATAACTTCATATATCAAATACACCCCATACCTATGGAACATAGTCCCATTACAGGTCAAGCAAAGTTGCACCTTTGTCACCTTCATAGTAAACCTAGATAACTGAGTCAGTAGATTCAAAATCTCCCTTGATCTATCTTTTTTTATCATCCTTGAGGCAGAGAGAAACTGCTGAATATGTTTTTTTGCAAGGCTTGAATTGACCTGCATATCATATTCATTCAGTCACATAGCTGAAAAGGTCAGTTTCTCACGAGTAATCCTTTACATTATTCTAATTCAAAGCTACTGATATTTTTTCATATGGTTAACAATGTACTATATTTTATAATATTTTAAAAATATCAGAAATTGTAAATGATCATCTTTACCACAATTTAAATCTAATGTTAACATTTTGTGATAAATCACGTCTTATCACATAGTATTTCATGTAAGGCACAACAACGAATTATATAAACTTATCTGAAAGGAGCCCTTCCTCAGAGATATTACAGATTATACCATTATATCTATGGAGCATAAATTAATTACTTAACAGATACCCATGTCAAAAATTTACCTTCTCAACAATACATTCACTGAACGTTCTAGCAATCTTGAACAATTTACTGAAAAAAACACTATTGTATATTTCAAGCAATCTAGTAAAACCATCATGTCTTTCAAATAATTTTGTTTATTGCATACACGAACAATTACATGTTCTGCAATAATGTTGCAGTCTTTTAACACTCCTCCATGTGCCACTCAGTCAAACATTGCTGCTTCCTCTTGATCAGCTTGTAGCTCTGTTAATGTCAGTGACAATGCCTTTATTTATTTATTCAATGTATTTCCAAAGTCACTACCAGTCCAGAACATTTGCAGTTTAGCAGAAAATGTCGATTTATACTGCAATCTTTTTCTCTTACATGCTTTTTTTTTCACTTCCATAAATAATTGGCAATATTTCATAGTTACCTCATAGTAATCATACTCAAAATATACCAGTTGCCCTGCCACTGATAACTTTCTACTAGACTATCATTATTGCCAGAAAAAGTACACTTCTCATAGCAAGTTGAAACATCAATCAGTATAGTATGGAATTCCCACTCTTGACATTTGTCTCCAGTACTGGTAAGTGCTACACTGTTATAATCCCCAGTAACTCATTTGCAAAACCTGACCAGTCTGTTATCGTAGTTTTCACATAATTCACAAAATCTGAACCTTCATCATTCTCTAAAACTCTGTGTCATCTAAATATCACATCATTGCCTTGTGTTGTGTTCCAATCGAGTGTTGTTCTGCCTGTTCACTTTGTTTTGCCATTATATCCTTTCTCATATCTAGAATATCTGTCATTCAGAGAGTACCACAGCCATTTTCTATTGATGAAAAAGTCTGTGTCCCCTGCTGCAACCACTTCCAAAAGCTTTAGGTTCACTGTAAACAACTCTGTTAAGTTCACATTTTAATCTTTATTGCCTCAAAACAGCTAACATATTGTGAGACCTCTAATTGCAGCATCATTCTTGGATATATAGTTGATGATTGCAAAGCAACATGACCATTTTGCTGCAATCCAGGACTCCCTCTACCACCAAACTGTTTGTCTTTAGCTAGATATTCCATTTTCCATGATCAATCAGTAAAATACACTTTTGCTCTTGTTTACATTGAAATTTGCATTGGATAAATTGCTATATTAGCAACTACAAATGTAATTGTTAGAATTGCAACATGATTTTAAGTAGCAACTAACATCACCAAGCATTGCAAGATTTCCAAGCAGAAAATAAGCTATTGTTAAATCGGGTTGTCGTCGTTAAATTAAGCATATCCTTTTAATCACATATATTGATATGATTTGGTTTGATGTAGGTTCATATTAGGTATGGATTATGACTGATTTAAAGGAGACCCATTCATAACAGAAAGGAATATTTGATCTGGTGCCATGCTGTTAAGTATACTGATTATGAAATATTTTGCTTTCTTATAAAATTCCCCTGACAAAATCGTACAGTTGCCCAAATGATCATGTACATTCTGTAAGTGCTTGACATCACTGATTTTCACATTGCTTTGTAAGGGATCTGCACTAGACTACCCATCACTGATGGTACAGGACATATCTGTCTCTCTTTTGCACTGACACAGTGTCCCAAGGACATGCACAAAAAGTAGCTGTTAAGCATTTGCCATCCAAGAAATCAAAAGACTCATTCAGTGAAGGATCATGTGGTGTGGCATAACTGAAAGACTGGATTAGTCTGATGGAGAGATCTGTCATGTTACCAACCTCATGATAACATTTGTTTATTGTAAGACTGTGATCCGGTACTAAGGTCATTAAAATATCAAGATTCCTTCTTCCTCCACCAAGATAGGAAATCTGGTAGCAGTGACAAACAAGTTGGGTAGGAAGAGAAGCGCAAATTCATTATTATTATTATTATTATTATTATTATTATTATCATTATCATCATCATCATCATCATCACCATCACCATCATCATTTATTTCTATCTTGCTGAATTTAGATTTTTTTTAATGTTAGGTGTCTGATTTACAGTTTTGCACTCTAGGTGGTATGTTGATTGACTGGTACATTATATTGCTACAGATGGGTCAAGGTAGTTGTTGTAAAAGTTTGCAATGAGTCATTTGGAGGAACTGATTAGGTGGTTCAGAACTGAAGATGATTATTAGAAGAAGTTTTCATGGGACCTGTTCAAAGTTAATGACTTTTAAGATATTGCTCTGGTTTCCTTAAATAAGGAAGCATTTTAAAAACATTGCTATACCTTTTTGCTGGGGAAGTTTTATATAATTCTCCAGGAAGACAATATACAACATTTGCTTTTGTGTTTTTAATGATTTAATTAATTCATAAAACTTCAGTAAAGAAAATGGGATTGTTTATATCTTTACTGTTGATGTATATTGTTATCTTTGTGCTGCAGTATCTTTATTCTTAATTTCAAATCATTGTAAAAAGTATTTAAGCTCTTGAGTATTAACTCTTCATCAAATTTTATAGAGATGAGTGAATTAGTATTCAGTTATGTTAATTGTGGTTGTTTTCTGTTTTATTTTTACCTATTTTTGTTTAGTAAACATATCACATTTGGTGACTCCTGGCTTCTTTCTTGTTCATGAGGGATAATGCCTTTGTTATACGTGTCATTAAAATAAATTGACCTCTTTTTTAAGTGTTACCATCTGTATGTTTAGTCAGTTCTTCTATGTACATATCAAAAATCTTATGAAGTCTTTATATATCATTTTCATTTTTTGAACATATACATTATGTTAGATACTCATGCATGTGGTCTGTTTTACCCTTCCACTGATTTACATCAGACTTGGTCCACGCTTGAAATCCAGCATGCAAATAATATTTAAAGGAATCCAATTTAATTTGAAGAGTACAATGATATGTTCAAAAAATTGTGCTTAAAGCTTTTATTCACCCTTCTGACCATTTTGTTTTAAGTTTTGTATAAGGCTACAATCTGGGATTAAGCACCAAATTACAAGTCATTTTATTTTAGAGCATAAAACAAAGTATCCACACCAGTAAAGCGAGTCCCAAGATACTGGGGATAAACACTTTAATTAGTTAAAAATAAAAATCTGCTGATTATTTCATATATCATGAAACTTACTTTACTAGAGTGGATACATTTTTTGAATTACTTGTTTATCAACAGTTTAGGTAAAGAGTGCTAGTTTAGTGTAATAATTAGAGCATGATTATCAAACAATTATCTGGGGCTATGCTATTATTTTGATAGATTGTTATGCAGCCTATATGATCATTCCAGGGTCCTGAATCAACAGGAGTCTATTTGATTGAACTTCCTGCATAATTACAGATGTCAGCAAAGTAACATGCTAACAAAGCAACCAGATGTAGCATATAGAAAGGAAAATGTGGACATTAAATGGATTAAAGAGAAACACTTCTACATTGTCATTAAAAACAGAATGTGCAATAATGTTTGTTTATAAAACATGGTAATAGAATAGGAATACTTGACCTGCAATGGAGCAATTGTATGTGCAGATCTTAGTAGCATGTTGTAGTCCTCAGAACATGAAAACATTTCTGCCACAGGGCTGGGTCATGCTGAGGGCAAAGGCTGTCCCCTTGCATTATAAGGCCAAGCAAGAAGCATAGGGACAATGAAACGGACTGTTGAGTGTAAGATAGAGATTATTGTTACCATTACACAACAAACCCATTTCTGCATAGAGATTATGTAGCAAGAGTAAGAGAAATTAGAGAAAAGAAAAATACTTGTACACAGCTACAGGTGATAATTTAAGAAACAGTTCAGAGCAAAACATTACATAGGTGAAAAACACTGGGATGCCTGGAAAATGAAACAACAGAGGAAGTGAGACAAGATAAAGGACAAAAGACAAACCTAATAGAAAAATATTAAAAAATGGACATAGGAATGAAAAAGACCTTTTACATGGTGTGAAATGTATGCAGAGAAGAAAGTCAAACTAATCAATATGAAAAACATGACTCTGAAGACATTTAAGAGAAATATACACCCTCAACTTTGATAAAGTTCAGAATAAAAAAGTTCACAATGGTGAAACGTAACTGGGAAAAGAAGAAGTTTAGTAAGTGGAAAATTAAATAAATAGAAATTAAATTGATGGACCCACAGCAAAGTGAAGGATGAGTCTAGAAACTTCAACACAGGACAATTGCAACATGATGGCCCAATGAATCCCCAGGCAGAGGAGTAATAGATGGAGAAGGATACATTTAAAGAAGACATACCACTGGGTAATGTTCTGAAGGCTTCTGTATGAAACTTGTATGAAAGTCAAGTTAGAATTGCACAGGAATTAGAAAGAGCAGAAAACAAAAGAAACTCTGACACTGAATAAGAAAGAGCAGAAAACAAAAGAAACTCTGACATAGGCAATATTACAACATGATGGGTTCAGCGCCATTAGATCACACTCTGACAGCACCAGTTCCTATTGGTCCAACGATGTTGAACTCATCGTCAGCTGTTCAAAATAACGCTTCACTTGAAGCTTTCACTACGCCTCCAGAGACATTTGCGACAACTACTAGTACCACTTTAACTTCCACTCCGCTTCCAAACCAAGAGGCAAATAAAGCTGCTAAATCTTTACAACAGAATTCTGGAGCTATCAGTAAACATCACCCACAAGATAATGCAACTTTTTTACCCTTACCCATCAGGAAACAGTCGTTTACACGAGAAAGACAGAACAGCTGGGAAACCAGAAAAAGGAAATATTCGGGGGAAGTAAGCACGTACCAACGAAGAAGACAGAAACCATAGAATCGCTTTATTTCAATATGTCTAGGTATGAGCTAAACAAAAATGATATTGATTTACTGAATAGAGGTTTGTCTTTTGTTCCATCGCAAGGGAGCAAACTGTCGGATGTTTTGATTGACTTACGTTTGTTTGCTCGTTCCATAGCACTGAAATTGTATTTCTCAAAGGACTCAAAATTAGTAAAAGACAATGTAGCAAATTCTTCTATTCATAAAAAGAAAAGTTCTTTTGTACCACCAATGCCATATCATGTTGATTCATTTGTTAAGCTTTGTGAATTAGAATTTTATCATTATTTCTATAGTAAGAAAAAGAAATGTGCTTTCTTCAACATGTCATGTGAAACTAGGAATTCATTACATAATCTTTCTAATGATTCTACTTTAACTTTTAGACCGGTGGATAAAGGGGGGGGGTATAGCATTATTTGACACTATGGAATATGATGCTTTGATGCAAGAAATGCTAAATGATGACACCACATATTTACTAATTAGTCAAGCAAAATTAGATAGAATAATTAAAACTGTTAAGGATGACCTATACGATTTGCTTATGTGCTACCAAATTCCGAAGAGTTTGTATGAATTTTTCTCTAATGATACACCTGTAGTCCCTATTATTAAAGGGTTACCCAAGATGCATAAGGGAATTACGCCACCACCCATGCGTCCAATAGTATCTGGAGCTAAATGGATTACTGAAAATATATCTATATATTTAGAGAATACTTTGAGGCCTTTGGTTGAGGCTATCCCTACCATCCTTAAAGATACATACCAGCTCTTGGATTACTTACAACTACTTGATTTTAGGCTTATAAAAGATAAACACTTGTTAATTACAATGGATGTGCAAAGCCTCTTTACTTCGATTCCGAATGAAGACGGGATTCAAGCAGTGAGAGAAGTATTACAACATGCTCCCACAATAGATAGGAATAAGGCAATTTTGATCTGCCACCTACTAGAACTGTTTCTTGGCAATAATGTGTTTGCATTTAGGGGGAGCCTATACCTACAGACATCAGGTGTAGCTATGGGCACCCCCTGTGCAAACACATATGCCAATTTATTTATGTATCATTGGGAAACAGAATATGTTTTTCAGCACCATTTATTCACTAAGATTCTAGTTTATAGACGTTTTGTTGACAATATTTTAATTGTATGGGATGGCTCCCTTGAAGAATTTATTTCATTTAAAGAATATTTGGAAACCACGACCAATTTTCTTAAATTTACTGTTGAAGCATCATATACATCTGTGAATTTCCTAGATGTTAGCTTAGACATTAGAAATGGGAGATTGACATCAACACTATATAAGAAAAAGTGTTGGAAAAATACAATTTTGAAATACGATAGTATGCATCCACGTCACATTTTTAAAGGGATCGTAAAGAGCCAATTTATCAGATTGAGCAGAATTTGTGCTGATAAACATGATTTATTAAAAGAGGCAGATAATATGATGAAAATGTTTCTAGATAGGGGCTATGAATATAATTTAGTAGTGAATGTCATGAATAATGTTCTGTATAAAGATAACATAGCAGCTACTGATTCAAAGTATAAAAGTCCTTCGATACATTTTTTCAAAAAAGATGCTAATAGTAATTATGAGAGGATAGCCTTTGTAACAACTTATTCAAATGATTTTCAGAGCATTAAGAAAATACTAACTAATAACTGGAAGGTTTTACTGACAGATGAGTCTACATCAAAGTTGGTAGGTAAAAATCCACACATAACATACAGGAATAATAAAAATTTGAAGTGTATATTATGTGATAGAACTGATTCAAGCAGTAAAGTTCAACTAATGCTAAGGCACTCTTTGGGTACTTACCCTTGTCAGCATTGCAATTATTGCAAATATATCACCAAGACACAAGAATTTGCACACCCAGAATTACCTTATGTATTTAAACCAAGATTTAGAGCCAGTTGTGATACCTCAGGCCTAATATACTTAGCTACCTGTGAATATTGTCCCGCGTTTTATGTAGGCCTCACTAAAAGGAAACTGAAAAGTAGAATTTACAATCATCAGTATGATATTAAAAATAAAAATGAACTAAATGCTCTTGCAAAGCATATTTTAGTTAATCCATCACACTCTTTTGTGTTTAGAGTCCTACAAACAGTGGAACAAAATGCTAGAGGTGGTGACTATATAAACTCAATAGAATTAAATGAATTAAAATGGATTTTTAGGCTTAAAGGTCACTATCCTCCGGGCTTAAACAATTATGTTATCATAAGGTCTTTTCTTAATACACGTAGATAGTTATCTGATGTTTATTATTCTTTATAATATTAGCCTATTTGGATTTTAACAGTTTGTGAGATATAATATCTATACATATGAGCTTTTAATTTATCTGTTTATTCAACAAGTATACTTGTTAATAAGTTGTTTATAAGACAACTAAAATGTTGATTTAGATATATTTTTAAGATCCATGAATTTATAAATAAGTGTTTTTTTTAAATTTATGCATTTAATGCTTATTATAACTAAGGTTTTTAAAAAAAGTTTATTATATTTATTGATATATATATATATATATATTAACACAAAAGTTAAAATTTCATTCATGATATTAACATTTATTACATTATTTTAAAATTATTATATATAATTTTGTAAGCTCATTAATGATATATATTGATATAGTCATATATTTGTATATTGCATTACTCACAACAATAAGTTATATAGTAGTCATATTTTAATTGTATTAGAAAAACACACTGTCAATGTTTTTATTATAGGTTTCAAATAGAATTTGGTCATCCTGAGAATGCTGCATATAAGTTAAATTACATTAAGTGCAGTTTATTTTAAACATTGTTGTTTATTTTATTTTATTTTCACTTATTTTGGCTTGTTTTTTAAACTTATTAGTGAATATCAACACTGAATGATTTGTCAGTTTAGTATATCTTAAAGCAAGTTAAAGCAATAGTAAACTGAAATGTGTTCTTTATATTGTGTTTTAGTATCGCTTTAAATCTTAATGAATTTGAACAAATAATTGCATAATTGATTTGTTAATTAATTGATTGAATGATGAACTATTCTTTGCTATATAAACCTAATTTTATTAAGTTGTATATTGGCTGAAGAAGCGTATCTGGAGATACGCGAAAGCGCTCACCTCATTCTCTAATAAATCGTTTAAATTTTATTTAAAACGTGGAGAGTCTGAAGTTTATGTTCTGCATTTACAACATGATGGGTTAATAAGAGCAGGACACAATGGAATCTCTGACATAAGCAATGTTGCAACATAATGGGATAATGAATCCCCAGATGGAGCAGGAGCCATCTGAAGAACATATACCACAGCGCAATGTTATGAAACCTTTTGTAAGAGACTTTCATGAAAGTCCAGTTAGAACTGCACAGCAAGGGAAAGAGCAGGAAACAGAGAGCAAATAGAATGTTATTAGTCTAGAAGAGAATGGTCTAAAGGAAGACAACAATTCTGAGTTAAAAGAAACCGACAAATATAATAAGGTAGATGAAAGGAATAGATTACACAAACCAAGGCCCAAAATGCTTGAAGACTGGTAAAACAGATGAACATAACAGTTGAAATTATTAAGAGAAATTTGTGTCTTAAAACAGAAATAAGTAGAATATACTACTCTGTAGCTAAAATAACAAAAATATGTTACCACAAAAACAAAGAGCAACAAAAAATGTAAAAAAAAGTAGGATAACACAACTGAAGCATCAAATAAAGAAAACTATAAGGCATCTCAGACAAGAAGTATCACTGTTTGAAGAATACAGAAAAGGGAAAAGATCATCAAAGACTCTTAGAAAAATAAATGTGGCAAATGCAACATACAGTATCAAAACAGATCAAGATTTATCATGCATAATTTCCAATAATAAACTAAAAATCTCTGTAGAAACAGGACAACATAGAGAGCAAATATAAAGGAAAAGTAGAAAACAAGCAATTCAGTGATGTCCCAAAAGGGTTTTACAGAGAACTGGGAAATGCAGTAAAAGCAATTGCAGCACCATGTGTATTAATTTGGAGATGTATTTATGAAGACCACCCCCCCCCCACTAAACATTAAAAAGATACTGAATGGGTGGAAGAGTTAAAATAAACAGTAAGAAGCTGTATTAAAGAGAGTATGAAAGGAGCGGAAGTAACTGCCAGGGAAATTTAGGCAAAATGAAGACAAGCTCTTAAATCACTAACCCTGGCTCCAGATGTAGACCTAACTTCTGACTAAAGACATTAACAACTTAACATTGATATTCAGTCAGAGTAAAATGGATTATGTGCACACCCCAAAGCATCGCCAACCTAGTTAAAAACAAAAGAAAATCGTATGTCTCCTAAAGAATGAACATGCAAGACATCATAAGAACTTTTGACCAAGAACTTGCCTTTTGACTGTATATAAATTATATATGGAATTGATGCAGGTAGATGATTATAGTAATTTAGAAAAAATTCAGACTCCTTAATAGAGCAAAAAGGAATAAAGGAAAGTCATATGGAACAAAAGATCATCTCTTGTTAAAAAAAGCTGACCTCTGGTTATTGGCTAGGCTTTAAATGGCCCTTCAGGGCAGTTAGCCTAGTGTTTACCTATGAATCTATTAACCAGTGAACCTATGAACCTATAAGCTCTAAAAAGGAGAAGAATCTAAAGAAAGCAAGGAAAAATTACAAAACGTGATCAACAGTGTCCCAAACTTGTGGATTATGGAATGCTTATAGATTTATAAGATGCACCCTACACTGATCAAGTACATTGCAATTACTATGAAACAGTGCCATACCGTTTTACAGCCGAGTTATTATAAAGGGAAATATTATTTTCCCAGTGTCAGTAATTCAGAGGGGATTATTCCATGGTGATTATTTGTCATCATCACTGTTTTGTCTTGTCCTTAACCCATTAAGATGTTTACTTGCTAGACTAGGTTATGGATGTAGCTTAACTTCCAGAAGCCAACCTAGATAAATGACATAGGTTCATAGGTGTTTACTAGGCTAACGACCACAAGGGCCTTTTTAAGCCTAGCCATGCATCACAAATCTCTGACAAGTTCTGTTCTGATAACCTTGATAAGTATAAGCATGGGGCTGGGAGATGAACCATTTACAGGTTACCAGTTTACATTAGAGACATAGGTGCCAAACCAGGGATGAATTTCCAGTTTCCCATCCAATTGTCCAAGTTGCACTTGAATTGTGTTAGGAAGGAACTCTACTTCACATGGATGGGGAGCCTGTTCCATAGAAGGGGTGGTCTATGGGATACATATCTATCTCTCCAGCAGGTCCTATTTATATCACAGGCAAGGTTTACATCTTTAGAATGGGTAATTCTGGTACTGTTTGGTTTGTGGGTATGCAGGAGGTCCATTAGAGTGGGGTCTGACAATGCCCTGTATGACAGACATAGATCTCCCCTAAAAAGCCTGTAGGAGACAGAATGCAGGGATAGGACCTTGAGGTGGTCTGAATAGGACACATTACTTACACCCTGTATTCTTTTAGTGAGGAACCTCTGTGGACATTCCAGTTGTTGGATATGCCTGGTTAGGTACATATCAAAGGGGAATTGTACTCTATGATAAGTCTGATGAATGCTGAATACAGTGAAACAATGACTTCCCTGGACTTAGATGCCATACCTTTGTTTATAAGTTGAGCAACATAGAATAATTTTCTTACCACTGTAGACATGTGATGATCAAAGGCTAGATTACTATCTATGTAGTCCCTGACTTCTGGGTCAACTCTAAGGGGTACGTTGTCGATATGATAGCTACCAGGGATGGATGACTACCCAAAGGATACTATTATGCATTTCTTGGCATTTAGTTTTAGTCCATGGCTCTGACACCAGTGATTTGTCTGTGTCAGCCATTCCTGGAGAACATTTGTGTCAGTGTGAGATTCAATGACATCTCCTAATTTGCAATCATCTGAAAATTTAGTCAACCAGAGACCACTGACAGTGGCCTTGACTTTTGAGAAGTAAATGCCAAAAAGGAGCAGTCCAAGGGCTGATCCCTGAGACTCAACTTGTGACTGGCCTCTTTGTGGAGGTGGACTCCCCAGTTCTGACTTCCCAAGTTCTGTCTGTGAGCCAGTTGGCTATCCACCAGGTGACATATGGGTTTGTACCTAACCTCTTGAGTTTGTCAGCAGGCCTGAGTGGGGTATTGTATTAAATGTCTTGGCCAGGTCAAGGTAGTCAGTGTGAATGATTTTGCCCTCATCCATTGCTTTGGTGACCTTCTCAGAGAAGTCCACCAGATTGAGTAGGCATGATCTGCCCTTGACGAAACCAAACTGGGTTGGGTCCACTGTCTGGAGGTTTACTATATCTCTATTGATCATCTCCATGATAATTCTTTCCATGGATTTACATATAAGACTATTTGAGACTTACGGGTCTGTAGTTTTCAGGGTCTGTAGATGGCCCAACTTTGTGCAGAAGGATGACTGTTGCCTTTCTCCATTCATGAGGAACAAAGCCTGTTTACAGGCTATAGATAAATAGTAATTCCAGAGGCCCTGATAGGTCATGGTTCATGCTGTTTATAAGGCATCCTGGGATATTGTCTGGGCCCATTGATGCAGTGTTCTTGGTCTTAGAGAGAGCATTAAGGAACTGTTCGCTAGTGATAGTAGGGGGAGTTATATTTGATGATATTTTCTGAGGGAAGGTTGAGGGGTTTGAGAGGAGAAACATTGGAGCTGAATTTATCAGCCAGGAGGTTTTCTATATCTTCTGGCTCAGTATAGGTGGCTCCATTTACAATGAGCTCTGCACTCAATTGTGTATCGCCTTTGAGGTAGTGGACATAGCTAAATAATGCTTTGTAGTTGTTCTTGGCCTGGGAGGCCAAACTTACCTATAACTTGACTTTGGTAGACTTTATTTGTTCTCTGAGTTGGTTCTTTAGTTTGATGAGAGTACTTTTATCCTTCTGTGGGCTGCACCTCCTAATTTTTGCCATGATTTTCTTCCTCCATCCGATTGATTTTGTGATTCTACCAGGGTGGCTAATTTTTTGAGTTAGTTCTGTACTTCTTCCTGGTGGGTACAGCTGCCTCTATGCAGCTATTAACATGCTTGTACAGGGTTTCTGTGAACAATTCTGCATAGGCAGAAGTGTTCTCAGGGTTTATAGGGGCTTGATATTTTGCCAGATTCTCACTTAATAGCAGGAGGTTAGCCTTAGAATAGTTCCTGAATATTCTTGGTTGAGCTGGAGGTCCAGATTTTATTTTTACTTCAAAGGAGACCATTTTGTGGTCTGACCTTACCAGGAAAGTCATTACAGTAGGGGGTGTGCAGCACTCTCCCATATTAGTGAGGACCAGATCCAGTATGGCTGCACCCCTAGTTGGTGTATTGACTATCTGGTCCAGGGAGTATGTGTTTACAAAATCCAGGAATCTCTGAGCATGTACATTTGCTGTCATATAGAATTCCCAGTACATAGTGGGGCAATTAAAGTCACCCATGAATATGGTATTGCGTTGGATGGTTATTGTTTATAATACATTTAAATACATGGCATGGGTTTCCTGGGCCATAAAGGGGAACCTATAGCTTGCATGGAAGTGGTATTGGATTTTACCTATGGTAATTTGAACATGGAGCAGCTCAAGTGGATTTCCCTGTTTGACCAGCCATTAAGTATATTTATTTTTGATACAAATAGAGACACCTCCACTTTTAATTCCTGCCTGTGAAGTAGCTGGTCTAAATGTGTGGAAGGCATTATAACCTTGCACTGTTGGTGGAGTCTCCGTGGCTTTAAACCACTTCTCAGAGACTGGACAGAAAATCAGCATTCTTTAGAGTAAAGAGAGCTTCCAGGGGGTAGAGTTTTTTGTTTAGGCTCCTAGCATTGAGCAGTAATACCTTTAGATTTTCTTGGTTTTGATTTGCTATATCTGAAGTACTTTCAGTTTGGCATTGCCTAAAAAAGGCACTATGGGGGAAGACAATATTTTAGCTAATATTCAAAAGCCTAGAGGGGAGAGGTGTAGACCATCCCTGGCAAAGCAGCATGGTCTTTTGACCATCTCTTTCCATGCTGACAAATATTGCAACCCCTTAGAATGACACCAGAAACTAAGCCAATTATTAAAGTCAATCATCTTTTGTTCTTATTGTGGCATCATTCTTGAAGAAGGTAAAATGCTGCTCAATGCTAGGCTCATACCAGCCTGAGACACATATTCCAAGAGACCTATGATGTCTCTCTTCATATAGTGTAGCGTGGTATGTCTCAGGTCATTTACTCCCAGATGGATTATGACTAAGTCATATTGGTAATTGTGGTCCAATGACCTCAGTGCATGCATAATGTGGTGGATCCTGATAAGCAACTTACCGTAACTTTCTCTGTACTCAGCCTGGTGAGAGGGATATCAGTGTGTCTCATGATGGAGTCTCCAATGATTAGAATGTTGGATTGTGTGTTAACTTGCCTTATGGGCTTAGAGGTAGCAGTTCCATGATATGTAGCTGTATGTGTTGATGTGGGTGTTGTTTTGAAAGAGTGTGTTTGGGGCTGCTGAGGGTATTTCTTACGTGTATTTTGCCTAGGAGGTCTTTGTGGTTTAGGAAGGTGACATGAGTGTCTCAGTATATGTGGGTCTATATGTCTGCTTTGAATTATGCGTGATGGGCCCAGCATGTGTACTACCGACAATCTTATTGACATTAGGAGTACTTTTTTGTGAGAGCTTTCCCTCCAGTGATGTTGTGTAAATACATCTCTCACAAATCATATCAGTTTGTTTGAGAATTAACTGGTTTTCAGTAAATATGAGGCAATTTCAACATTGCCTCAGGATGCCCATATCCACCAAGCCAGTAACGGAGACAGTAGGAAAGTTCATATCCATGGCAACAGACCCTTTTTTATTGATTAGATTGTTGGAGTGAGAATATCAATCACTGTAAGGAGTATCTGGTTTGCAAACTATGTGGACAGTGTTTGTCACTACAAACTAGTTGCCCTGTGTGCAACTAGGTATTGGAGAAATTTCAATTGTGCTTTGACAGGAACAATGTCACTCAAGGTGTCTGAGTCTGTACACAGCACTGCCAAGTACTTGAGGGGGAAACTAATATGTAGACCCTGAACATTTAAGGATGAAGTATTTAGGCAGATATTCTGAAGTTAGAATCAAATCAAGCAGTACTTACTGAAAAACAAAGAATTAGCTTATCAAGAATGATGAAAAGAGGGGAGTCACATGCATCCTATTTTCTTTTAGTGGATTATTTAAAATTGTATACCTCATCAGATGAGCATGTGATTGAACAAGTACAGATGGTTGAAACTTCCTGCGATGATACAAGACTTGCATTGGGTCTTGATAAGAGATCACAGGCAACATTTATAGTGGTGAAGCTGCAGTGACAGGAAAATACCAGCCTGAGGCAGGACTGTGCCGTAAATGTACTTTTTAACAGCAGGGTGTGTATACATATCTGGTAATACATGAAGGGTTGGCAATAAAGCAAGAAGAAATTAAAACACAGCTGAGAAAGGAGTACTAAAGCCAATATTAAAAACTACCTTGACATCTGGGAATAAAGTTCAAGCTAGAAATCAATTTGCTGTTTCTATTCTAACTTACAGTTTTTGGTGTTATTTACTGGCCCCAACCAGTACTGAACTGCTTTAACAAGAAAACAAGAAAAATACTTCATGCTTGTCAAATGATATATAAAGCCAATATTACATATATTCCTTGTTCTGAAGGTGGTACAGGCCTCCACAAAACTGACTATATGTATAGATCTGCAACAAAGTGCAGCATACACATTTGCTGACATCACCAGATCCAAGCATAGTGAAAATGTAGTGCTTACGTATTATCGCAACCAGATTTTTGACGGCAATTAGCTGGTTGACAATTAGGCAATATGTTCGTTAATCTTTTCAAAATGTTAAATACTTCGTTTTCTGTAACAGTTCAGGTTGTTTTTGGGAGTGTTATCACTGAAAAGTCAAAAAACATACTGTGTTGTTTCTTTATGTAATTGACTGCCAGCATGTCGGTTATTGTAAGTCTGCCCACTGAACTTTCCTTTTTCGTGGCAGCAAAAGCGGTCTGCTAACGTATTGTAGCATATTCCTTTGCCCAGAACTGTTTTTAAAGGTTGACAGTTCCCATACCAGCCAAAAAGGGGGTAAAAAGCAGCTGACAGTTCCCACTCCTGCCAAAAAAAAGGGGGGGGGGAGCAACATCTACAGACGTGATACTTTTACCAGAAAAACACTCATACACTCCCAGGGCCAACACAGCATGTGCAGGATTGAAAGAGAAAGCTAACAGAGTGTATTTCTGTTCTTTCGCAACCAAGTCCCACAAAAAGCCACTACATTTTCTTCACATACTGCTCGAGTCATCTCAACTCCCATTTCCAGGACAGTACAATATGGCATGCATGTTGAAATAATTGCACATTACAGTTTTTTTTTACAATATGTGCTGGCCCGAGAAAGAACCACGCAGCAAGCAGACTTGAAAGAAGAGAAATGCTGCTAGTGAAGTGCGGAAAGAAAGACAACAGTATGTTTTTTTCAATTTTATTGCCATCACTACAGAGGGCGGCCAGGGTGGTGCAGTGGTTAGCATTGCCACCTCACAGCAAGAGGTTCTCCGGTTTGATCCTCAGCTGGGGTGCCTTCTGTGCGGAGTCTGCATGTCCTCCCTGTGGTCGTGTGGGTTTCCTCCAGGTGCTCTGGTTTCCTTCCACATCCCAAAGACATGCAGTAGGTGAATTGGACACTCTAAATTGGCCCTAGGTGAGAGTGCATGCATGTATGTGCCTTCCATGGAAGGTTGGGCGCCGGGCTGGCAACTCCACACTGTAAAACTCCACTGCCAATCATGTGTGGACAGGTCATCCACTGTGGCGACCCCTAACTGGGAAAAAGCTGACAGAAGAAGAAGAAGAAGAAGAAAAGAAGATTGCCATCACTACAGAAAAGACAATGTTGTGATATAAGGACACATGTTACACTACATTTCGCCAACATTAATGACACTCTTTTAAGATCTTTATGTGGTTTTCACAACCGCGAATATCTGGTTGCGATAATACATAAGTACCGAAAATTCTAAACCATGAAACAAGTCTAAGATCAGACATCTTTGCTTAGTTTGGCAGAAGCATTTAGAAAAAATGTGAGAAATGAAATCAAACCAGAAGTACCTGAGAATGAGGCAGCAACTGAAAGTGCCAAAAAACAAAATAAAGCATATAAAGAACATGACCAGAAGAAAAAGAAAGAAAACTGGAAAGCCCTCAGGTACAGTGGTGAGTATAAAAAGTTCCTGGAACAACTACACATTGCCTAAGATTTGATACATGAATCGTTAAGGAGAGGTGACTCTAACCATATTTACACTGCTCTCTTGTACATATTAGTATACAGTTGCACAGATTTTCTCATTAATATCTAAATGTATTATCAAAACCACTGCATTTGCTGTACTTTTGCTTCAGCTACAATTTCATTTTAACTTGTATATAGCTGTGTGTATACATTGTAGATAATAATACTTCTACTTTTTTATCTGTATAGTATTGTTTGGATTACTTGCAGCACTTTTCTCCCCATGCTTCAGGTGAAAATGAACTTCTGCTCAGTCAGACTTTCCCAGTAATCAAAACACAACTAAAATAAAATAAATGAATGGATGCATGTTTAGACCTCAGGGACCTCTTGTTCCATGCTACCCTCACTTTCTGCAGAGAGTATTGCCTTTAGATGCCAAAGGCCTTTGCTAGATGTATGGGATTCAGCTCCTTGTGTGTTGCTTTGGCCTCATCCACCTGCATCTAACTGATGGTTGAGATGGTATGGACACACACTGCAAAGGGAACATCAGTGCTGTACCAGTTTACCAGAACACTGCCCTGTACCTGCCACCATAAATAAAATAAAATTAGCAGTCCTTTAAGATAACCACCAGGAAGCCGGATCATAAAGCACTTATGAAGCATTTTCAAATTGTCTTATTATTATCCTGGGAATTGGTTACATTCCTTTTTTACTCTGTAAACGTCTGGAGGACACTGAACAGTACCATTTATTACTTATCTGTTTTGTGTGACATCACACCATATATCAAGTGGACTATTAATTTATTTGTATCCATCTACAGCAATCAAATCTGCAAATTGTACACACAGTAAACTCTCAGTTAACCAGAACTCAAGCAACCAGAAAAAAAATCGAAGAAATACAGTACAGTATGAACAATTCAGTTTTTCATATGTTGTACTGTCTGTCCCCCACCTGCAGAAACATACCTTACATTTTTAGAGTTTTAGAGTTTTAAAAAGGAAGATACAAATACATTCCCTCTTTTCCCAACCTGAGAACAAGTCAAACCAAACAAGTCAAATTGCTAAAATGTCAACACTCACTCCATTCTCAGTCAGTCTGCATCAGATTACACATTCTCACTCTGATCTCTCTCACACACACACACACACACACACACACACACACACACACACACACACACACACACACACACACACACACACACACACACACAGTCTCTTCCTATTTAATACATGCATTCACTCACTCTTTCTCTCTCCGATCTCTCACACACACTATCTTCAGCTTTCATAGATCTCTCCAATCTCTCACACACAATCGTCTCTGCTTTTATACATGCATTCACTGTTTCTCTCTATCTAGTCAATTCCTCTCACACAGCTTGAAACCATTCCACGTGCCACACTTTCTAGTGGAAATATAAGTTTAAAATATTATTTCAGACAGGCTTTTAATTACTGTATTTCAATATTAAAATCAAATCAATACAGTGTTTATGGTATGGTATGGTATGGTATAGTATAGGGTACAGTATTTGTCAGGTCTATTTTTAATAGTAACTCTTAAGCAACCAGAAACTACACTTATTCTGCATCTACCAATCCCCATGGGTACTGGCTAACTGAGAGTTTACTGTAGCTAGCAGGAAGCTTCTTTGGAGCATTGCTCTGCATTAGTGACTTGACCATCTCTTACACTGGGGGACATGCTAATGTCATTCTGATTTTGGAAACAGTTTACTCCACTATTCTGTCTGTGTTAATTGTTATCTCTTGTACTACATGGTCATTTTCTGGATGCAATATGAGTTTTTCTTGCCAGTCTTTTAAGGCAGAATAGCTAACCTTCAATGATATAGCATGCCTGTCTAGGCTGTGAGTCAGTGATGTTTTACAATGATCTGATAGTGCCATGTCAAAACATCCTGTAGTTTCTTGCTTGACTTCACCCTGTAGAGCACACACCCATTCCTTCTGTCTTGCCAATGTCACCCTTGCTGTGGATGCTGCCATATTGCTATGGTCACCCATAACCCATGTACAGTATAGCAGTGTTATTGAAGACTGTTTCCTCATCTTGCCATAGGTGATCTGATTTTGGTATGGGTTGCCCATCAGTTTGTAGTACTGGATCCTTATTTGATGTATAGTCTTTAATAGCTACTGAATTGTGAGTATAATAGAATAATTGCTTCCATATACATGCTACAGCTGCTTGGTCCCTTGCTTAAACTGTTTTTTTTTTCCTAAGAAATTGTAGGAGATATTCCAGGTTGCATAGCAGTATACAATTTTCTGGTCCAATAACAAGTTTAAAGCTCTGCTACTTAAAGGTACCCTTGATTAAGGTCTATAAACGTTTACAAGAATCTTATTCTGGGTATATGCTGAGATTTGTTACATTCACTTTTCAACAAATGTAATTCATTACAGCTATAGGTGAACCAGATACATTTACAAAGTGAGCTCTGACCTTTATAACAACTATTACAACATGGTGTCTACCTGTGGGGTGACTTGGTAATTCTATTAAGTATATCATACTCTGCCTGGGAGAAGTGGGTCTGTAACAATAAAACAACTGAGGTAATGTTTTCTTCAGTATTGCAGACAGCACATTCCATTAATAAGACTCTGACATACATTAATATTAAATGCAACAATTTGCAGAATGTTAAAATACAAACAACTTATTCACATTCATGCATAGTTGCCATTCTTTGTCTCACACAACCTAAACACAGTGGTCATTGAATAACACTAGAATTACAGTAAATAAGTTCCAGATGAAGGAAAATATATATAAAAGACATATACATCTTCTTTTATTGATAAAGTATTGCACCACTGGAAATAAAAAAAGAAATGAAGCAACTCTCTCTCTCTCTCTCTCTCTATATATATATATATATATATATATATATAATATATGATTTAAATAATTACTGTCAGCATAAATGCTACATCTAAAGAAATCCAAATCCCTCCACACCACATGCTCCAGAAACCTCAACCTTATTACCACAATCAACAGAACATGCTGGAGGGACAGGTTCATAACCCAGAGAGCGCCCATGCTATGGAATAGACTTCCCATACATGTCAAGCACAGCACCTCAGTGGCACTCTTCAAGAGAAATCTTGATGAGTGGATGGGAAAGAGAAAGTTCACCCTGGGGATCACTACAGTAGCTCTACTTGATAGAGGCACTGGGAACTAACTTTGGGAGGCACGATGCCAGGGCACTTCTATCTGCTAGGCTTGTAAAGGCTCCAGGGCCATTAGCCTAGTACACACCTATGATCCTATGAACCTATGAATAAATGAGCACACTTTTTAACATAGGATTATAGGAGGCTACTAGGCTAATGGCCCTGGGGCCCTTGCAAGCCTAGCCAAGTGTTTATCCCCAAAAAATAAATCTCAGTCAGCAACTGTCAATCCTGTCAATGAGGAATACAGATAGAACCCCTAGGACAAATTTGTGGTTTTCCATCCACTTATTAAGGTTGTGCTTGAAGAGGTTTAGCGAGGTGCTCTGTTTGACATGTATGGGAAGTCTATTCCAGAGACGGGGCAGCCTCTGGGAGACAAAATTGTCTCTCCAGCAGGATTTGTTGATGTCGCTTATTAGATTCAGGCCTTTTGAGCAGGTAATGCATGAGAAGTTAGTCTTATGGATGTGGAGCATCTCTAGTACAGCAGGGTCTTAGATTGCCTTGTAGACAAGACACAGATTACCCCTGAGCAATCTGTATGATACCGAATAGAGTGATAGTGATTTGAGCCTGTATGAATAAGACAGGTGTTGGAGGCCATGGATTCTCTTTGTGAGTTATTTCAGTGGCCTTTCCAGTTAGTGCAAATGTTTGGAGAGGTACATACCAAACAGGGCATTATACTCAATTATTGGTCTAATGAGGAAGGAGTACAGAGAGGTAATAACCTCCTCTTTTCTGGATGCAATCCCTTTACTTATGAGATGAACCAAGTAAAAGGCTTTTCTGACCATTGCCACTACATGCTGGTTGATTGTGAGGTTGTTATCAAGCTGAGTGCTCAGGTCTCTCACCACAGGTTGTGTGCTTAGGGGTTGCCATTGGTGTGGTAATCAGTAGGGGCCGCATTTTTGCTGACTGGTATGATGATACTTTTTTTGCAATTAGCTTGAGACCATGACTTTGACACCAATCATTAGTTGCTGTGAGACCCTCTTGCAGTATGTTAACATCATTTGGGGAGCCAAAGACAGCACCAAACTTACAGTCATCCTCAAACTTGGTCAGCCACAGGCCTTATGTTTTTGCCTGGACCTCTGAAAAGTATATGCCAAACAGTAGGGGTTCCAGGACAGACCATTGGGGAACTCCACTAGTGACAGGTCTGCTATCGGAGGTGGAGGTGCCTATTTTGACTTTGTGGGTCCTGTTCGTGAGGCAGATGCCCAACCACCAGATGAGATAGGGATTTATGCCAAGTTGTGTTAGCTTTTCGATGATGCCCAAGTGGGGGATTTTGTCAAAAGCCTTGGCCAAGTCAAATTAAGCTGTATGCACTGACTTTCCCTCATCCGAGGCCTTGGTGACAGTCTCAAAGAAGTCAACCAGGTTCAACATTCAAGACCTGCCCTTGACAAATCCGAACTGAGTGGGGTCAAGTGCTTGGAGATTGCCTATGTCCTTGTTTAGGAGATCCATAATAATACACTCCATGGCTTTATGGCAATACTCTGTGGTTCCATTGACTCTCAGAATTCCTTGAAGACACTGAAGATATATGTTATTTAATAAAGAGTAGGGAATTTACAGTGAACAGAAAAATCTTCTGGGCAAAAGGCCCCAAGACACTTAGCCACAGTGCAATCTGCCGTGCTCTGTTGGCCAGGGCTGTAGGCAGTTTCAGGAATGAAGTTACACAAATGTTATATGTACATAGTGGCCAAAAAATGTACCACAGAATTCCCTAGTGTACAGGAATGTAAATAGGTGCACACCATTCTCACTAGGTTACCATACACAATGCAGACAAAAAACATATGTGACAATGGAGCATTATTAATTATACATGCTTGCCTTAATAGGTTCATAGGTTCAAAGGTGATTACTAGGCTAATTTTCCAAGAGACCTTTAAGCCCAGTCATGTATTCCCATATATAATTGACAGGATAAATTACTCTGGGGCATATAGCTGTATTTAGGTGGCAGGACATTTGCAAGCTGCCTCTGTCCAAAAGGGGGAAAGATGCAAGCCTAGGGCTAAATTTTAGCTTTACCATCCATTAGTCCAAGTTACATTTGAATAGGCTGAGGTATGAACTTTGCTTGAAATGGATGAAAAGCATATTACAAAGTAGGGGTAATCTCTGAGGCACATATATGTCCCTCCAGAATGTTCTGTTTATGTTACAAATGAGGCTTAGATCCTTGGATCAACTAATGCTGTTAGAGAGCTACAGGTCCCTCAGTACTGGATTATATGATGACGCATAAGCCTCTTAGTAGTCTGTAGGAAAATGAGACAGAAAGTAAGGCTTTGAGGTGATCTGTATATTCTGTATGGGTTATGTTATGTATTCTTTTTACAAGGATCCTCTGTGGGCATCATAGTTGCATACACCTCCTAAGGTACATACCAAAGGAGCATTGTGTTCAGTGTTTGGTCTAATTGAGGGCTAATTGTACTCAGTGTTTTGTCTAATGAGGGCTCATTGTGCTCAGTGTTTGGTCTAATGAGGGCTCATTGTGCTCACTGTTTGATCTAATGAGGGCTCATTGTGATCAGTGTTTGGTCTAATGAGGGCTCATTGTGCTCACTGTTTGATCTAATGAGGGCTCATTGTGATCAGTGTTTGGTCTAATGAGGGCTCATTGTGCTCACTGTTTGATCTAATGAGGGCTCATTGTGATCAGTGTTTGGTCTAATCAGGGCTCATTGTATTCCGTGTTTGGTCTAATGAGGGCTGAGTACAGCAGGATATTGACATCTCTGGACCTGGATGCCATACCCGTGATAAAGAGTTGCACAATATAGAATGGTTTTCCTACAGCAGTAGGCACACGGTGGTGGTCAAACACCTGGTCACTGTATACATATGTTCCCAAGTCCCTGACCACCAGATCTATTCTTAGAGGTGTAGTGTTTATGTTGTAATTTCCAGGGAGGCAACTTTCCAAAAGATGCTGTTATGCATTTCCTACCATTCATTTTCAGACCATAAACTTTGGCACCAATTATTAGTTTGCAACAAACACTCTTAGAGGTATTAAATACCCCAGAACATACTCAACACCAACAATACTTCTAGATTCAAATAATTACTTTGGGAACACCTCAATAACACTTGGCTCTGCTCCTTTGTCAAATCTGGTTAACAAATCTTAGCTCACCATTGACCAGCTGTCCACTGTTTAACTAACTTTCTCCCTTTATTAGCTCCCCCCCTTTGTCATTCTCTCTCCCTTAAATGCATTCTTCTATCATCTCCTTATATCTGCCTGTCAATAACACTTCTTTACCTTAACCTTTTTTCTTTCAGCTGTTCCTAAAATTATATTTATCTCTATTTCCTCCTGTACTAATTTCTCATCAATGCCACTTCTAGTATTTTTAAACTTACTTCAATTCTTTCCAAATGGCTCAAGTATGTATATATCTTGTGTTGTAGACTTTATGCATCTCATTCATTTTATATTGTATATTTTTGCTTTATTTTGTATACTGTAGGTATCTGTCAAAATTCCTTTTGTACTTGTTCAGTTTGTATTTGTGGAGCTTTTCTCCCCGGGCCTCTGCTGAAAAGGGGCCATCACAGGCCCAGTCATACTCTCCCATTAAACAAATGAAAATAAATACATACATACATACATACATACATAGATACATAAATGTTGCCTTTGGGAGACTATAATCAAGACAAGCTT
Source organism: Protopterus annectens (assembly GCF_019279795.1). Classification (NCBI taxonomy): domain Eukaryota; kingdom Metazoa; phylum Chordata; order Ceratodontiformes; family Protopteridae; genus Protopterus; species Protopterus annectens. The sequence goes on along the minus strand of NC_056726.1, from coordinate 666,707,159 downwards.
GCAGTCATCTGCAAACTAGCTCAACCAGAGGCCTTTAACATTAACTTAAATAACAGATGATAGTCTCATAGTCAGCTAATATGATTCTAAACAAAAGTTGTCAGCATTCAGTATTCAAATGCAAAGCTTTCAAGCCACTCAGGACTCTTCATCACCGATGAAGAGTCCTGAGTAGCTGTAAAGCTTTGTATTTGAATAAACAATTTTATCTGTATGGTTGGATCTGTAGTTTATGTTGGTTTTTCTTCCTGCCTTGGATTGCCGCTTTGGTCTATTTGGCTGCCTTACTACCTTTTCTTGAGTGAATGTACCAAAAAGAGCATAGATTCTAAAGTGTACAAACTGAAAATTAACAATTACATTTGAAGCTTATACAAGATAAAATGGCAGATTGTAAACAGCAGAGAAAGAATTAATTAACTAACACAAGGTGCATAAATATGATAGTCTAGACCTAAAAAGTTAATATACAAACTCATGGAGGTTCTGACAGAAACTGTCAGTGAAATTGGGTGAGTTTTATTCCAGCAAAAGTATTAAAAAGCAGGTCACTTTTTAAAGGGAGAATGTAATCAACAATATTGTTATTATTGCAATTTATAGC
>NC_056726.1:666621555-666701555 GCF_019279795.1 Protopterus annectens | reverse complement strand
GATTGAGGCATATGCAAATATCCAAGACAAAGTACTGCAACATAATTTTCTCATTTTGATTAAAAATTATTAGTGTACTGAGTCATTTCTAATTTATAGCAACCACATGCCAGTATTGTGTTTAGTTTCAGCCTTTCTTCAGTACGGTACAATTAAAATATGATTATGTTTCATAAAGCATTCTGTTATATAAGGTGTATGCTTAGACAAAAGCCTTTTGTAGCTTTCCATTAAAACAAAATGTGTGATATATATATATATATATATATATATATATATATATATATATATATACATATATATATATATATATATATATATATATATATATATATACATACACACACACACACACACACACACACACACACACACACATATACATAAATATACACACCTACCCACACACATGAGCACACGTGTATGTATGTATGTATGTATCTGTGTGTATGTTTTATGAAACCCAACACAGGTGGTAGTTCAAATCTTCCAAGTTGCTTGTGACATTCATTTCATTAGACCATGTGACATGCTAAGTAAAACCTGGCATGTATGCCAATAATAATTTTGATATATAGCATCATGTTTATTTTCCACAAGGATTCAGCATATCATGGAGATAGCAGGTAAGCAGCAGAAATTTAAATGTATGCAATTCTTAATGCAATTTTTGAAATTGATGTGAAATACCATAATGCAAGATGTTGCATCTTAGTAAGTCTTTTATACAAGAAGAAAATAAGAAAATAGCATAAACATAAGCAATACTGGTAATGTGTATGCTAAGTTGGAAAATTCAGATGATCTATTTAGTTAATAAAATCTGAAATGTTTATTTTTTACTTATTTCTTTTCAGCCAAGCAAGCTAAGGGAACATGTATCCGTGAAAGCTCCAGTAACAGATAATTTTGCCACAACTTGAGTTGAGAAACTTGTGGTTTGTCATGTACTACCAAACAAAATAAAAATATATATATATATCATTGCAGAAGGACTGATTCCTGTTATTAGAGATTCAGTAAGTCAGAACTGGCAGTTTTGCAGATGTTGTTTTATCTTTATTTCATTGAACTAAGAGAAGAGGAGGGGGTTAAGTTTTTTATTTTATTTTCCACTTTGTCTCCATTTTTTACAACCTCTGAGTTTATATATATATATATATATATATATATATTACATAGGTATGAGAGAGAGAGAGAGATCAGATGTTGCGGTGTTTGCCTCCTGCAAAAATGTAGAAGATTATGTTTGGATCACAGATCATAACTGACTTATTTTGTGTTTCAGACATGGATGCCAAGAAATTTACCTCAAGAGTGAAGCCTAAGAGGTGAATCTCACCATCCATGTTTAGAACACTTAATAATGGGTTATGATCAGAGATCCAGTCATAGCTCTTTGTAGTGCATGGAGCTTTACCTGCTCCATGTACTAATAGAGACAGTGTTTTGCCCATTTTCAATGCCATAAAGCACTTAGTGCTGTCCGAAAGGCAGTGACACATTCTCTAATACTACAAAAAGTCAGGTACACATTACCAGCACAGACAGCAGGCAGAAAAATCTGTTTTATTCTGCTGCTGTCATTTGCTAGTCAGTACTGGCAGGGTTTAACCACTTAGCAAGATACCTGATCTTAACATTTTAAGCACAGTGTGTTTAAAAGATTGGGTTTCACACTATGGAAGCACTTAACTGATTAGTCTTTTCTGGATATTGAGCTTAATCACCACATTCCATATGCTAAAAATAGGTTAGGAATGTTGTGCAGCACTTTTAGTAACCACCAATATGAATAAATGAAGCATTGGATGTTTGCATTTATTTACCCTGATTAATCCTGTGTCTGTTATAAAAGGATGATTAATCCTAATCTGCCTGCATCATACAGTGTCCATGAAGTCTGAATCTTTCTCTCAGACACATACTTATACATGAAAAAATTCTAAGAAAAACTTTTGCCATATCAGAATGCAAAGATGAAAACAGCTATTACAGTTACAGTTTGACCACATATTTCTATTTCATTTTATGTCACCTCATATAGTTTGATAATTAGAATATTGAGTACACACATATATATATATATATATATATATATATATATATATATATATATATATATATATATATATATATATATATTGCCATTGTCATGTGAGGGTAATTTGCACGTCTTCACACAGATCTGACTGTACTAATTCACATAAAGAGAAAGAAAACAAGAAAGCAGTGTTTCTAAAAAGCCATTGAAGATCAATCAATTTTCCAGAAGATTATTAATGAATACATTTGAAAATGATTGTTTACCCTGAGATAAAAATGATTATGATTTAAAGCCATTATTTTCTGATTCATGTTAAAGGCCTATTTCAAAATGTTAGATTTTAAACTAATGCTTTGTACTAATGATGGCTTACACATCGGGATCAACTTGCATATCGTAAGGTTTGCGTAACTATAGCGAGATTCTGAAAGGTTCAGGGTAGCACTGTAGATAGTGTTAGTCACCCAGCTATAGGACATCAGTACTGAAGTCCAGCTGTGGCCTGGCATGACGGGTGAGAGTTTGGACTACTTCATAGACTACTCAGCTCTATCTAAATGCTACAGTTCTATGGAGTATACTCAATGCAAATAGCAGTTAATGTGATTCTGCAGTATTCCATTTAAATATTTTTATGTATGATAGTTTTTATATATGATATTATTATTATTATGAATCTTCTTTTCATGACAATTCTTATGCATTATTGTTTAAAATTTCTCATTATTGTTAGAATTACTTTGTATGTTTTTTCTCCATATTGTTTTGGAGCTTGATGAAAATTCTTATGCATTATTGCTAAAATTGTCTCATTGATGTTAAAATGACTTTGTCCCCAGGATTCAGTACTGTCTACACTAAGTGTACACCAAGTGTACACTGTTCTGAGTGAACAGACAACACAGGCATAATTCTCACCTTCTTCATCCTAATTTTAGTTTTCCTACTGATTTTCTTGCAGCTTTAAATATTGGCAGAGATTTATAAAGGTTACCACAAAGTGTAGACTGCATATATACTTAGTGTAATCTTTCTGAGTGACTAGAAGCACAAATAATGTGGTAAGGATGTTCTTGAATACCTATCGTATTGAACCTGGCCCTATGTTATTTTGTTTTTCCTCTCTGTATTGTTTGGAGATTTTCTCCCTGTGCCTCTGCTGAAAATAGGCTTCCTACCCATTTGGACTTTCCTGGTAAGCAAATGCCAAAGAAATAAATAAATAAAATATATCCCATTACTTATCACTCAGGCAATCCAATGGTTGCAGAGGCATCCTCATAATGGAGATGTTGACCCAAAGCTAAATATCACTACAGCTCCACTGTTATATTATGACACGTCTTGAAGCATATTAGTCTTCCTGCTGTACCAGTCCTGATATACAGATGGAGTGAAATGAATCTGAATTTCAGCCTCATTAATTTTGATGTCCATCTCAGACAGAATGATTTCTGCAAGAGTGTTCATTTCCTGCTGTATATGGCTTGAGTAGCATTGACCCACTGAAGTTTAACTGAAGTAAATTCACTGGGAATAACCTCTCCATCAAGAGCAACACCTTAGCATTAATTATTTTGAGTAAGGGCAGGTAGAAAATAATGACACAGGGTGGTATGTAGGGCTTTGCCACCAGGGAAAATGCAAACCCAAATTCTTCTGTGCAGCATGATTTTATTTGAAAGCAGAAAGCAATGAAAATGTTATCTTTTAAATTCCTGTATCTACTGTATAGCTGTGAGCTGTTTCAACGTCATACCATAGAAGACTTAAAAATGGTATAAAGTATTTTTGTAGTGAGGCTAAATAACTACCATGGCCAGGGTAATAACTAGGACAGGGTAAAAGAGGAGCAGCTGTCTCAGATGCAATCTTTTATGGGTATGATTGGCAGCTGGTAATGGGGTGCAAATGCAGTACCCCCATTCATATAAGAAGCTGCAGTGACATCACCAATTCCTTCCTGAATGCTGATTCTGCATTCACCAACCCATCATGATTGCAAATACAAGGAGCTAGCTGAAGTTAATGCACTTACATTTCACACTGGCAGAGGGCAAGACTTTTTTTTGTCCCTCAGCTTGGGTTTTGGGCCAGCAGTCTGGGAAAATGACCAGGGTGCCAAATGACCTACCTATAGCTCTGATGTTTAACAGAAATTAAATCATTCTGACTCATATTCTCTCAAACACAATTATTTTGAGAAAGGTCGCATACTTTTTGCATTCTTGTGGTCATTTTCCTACAATAAAATTTAACAAGTTCTCTGACAGGAAAATTGACTGTTTTGTAGAATCCTACACACTTTTTTCTTTCATATTTAATTTGTTGAATGATCCTTATGATTCGGGTTAACTGAAGCAAGATGTTAAGTTCATCCAAAGATTATAAACCCCCAACAGGTCCTTCTGGAAGTGATGCTATGTTTGTGAAGGCATAGTTACACTGTTCCTTCTTTTCTTATCTTTTGTTGAGCACCCCCATTCATTCTTTTCGCTCTAATCAGCATATTCTGCATCTCTACCTTTTATTTCTTCTATTGCCCCCGCCTCCTTTGGATTCTTAGCATAATAGCAAAGGTACAGCATTATTTGCAAGCACAAACCCTTCCACATTACAAAGAAAACAGGATGCTGTTTCAAGTTAGGAGTATTGCCATGTTTGCAGTGCTCTCACTGGATCATTTACACCACAAATCTTTGGCTTCTATCCTTTTCAATGTGATTTGTCTTGAATTTCATCACTGATCATTCAGTGTTATCCAGGTTGTTGTGCTCCCAAGCAAGTGCATGCTTTTCATCTGACAGTTAGCTGTGTTTTTTTCAGTTACCCCCCCCCCTCCCCCCCCACAGCCTGCTTTTCCATTTCCATCACTCTTATTTACTTTCTGACTCTTGCTTCTTGGTCTCAGTTTTGGTGTTGCACCTTCCACATCCTATAATAAGGGATCTCCACATCACGTGCTCTGTTCTTAGTCAACTTTTTGTTCTCTTCAAAATCCACTGTATTTCTTCGGCCTCGCTATTCTTTTCTTTCTCAAAGATTGGTCTGTCCCCTCTCTTTCCTGTCTGTTCTATATAGTGAATACTTCCTGTTCCTGTCTGTATCTTTTCATGCCTGAAAATTTCACTAGTGATGGCATCCAATTTTCTGATAATCTCTTCTTCTCCTGGCAGTCCATTTCAGCAGATGTACCCCTGCTTCAACATCTTTCAAACATAAGGGTGTGTCACCACACTGTAGCCTTTGCAGTAATGTTCTCTACCTTTTTTATGAGCTCTTAATATGAAACATTGTCTCCAATGTAGTGGTGCCAAGCAGGGCAGGAACATACGCTATAACTGTCATTATCACCCTCAGCAAGTTGCTAGCATTCCACTATATTAATCTCCTAGGGTGCACTTCAGGGAAATAATATGTAATTGTACTGTTTCTTTATTTAGTCTGTGCTACTTGATTTTTTTTTATCCTTCATTCAGAATCCATTCATTATATGCTAATTTATGTACACAACAATAATGTAATTCTGTTGTTTTGAAATCCGTGAGATCTTTCTTGCACAACAAATCCTGTCTATTTATATGTAGACTCTGTCTGGCTGTCTCAAAGTTATATACTTCTACACAGCTGTTTGAAACAAAAGAACACAAATGTTAACATGCTTCAGATTAGGCATCATTGCGATCCTTAGCTAAATTTCTTAGAAATTGCCTTCTGCTCAGATTGTGAATCTCTTTTTTTATTTTAGCCGTGTGAGTTTTATTTGCTACTGCCAAGTACTTCAGATTGCAAGGATAAAATTAGACTCGGCATCATTGCTGAGCTCACCCACATTCTGACAAAAGAAATATGAAATTTGAACATGCTTCCATTAAAAAAAAATCATTATTGTTCTGGCCTGAAATGTCAAGATAAGCTATGCAAAACAGAACCCTGCTTACACTAAAATCTTTCTACTGCAGGGTATTCAAAATAATATTATCAGAATGGTTTCTAGTGACATATTTATATGTGTTAGGTACCGGAATTGTGAATATAATTTTTTTTTACGGAAAACAAGCATTTCATACTAATAATAGTTGTGGAAGCTTTACCTTTAAAGTTCTATACTGCATATTGCAGTAGTAGGCATTTGTAAAATAACCCAGCATACATTTCACTATTAAACTTTTACATGTAAAATATTCTACTGTTGTTTTTAAACAGCTAAGAAATGTTGTTTTCTAGGTCTGTTGCTTTTAATTTTTAATGTTGCAGTAGTACAAGTGTAAAGGATTTATGACATATTCAAGGTTTCCTTTTTGTGAATGCTATTGTTTGTTTTAATTTCTGCTTGAATGTCATATGTTTTATTGATTTGAAAATGGTTAAAATATTTTATATGTAAGACACGCTTCATGAATACAGACTTGAAGAAAACTGAGATATTCACCAAAAATGAAGCAAACAAGTAATCAAGTTTATGTTTTTTTCATTATCACAACTCATAAAATTAATCATCAGTCTTTAAAAATGAAACAATATAAAAAGTACAGATGTATTAATGGGGATTCATGGACAATTGGCGAGTGACAGTGCAGCATTAATTTTTTTAGGGATCATGGCAGTCATCAGACAGACTACTGCAGTTGTACACAACAAACCCTGTTCATCATATAAGTGGTGAGAAAAAGCGAGAGATAGAGAAGTAGAAAAGGAGAGGAAAGTAACCATATGAAAATACACAAGGTTAACCATAAGGTATGAAAGCTGAGGTAGGAAGGAAAAATTGTAACTTTTTTAGGGAAATAACCCCCTTTTTCATACCTCAAAATTAATGGTAAGTGAAGAAAGTAATGCTAAAACATTTAACCACAGAAGACCAAGAGTGTTGGTATCTGATGAAGTCAAGGACAAAAACGTGTTGTAAAGTTTCAGCGTTAGTGAATTAAACTGTTCGTGTCACTTTTCCTGAATTCTGGTGCTTTTTTTGTGATTATTAATGCTAAAACATTCCCTGGAATTCAGTAAAGCAATTTTACCGTGCCAGGATAGTGTAGCAGCTTCTGCACGGCATATGGCCGCTTAGTGATTCAATCAACAAGGCTGGGAGCGTGCATGAGCCTGCCAGCACTATTGTGGCACTGACACCACTGAATCATGCTACTTACCTCATTTTCTGGTGAAAACCATACAAATGAAGTAAATTAGCGATTCAGTAAGCAGGCGGGCATCCATGTCAGAGCAGTGTCTGCTGCAGAAGAGTATTTGGTTACTAACCATGTACATTTCTACAAAAATCAAAACGGGGGCATGACAGCTCAAAGTAAAGCATGTATTATGACTATTAGACATGCCAATGGTGTGCAAATGAGATCATGCAGAATGTAAAAAAAAAATGTGAGAAGACAATTTTAAGTGAAATCTGCATTTAGCCATTATAGTGGGTAGCAGGCAGAACCAAAACAATAACAAGTAACAATGATTGCTAAGGAGAAGGGCTCTAGTGTAGTGGTGTAACAAGGGACTAAGGCAGTGGCGTATGCAAATGAGCAAAATTTATTGAATAGCAAAATGGGAGACTGTGTCCGCCTGCACCTAACTGTGTAGGAGCTATAATGCTGCAGTGTAAGCAGGAGAAGCAGCTGACATGAAAAGGGAGTGTGTCATGCTTGGTCTAAGCACATTGGAACTCCACGGCTTCCATTTGAGTTTAGCTAAGCACAGCTAAGCAAGGTGTTGTGTCTGAGGCTGTATTTACCTATTCCATGAAATGAGAGCGTGTTCACATCCAGGGGAGGGCCATTTCTGCTTAAACGTGTTTACTTTAGCAAAATGGGTTTGCGCGGCATGCACCGGGTCTTAAAAAGAAAAAAAAAAACGGAAATAGCAGAACTGTTTACATTTGGATAGTGGGTTTGTGCGGCATGCCACAAGGCTTAAAAGAGGCATAAATGGGAAGGGAAAAAATGGGAAATAGCAGAATAAAACAATCAAGTACAAATAATATAGCTGGCAGGTGGAATGTATTATAGTCAGCCAATCATACAGGCAGCGTCTGCAGCACAACAGTATAAACTATGCAAACACCTTTCAGTCTGTTTTTTTCCCACAAAGTTTGCACCATTGATGTACACACTCAGGGGAATTCTAACCCACAAAATGTTAGAGGCTGCCATCACTTTGATACATCAAGTTGTGCTAGAGGCTGAGGGCGGTGAGGAGGATAATGCTGACAACCACCCCAGACTCAGGAGGAGGAGAAGAGTGTTCAGACCCAGGGTAACCTACCAGGGGCTATATGATCTGGAGATACTAGAGCACTACAGGGTGGACTGGGGCATACTTCAGCAACTCATCAAGCTGTGCTGGCCGCACCTCAGACCCAGAGACACCAGAGCAGAACTCATCCCAGTGGATACCAAGGTATGTGTAGCCTTAAGAATACTAGCTACAGGTACTTTCCAAAGACCTACTGGGGACATCATGGGGATCTCATAGGCATCTGCATCCAGGGTATTCCTGCAGTTCCTGGATGCCACGCTACCACATGCTGGTGAGCACATTTACTTCCCAGCACCCCTGAGAAAAGGACCAGCAGACTACTCAGAGGTACTGGGTGCCATAGACTGCATGCACATCCACATCAAAGAAAAACCCGGCGAACAGGATAGGGTCTACGTAAACCGGAAAGACTTTCACTCCATCAACTGCTAGGTCAGGTGCAATGCCCAGGGCATTATCATTAATGTGTGTGCTGGCAGCCCTGGAAGCTATCACGACTCACACATCTGGCATTCCTCACAGCTGTACCAGGGATTTGCCAGGGGGGACACCCCATATGGCCATCTGGTGGGGGATGCTGGCTATGCACTGGAGCCATGGATGATAACACCAATCAGAAATGCACACACACACACACACACACACACACACACACACACACACACACACACACACACACACACACACACACACACGCGCACACACACACACACACACACACACACACACACACACACACACACACACACACACACACACACACACACACACACACACACACACACACACACACACACACACACACACACACACACACACACACACACACACACACACACACACACACACTCAAGAACACTATAATGAGGTACACACACAAACCAGGATCATTATAGAGCATGTGGTTGGGATGCTGAAATCATGGTTCTGCTGCCTTGATATATCTGGTGGAGCCCTGCAGTACTCTCCAGCCACATGTGCACACATGTTCATAGTATGTGCCATAATACACAATATGATCCTGTGGAAACAGCTGCAGCAGGAACAGCATGGTGAAGGTCCATACAGCACCCCACCATTGCCAAGGTCCCCACAGGCACAGAGGGACTTGGAGGAGAAATCCCCCTGAGCCAGCTCCTGTAGGCAGATGGAGGTGTTCCCAGTATGCCTTGGCCTTGGCAAAGAGGCAATGCATAGCACACAGACTGACACTGTAGGACCCAGGGACTGACACCTCTCTCCAACTCACACACACAGTAAAATGGATGCCCCACACATCGCACTACTTGTACCTTACCATATATAGGCAGTGTATTGCATGCAGCTGACATAGGCAGCCCTCAAGGACTGTCCTCACAACTGCCGCAGGCACAAGGTAAGACAGTCTTCTTAACGATAAATGAATGTAGTAGTATGTTCTGGTAGCATATCTATGGTATTGCTGCATGCATGCAAGGGAATAGGGTGGCCTACTGAGAAAGCAACAGACAACTGACAACTTTGTGGGACACCAGGAAATGTTTCCCCAATACTGGCTTCCCCTCACTATGTATTAGTAGCCAAGGTGACAAATCCCACTGCAGTATATGTCAGCGGCCAACTAACTGGGGGGTCATAGGTCACAGGCATGGATGTCAGTGTGGGGGTCCCATACTCACCCCTCAGCCTCACCCAGCATGTCAGCTATAGAAAACCATAAAGAAATGCCTGGCAAAGGCCCAAAAATGTCAGCAATGATAAAATATCCCCTACAGACTTACTCAGTGATAGTATATCAGGTCTTGCAGTTGCAGTAAGGCTCTGAAGGGTAAGAAGTCTGAAACTCAAATGCATGCCATTACAATCTGACCTGTGGTCTTTAGTGATTTGCCTTTAGTCTCCAAGACAGGGTACAATGCTCTGCTAAATGGAACCAAAATGTAAAGCAAATATTAGCACAGTTTGTGCAAATGTGTACAGTTGACATGTATGCCCCCCATACTCATATTCCCATAGAAATGCAGTAACATGTATATTTGTAGGGAAAAAGAACACACATTGCCAGGGCTGTCCAAATCAACATGATAACTTGTTGCATGTGCACAATATGCAGGGGGTCAATGAGCTATGTATTTGTGTGGTTTATACTGACAGGATGTGGCCAGAACTTACTCTTGGCTGTTGTGTCGTAGTGGCCTAGGTACAGTACTGTAGTTGATTGACAGGAGCATGTTCCACGAATTGCAATGCCAACTATTCTGCATGTCAGCTACACATATGGTAGGAGTTGTACACACTATCCAGGCATCAATATCTGTTATTGCAGGAAAGCTGTACAGGTCATGGACAAGGGGCCACACATATGGATAGTTCATCGCTTGGAGTAACCTACACAGTGCTTACCATACTTCTCAACTGTACAGACCTATAGGTTTGCATCATATTTGTGGTCTGTATATCATGAAACAGTGGTTGTCTGGCAATTCACTGGCAAATCATGTAAGACTAAGGTCAGAAAATAATGACAGATTGTAGTGTCAGACTTCATACTCTATAGAAAAATGCATGCTAATGCAAAACCTGTTATTGAAGCACCTTTCTAGGTTTATAAGGCCAATATTTAAAAATGGTCCATATATTTAGGCCTCTGTCCCCCAATTACTTATGGCTTTGTCCAGATGTCTGGCTTTCAGATGTTGAGAGGTATGGTGCCTAGCAGGACAGCAATACCTGAAGGTAAGTGTACTGCCAGTTTTTAAAAGGCTGCCACCCTTTTGAGTCAGCATTGACAACATGTCACTGGCCAACAGCCATACCCCTGGAATGACACAGGTTGTCACAGAAGGAGCACAAGTATGCCTTGTATATCTGTTCTGCTTGTCCTAACATTGCATTTGACTTTCAACTATTTGCAAAACAAGAAAGGGTCATGTCAAAACTGCAATGGCAGACAGTGAGGAAGCAGACGCCATACCCATAAGAGCAAACAAGCAATTACAAAACTAGTCTTCCAACTGCCTGTGTTTGGCAGAATATTATTAGCACCCTGTCCCCATGTGTGGGCCTTTGTCTGACTGTCATATCTGGGCCTGTCCAGATGTCAATCTGTGACGGTATGACAGCTAGGCCCACATGTAGCATCATAATAACATATAGCAAAACAAACCATCTAAGGACCACAGAAAATGGAGTGGTGTAATGATGGCCAACCTGCTAAATAGGTACACTCATAGGTTCATAGGTTCATAGGTAGATACTAGGCTATTTGCCCTAGGGCATTTATAAGCCTAGCCAGAGTGTATTTTGCTTCTGCCTCCCTATTAGATTAGCCTACTGTGCCTCTGTAAAGTAGGTCACAGAAGGTACCCTTTTAAGATTAGTTTACTGTGCCTCTGTCTAGCAGGGACACAGAAGAGATCCCAGAGGTGAATTTGCGATTTCCCATCCACGCGTCCAGATTTCACTTGAAGAGGGTCAGCGAGGGGCTATGTCTAACATGAATTGGGATTCTATTCCAGAGTGAGGGGAGCCTCTGTGAAATTAATCTGTCCCTCCAGCATGTCCTATTTATTTTTGTGCTGAGGTTTAGGTCCCTGAAGCATGTAGCTCTAAGGGACTTGGATTTTTTTGAGGTGGAGCATGTCCATTAATTCTGGGTTTGACGTGGCTTTGTACTTCAGGCATAGATCGCCTCTGAGTAGGCGGTAAGCAACTGAATAGAGCTGGAGTGTCTTTAGTCGAGCTGCATAGGACATCTGTTTGTAGCCCATGATCCTCTTGGTGAGGTACTTTTGGGGTCTTTCCAGTTGCTGCAGGTGTTGGGTAAGGTACATCCCAAAAGGGGTGTTGTATTCAATTATGGGCCTGCTGAGTGACGAGTAGAGGGGCACAATGACCTCTCTTGATCTAGATGCGAACCCTTTCGTGATAAGGTGGGCTATATATAAGGTCTTTCTAACCACTTTGGCAATGTGATTATCAAAGGAGAGATTACTATCTACGTTGGTCCCCAAATCTCTAATTACTTCTTCCGTACTTAATGGATTACCACCTATGTGGTAATTTGTGGGCACCTTGTTTTTCCCAAAGGGGATGACTATGCACTTTTTAGCATTTAGCTTGAGGCCGTGGCTCTGGCACCAAGCATCCATCTCTGTGAGACCCCTTTGGAGGATGCTTGTGTCAGCTGGAGATTTGATTATGGCCTCTAGTTTGCAATCATCTGCGAACTTTGTCAGCCATAATCCCCCCGTGTTAGCCTGAACCTCAGAGAAGTATATACCGAACAAGAGAGGTCCCAGAACTGAGCCCTGTGGGACGCCACTTGTAACTGGTTTGGATTCGGACATGGCACCTGTGATTCTGACCATGTGGGTTCTATCTCTGAGCCAGTTTGCAAACCATCTTGTGATATAGGGGTTGATATTTAAGCTGGTAAGCTTATTTATGATGCCCGAGTGGGGTATTGTGTCGAAGGCTTTTGCGGGGTCCAGGTAGGCTGTGTGGACTACCCTGCCCTCATATATGGCTTTGGTAACTGTTTCAAAGAAATTAACTAGGTTTAAGAGGCAAGATCTGCCCTTAACAAAGCCAAATTGGGTAGGGTCCAGTGTCTGGAGGCTCCCAACATCTTTGTTTATGAGTTCCATGATAATACACTCCATAGCTTTACAGATCAGACTAGTCAGGCTTATGGGGCGATAGTTCCCAGGGTCCGTTGTGGTACCACCTTTGTGGAGTGGGACCACTGTAGCTGTACGCCATTCTTTGGGTACATATCCTGTAGTAAGACTAAGTTTGAACAGTGACTTAATGTAAGGGTTCAGTTCTTCTTGGAGCTTGTGTAAGACACATCCTGGGACACCATCCGGTCCCATAGATGCTGTGTTTTTTGCTTTGGAGCAGGCAGCTTTCACCTGTGCATCTCTGATGTCAGGGAGGTTACATTCAGTTGGGATAGGCATTTGCTCCTTTGGGGAGGAAGGGGGGGAGAAGTTTGCGCTGAATCTGTCTGCCAGGATGTTGGCTATGTCTATAGGTTCAGTATATTTTGTACCGTTATGCAACAATTCAGAGCATATCTGGGAGTTTCTGCCCATGTTCCTGACATAACTAAAGAAGGCCTTGTGATTATCTTTAGTGTCTAGGGTAATTTTTCTTTCGAAGCTGGCCTTTGATGATTTTATGAGGGATCGAAGTTTCTTGCTAATACTGATCAGAGATGCCTTCCCTTTTTTGGATTTTGCTCTGTCATGTAGTAGCTTCCTCCTTCTGTTGTATAGCTTATTTATGGCCGGGGTCCACCAGACCGGTCTCCTGTTTTTGGAGGAGTGAGTCTTGGTTTTATTTGGGATAGCACGATCCATGTATTCCTGCAGGTGCTCATAGAATGCATTTGTAAAAGATTCTGCAGATTGGGCTGTATTATCCTCTGGCCCAGGGGCTTTGAAGGATTCCACCTCAGTCTTGAGAAGTGCAAAGTTGGCTTTTGAGAAATTCTTTGCAGTGATTTCATTGGCTGGGGGTGGGGATGGGATATGGATGTCCAGGGAAATTTGTTTATGGTCTGATCTTACCAATGAGGGGTTTACCTCTGGTGTGGAACATAGAGTCCCCATGTTGGTGATGACCAGGTCCAATATGTTATTCCCTCTTGTGGGAGTGGTGACCAGTTGTTCCATTGCGTTAGAGTTTATAAATTCAAGGAACCTTTGGGCGAGGGTGTTTGGGCTTGAGTAGTTTTCCCAGTCAATGCTTAGGTAGTTGAAGTCACCCAATAACATAGTGTTTGGAGAGACCTTCATATTCTCCAGTGTTCTCAGGAATGCCAAGTGGGGTTCCTGTAATAGGGAGGGTGTTCTGTAGCAGGCTACAAACTGAAAGGCAGTTTTGCCCACTGTTAGTTGCACATGGATGGTTTCCGATGCTTCGTGCAGTGCCACTAACCTGGAGGTGTAGGTATCTTTGATGAATATAGATACTCCCCCTCCTTTTGTGCTTCGGTCCGAGTTTTGGGGCAGAAATGCATGGTATGAGTTATAACCTGGTAGTGCAGGGGTGCTCTCAGGAGCCTTGAACCAGGTTTCTGTTACTGCACAGACATCGATTTTCTCCATACTGAGGAGAGTCTTGAGTGGTGCATCTTGAGTTTTAGACTTCTGGCATTGAGTAGCATTGCCTTTAGTTTTTTTAAACTTGGGTTGTCTATGGAGGTGGGTTTGTCCTTTGACAAGAGTGACAGGTGCAAGCCGTCCCTAGCGAAGCAACATGGCTTGTCGAGCATATCATCCCAGGCTGACAGACACTGGATCCCCTTTGAATGACTCCAATACTTTAGCCAATTGTTGAAACTGATCATTTTGTCTTTATACTGTGGCATCCTTCTTGGTGAGGGCAAGATGCTACTCAAGGTCAGGGTCATACCAGCCTGGGCTACATGGTCAGAGAGCTCCTATATGTCTCTTTTCATGTAGTCCAGGGAGGTACGTCTCAGGTCATTCACACCAGCATGGACAATGACAGAGTCATACTTGTACTTGAAAAACACAATACCAAGTAGAAAACTGATAAAAAACAGAAGGCAAGGAAGCAGTTTAGCAGAATCAAACACAGGCTTTTAATACTAGTGATTGTAAGCGCTTTCGGTCAAGCCAATTGCTCAACCTTCATCAGACAAAATGATACTGTTTGAAATGCAGTTTAAATACAAAAATTCTTGAAAACATGATTAAATAATTGAATAATTAATCAATTAAGTAGATAGACAAACAGTGAAATTTAAGGGACTAGCTACGAATAAAACTTAAACTTTTTCTTTTTCAATACTGACAAACACATTGCTTCTATATTAAAAGTATTTAAACATGTAATAAGGAATTAGTACTTTCACAACTGAACTCATATTTACATTCCATTTAAAAATAAGTATTTAGTACCAAACAAATACATATAAAAATATGTTATATACAAATATATGTTAATTATGTGTTTTATAAACATGTTATGCAGAATGAAAACAAAAAATAAAAAATACTTCTATTTACATTAATATGTGTAAAAAGGGAGATTCTATAAAGACGTGGAACAACCCAACACTACTTATGAATATAAAATGACATATAACAAACACATTATTACATAATAAGATCTTCTAGATTAATGTCTAGATTACTATATAGATCTATGAATATCAAATCTGTGGTTCATATATGATTATTGTTAATTTAACATGGGCACAAGAAAAATGTAATTTTAAAAAGTAGAGACGTTAGATATGTGTATATCTATGTGTACATATATTGTGTAAAATGATTGTTATAAATGTAAAACAGGTATTGCTACTTAATGTAAGGTAATAAAAATTCTACCTTCTAAGTGCTTTAAGTTTGAGAATACATCTGATAGATGCTACATCATTAAGTCCTGGTGGGAAATGTGTATCCGTTCTCAGTTGCCAAAAAAGTTCCTGCTCTTCAAGGTATAGCTGCCAGGGTCCTCCCCTGAGGCTATTTTCCATTACTTGTAATACACAAAACCTGAAGCTGTGATCAGGACACTCGAGAACGTGTTTGGCAAGTGCATTAGTTAAATCTCCCCTTTCCATAGCATATAAGTGTTCGTAGACTCTTTTTTTGAATTTTCTCTCTGTCTTTCCTATATAAAAGGAAGGACAGTCAACACAGAGGGCCGCATAAACGACCCCTTTGGAATCACAATTGTAATTCCCTTTCAGGAAGTAAACCTTCTTGTTGATCTCAATAACTTTATCCAAATACATGAATCCACATTGTGGGCACCTCCCACATTTTCTCATACCTACTATTTTCTTTGTGGGTCCCCCCGTATATCTTTCTACTAAATTCTTGAGGTTAAGCCCTCTTCTGTATGTAAACTTAGGACTGGTGCCTAATGATTTAACAAGGCTCCTATCCTCAAGAATCAACTTCCAATTTTTAGACACCACATTTCTAATAGCATTGTGATCTAAGCAGTAGGTAAAGAGAAAACTAATATGAGGAGGCAGGGAAGTGCTTGCCATTCTATTACACACAGTAGAAGTTCTATTCATTCTCCCTCCACCTAGTAAGGGTTTGAAATGCCCTTCTAATCTCTTACACTGCACTTCACGGATGATTTCAGCCAAAAGGTTCTCGGGATAGTCACGAGTGAGAAACATGTTCAAAATGTTATTACATTCATCCATGAAATCAACATCATCTGAAATCATCCTTGCTGCTCGAACAAGTTGCCCTTTTACAACACTCCTTTTTTGATGAAAAGGGTGGCAGCTAGTAAAGTGTAGGTAGCTATTTGAATGGGTGGGTTTCCTATAAATGCAAGACTTAAATTTGTTATTGGGAATATCCTTAACTATTTTGACATCCAAAAAGTTCATTTCCTCGTACCCTATTGTGTATGTAAAATCAAGGAATCTGGTTGTACCCGAAATATAAATCATAAATTCGGGTATGACTTCTGGTGAACCTTTCCAGATGAAACACATGTCATCTTGGTACCTAGTGTACCAAGTGACATGGGATTTGAACAGGTCACAATTTAAAAGATATTTATGCTCCCAATGGGCCATAACACTATTGGCAAAACTACAGCCACACGGGGAGCCCATTGCTATGCCTGTCTTCTGCAGATAAATTTTGTTTTTAAAAAGCAGAAAGTTATTTTTCAACACCACGTCCAACAAGACCCCTACTAGGTACATTACTTCATTGGGTGCCTTCCTCTCTAACAAAAAGTCACATGTCCATTCAATACCCTCCTGGTGTGGAATTACTGTGTATAAATCTTTTACATCTACAACCAGGAATATTAAATCAGAGTTGAATTCAATATTGTTAAGATTCTCCAAAAAGGCCCATGAATCCCTACAAATTTGCGTTTCTTTATTAATATATGGTTTTAACATATTATCTATGTATTTGGCACACGCATATGTAATGGACCCTCGACCATCCACAATGGGTCTCAGTGGAGGGTCCAAAAGATTCTTATGTATTTTTGGTGTGCCAAAAATTGTAGGGATCTTTGGTGCTATCATGGTTAGGTACTGAAGGGTGTCACCATCGATACTACTCTCCAAAAAGAGATAGTCTAGTGTTTCTCTAATTTTCTTATATGCTGTGTTTAATTCATTAACACTTACTACCATATAAGTATCTGATTGCAAAAGGGTGAGCATTTTGTCCTCATAAGTGTTTTCATCCATAAAGACAAGGCCTCTGCCCTTATCTGGCTTCATGATTCTCACTCGGCATTCATTCAGAAGTGTGATAAAATCCAATTCGTATTTGGATATATTACTTCTAATGTTAGTGTTAGTTTTTTTCTTACCAAACATTTGCCTAAAATCAAGTTCACACATTCTTTCAAAAATGCCGAGTGCACCAGAAATCGGAGGATTAAAGACACTAGACTCTCTCAAAGGGTTCAACAACCCTGGTGTATTCCCTAAAGTTGCTGCTAAGTTTAGGTTGCGTACATACAACTTAAAATCTAATAACATTTTCACCAAGTCACATCTTTTTTCTGGTACAAATGTTAACCCACGAGAGAAAAACTCAATTAGAGGAGGCTTAACAGTTAAGACTGTATAATTATAAATTTTAAAGTCACTGTTGGAAGATTTACTTATACTCGGTCCAGTAATTAGGCGTGTGATCACCTCCTCCTCTGATTGGCTCTCCTCTTCCTCTGTGATTGCCTCCTGTTGCTGGATTTCGTGTTGGAATTGTTGGACACTTGTGAGTCCTTGGGAAAATCCTGGTTGTTATTATTTGCCCTACTTGTGTTTTGGTCTTGCCTCTCGGAAGAAGAGGTATTATTCCAATTTTTAATACGTTCACTACGACGAACACCCACTGGTTCGTCGTTATTTGTATTCCCATCCGAGTTTGGAATATTAATAGAGGCTTCGGCATTTGGTTTAGAAGACCAGCCTGAAGGGGGAGGGGGATAAGCTCTGTTATTAGAATAGTCAGCAATATCTCTATCCATCTTACATTTTTTATGTAAGACTAGTTTGGAAATTGATGCATCAATGCTAGAAAAAATTCTTAAATAATCATATTTGTACCTTCCAAAATCATTGTCCTGCACCAAGCATCTTTCCAAAATTTCCAACTCTTGTTTTAAGGTGACAATATCTGCTTCATAGAAATTAACTAAGGATGCTAAAAACTCAAACCCTTGCTTGTCAAACAAGTGCAATAGTTCTTTGTGATAGGTAGAATCTTTGAGAAGGCCTGCAGGGTAACGTCATTGTCTTAAACCCTTTGGCACAACTTTATTTGACATACATTGTTGTAAATACGCTACTTCCAATTGTAGCTTCCTACAGCGAAATAGTTTGCTGTCATAATCATTTAAATTGTCTAAAAACGTAGATACAGGAGTACCCATATTAACATGATTATGTTCACCACTGTTAGATACAACAAAAAAGTCCTTCTTACCCAAAAAGTTGGCCATAGAGGGTAAGCAGTTCTCAACGGAATTACTGGTTTGATTAATCCCATTATCACCACGTTGAGTGTTAATATTCTCCTCGCCAGCTGAAATGCGTGCTACCCGAGGTTCAAAAGAATTTTCTGTTTGCCCACGTATCATATTAACAGTGTTTCCGATCAACCCTGCCATTAAATGTTCGTTGTTACGAGAATTTGGTGTTACTTCTGTGGACCCATGTCCAGGGGACGCTCTTGCCACTGGAACAGGAACAGGAAGTCCCGACGTACCATCCAGAATAGGCTCTCCTCGCTGGACGGACCCAAGGTTGGAAATTGCATTCTTTTGTGTACACAGATTGACTTTCTGTGTTAACGCTTCAACCTTTTTCAATAACAGGTTGACTAATACAGTAAGATCTCCCTCGCTGTTCTCATTCTGCGTATTGCCAGTCCTGAAACTACCTAGCTCGCTGTCTAATGAAAACAGCGGCAGTTGCGAGTCAGCCCCATCGTGCTCACTTTCTCCCAAACAATTGCTTCCACTTGCCATAACAAAACTCCAAAAACACAATACCAAGTAGAAAACTGTTAAAAAACAGAAGGCAAGGAAGCAGTTTAGCAGAATCAAACACGGTCTTTTAATACTAGTGATTGTAAGCGCTTTCGGTCAAGCCAATTGCTCAACCTTCATCAGACAAAATGATACTGTTTGAAATGCAGTTTAAATACAAAAATTCTTGAAAACATGATTAAATAATTGAATAATTAATCAATTAAGTAGATAGACAAACAGTGAAATTTAAGGGACTAGCTACGAATAAAACTTAAATGTTTTCTTTTTCAATACTGACAAACACATTGCTTCTATATTAAAAGTATTTAAACATGTAATAAGGAATTAGTACTTTCACAACTGAACTCATATTTACATTCCATTTAAAGATAAGTATTTAGTACCAAACAAATACATATAAAAATATGTTATATACAAATATATGTTAATTATGTGTTTTATAAACATGTTATGCAGAATGAAAACAAAAAATAAAAAATACTTCTATTTACATTAATATGTGTAAAAAGGGAGATTCTATAAAGACGTGGAACAACCCAACACTACTTAAGAATATAAAATGACATATAACAAACACATTATTACATAATAAGATCTTCTAGATTAATGTCTAGATTACTATATAGATCTATGAATATCAAATCTGTGGTTCCTATATGATTATTGTTAATTTAACATGGGCACAAGAAAAATGTAATTTTAAAAAGTAGAGACGTTAGATATGTGTATATCTATGTGTACATATATTGTGTAAAATGATTGTTATAAATGTAAAACAGGTATTGCTACTTAAATTATAAAAATATATATATATATATATATATATATATATATATATATATATATATATATGTAAGGTAATAAAAATTCTACCTTCTAAGTGCTTTAAGTTTGAGAATACATCTGATAGAAGCTACATCATTAAGTCCTGGTGGGAAATGTGCATCCGTTCTCAGTTGCCAAAAAAGTTCCTGCTCTTCAAGGTATAGCTGCCAGGGTCCTCCCCTGAGGCTATTTTCCATTACTTGTAATACACAAAACCTGAAGCTGTGATCAGGACACTCGAGAATGTGTTTGGCAAGTGCATTAGTTAAATCTCCCCTTTCCATAGCATATAAGTGTTCGTAGACTCTTCCTTGCCTTCTGTTTTTTATCATACTTGTACTTGCTTTGGAGTGACCTGAGTGCTTGCATTATGTGGTGGATCCTGGCACCCAGCAGGCAGCTTACAGTGACCTTCTCCTTGTTCAGTCTGGTGAGCGGGACGTCAGTGTGTCAAACAATAGAGTCCCCTATAACAAGTGTATTTGGTGTGTTGTTTGGCCTTAAGGGCTGTGACTGTGAGGCACACTGATTTTGTGAGATATGTGATTCATGGGTATTGTTGAGGGGTGGCTGTTGCTTGGATATCTGCTTAGGAGGCCTTTGCTGTTTAGGCAGATTTTTATTTAGAGCCTCTGAGTATATTTTTGTGTGTTTATGCATTGGGTATGCAGATGCAATAGGTCTGTGTGAGACTGGATTTGTGGTGTGGGTGGTTACCTTTTCCTTCTGACTGACTGTGCCAGTCTTGGGTTGAGAGAGCTCTGCCTCCAGTTTGGCTGTGTAACTGCATCTCTCACATGTATTAGAGTTTGTTGGAAGGAGGAGAGGGTTGTCTGTGTACATAAGGCAATTGTAACATTGCCTCAAAATTCCCAGATTCACCAGCTGGACTGGAGAGTAACCTTGAAACTGACCCTTGGACATACCAGATTAGTATAGGGAACTGTTTTTTTTTACTGATCAGATTAGGGAAGGGAACCGATTTTTCACTCGATCAGGAAGGACCAATCGGGAGCCTAATACTTATGAGAAGTCAAGGAAGGTGTAGTGCTTTAGTTAGTTAGTGTTTCCTTATAAGAGCTGAGCAAGTGCAGGGCTTTAGAAAGAGAATAGAGTGATTACTTTGAGAGTTTGAACAGTTCTAAGGGAAAAAGTGAAGAGCAGACTTTGTGGAGCCTGGAATAGTTTAAACCTGTTTAGGTGGCGCTGCCCGACGCTGCTCAGTGCGCAAAACCACGCAAAAAGAGAGTTGTAGGGTTATAAGAGAGAGATATCAAGGAGTTTAGAACTGACACAAAATGGCCAATAAAACTACAGCTTCTAGGTAGTAAGAAAGGTAGTAAGGGTGAGGTAGTAAGAAAGTTCAGTTACAGATTTGCTGTTCTGAACTGTTTGGAAGTTTCTAGAAGGCCAGTGCTTGCTTGGGCTAAAGGGAAGTCTCTGTGTTCACCAGTGGGAGTGGTTAACACTGAACAGCCTGCCTGTCCCTGGAGGAGTGGTTACTACCTAGAAGCTGTAGTTTTATTGGCCATTTTGGGTCAATCCTAAACTCCTTGATCTGTCTCTCTTAAAACCCGGCTGCCTCGTGGTTTTGGCGTCTTTTCAGGCTTGCTAGTTGTTGCTGAAGTACCTGCCAAGGGGAGAAAACGCTGAGAGAAGAAAAGGAGCCACTTTTGTGATTTTAAGTATTTTCTTCTGATTTTTTTGTTATTTTTACTGCTTTGCCACCTATTTTTTGGCATTTTCCGGCTTGCTAAAGTTTATATCTGTAACAGTAACAGTACTTGGAACACATCTAGAGCCTGTTTACTGCATTTCCTGTGTTGCACTTAAGTTAAAATCGTTTTTTTTTTCTCTAAAAACTGAATTTTACCTGATTTTGGCCTAGCACTCAAGTGTGGGGTCATTTATTGCACTGTTGTGATTATTTTGCTGCTTGTGTATCTCTGCTACCTTTAAACTACAACAAAAAGAAAAAAAAATCTTGCTTTTTTCCCACTTTCTGAAAGTTAAGAAAGTTCAGTTACAGATTTGCTGTTCTGAACTGTTTGGAAGTTTCTAGAAGGCCAGTGCTTGCTTGGGCTAAAGGGAAGTCTCTGTGTTCACCAGTGGGAGTGGTTAACACAGAACAGCCTGCCTGTCCCTGGAGGAGTGGTTACTACCTAGAAGCTGTAGTTTTATTGGCCATTTTGGGTCAACTACAGAACTAGAAATACACTCAGCAGGTGTGTAGTCCACAACCTTGTGTTTGATGTAGAGGCATTTACTCTGCTTATATCAGCATTACAAATACATAACAGCAACCACTGTGGCCAAAGCCTGTGACTGGACTACAGAAGGACAAAGGGGCACACATAAGGGGAAAGCGAACCACTGGCCAGACAAATGGAGAATGTGAACACCAGAACAAATTGTGCAGTAACATAGGTGCCATGCAGTGTATGGAGTCAATAAACATCACCTGCAAATACACAACACACACCCAGGTAAGTGGAGATCTACAACAAAACAAAACCCAAACAATGGACACCTCATAGGCAAAATCACATGAGAACTCCACAAACCTACACACCACAGACCATGTAGACTCCACACACCAGGGTCTTGCAAACACTAAGGCTTTACCCAAAACCCCAAACACCTACCCTACACAGATAGAGTCTACCATGGTCCATACAGACTCTGGTGAGGTGACCCCTGTCTGGCATACAAAGCAATACAGACCCTGACTTGATGGGATACTTGCACATCTGGAACTCAAGGCCCACTTCATCAACCTATAGGTGCAGCATCAACCTGGTCTGTGATATCAGTACTGCTTGTCAGTGTGACAGATACATGTACCACACACTCCCCCATATGTAGAATACACTCCCTGTCAACAGCAAGCCAAGTGCCTCAATACCCCTAGTTATTATACCCCCATATATAATACCCCCATATAAGTGCACGAGAAACATAAAATAACAGTCCTGTGATTCCACCTGTGTCCCTGCTGGGCAGGGGCTCTGTGTGCTGACATGTTGTAACATGGGCTACACTCTCATCTGCATGGGTTATAAGGGCTTGAGGGTCAATACCCTACTAATGTCATAGCAGCCTATCAACCTATACACAACTGTCTATCAGTGGTTCACCACATTACTCTGTACTGCTCTGCCACTGACAAACCTGGAAGTCACAGTGCTATGTGGAATATACTGCACATATAATGGACATATCTGCACAGTAGAATGCACTCTGTACCAGCACCCATACCTCTCAACCTCTGACAGTAAGACATCTGGGCAAGGTCATTAATAAAAGTGGGACAAAGTGTTGTAAATATTGCCTTACGTACAGAGAAAGATGGTAGAATAATAGGTTTTGCATTAGCAGGAATTGTCTGAAGGTTATGAAGTCTGAAACACTAATGCCTGCCATTATTTTGTATTATCAGTCTTCAATTATATGCAACTAACTTGCCATAAAAACACAAGTGTATGTAGACTGGATGAAACTTCTAGAAAAACACCTGGACAGTCTGCCAAAAACTGTACTGTTGAGAGGTATGGCCACACCAGGATATGACTTTTCAGGTAAGAAGAATACCACACAAGCAGGAGATCCCCAGACACGATATCATCAAGTTGCTGGACTGTTTACACAGCTTCATCAGTCAACCGGCTGTAGCCACACTTCTCAATTTGCCTTTTTGGACAAGAATGTATATAGTCTGGCTCATAATATTGGTCTGTGCATCATACATCTTGTATTACTCTGGTAAAGAACTGTGATGATCTGAGGATGTCTGTCATTAGGTAATGACATAATACATTCCAGTGTCTGACTTCAGATATGTCAGAAAATGTCTGCTAAAACAAACCAAATACCTCTAGGAAAGTCTTGTTTTCTTTTGAGAGGTATGGCTGCAGCACACAAAACCCCGGACCAGAGTATAACTATCTTGGGAATGGAGTCCCAGTCTCACTATAGAAGGTCATACTGTGTATGCTCCTACACTCAAAGAATCACAAGCCATACCGGAACCTACATCAGACTATATAACTGTATTGTGCATATGTGTCTGTGCATAAAGACAGCTATGTACACCTTAACTGTTCCTACACACACCTATCAGACAGGATTACCCTCAGCTAGCTGTAAGTGGCCCATATGTGATATAGCTGCATCTGTTGCGTGTGATACATAGACATATATATGGGCAACATATAACAAAATGTCAAGCATACACACACACGTAGACATAGGGAAGAGAGAGACAGACAGTGATAGAGAGAAACACAGGGGGATATACAGAGAGTGAGTCATACACAGGAATACCCTGAATGGCATAAAGTGATGTCCTGCTGCAGACAGTGGCATACCAGTCATAACCAGTTGCACGTGCCAGCATGAAGGTGAGCTCCCTTGTGTAATAGTACTGAGGTGGGGGTTCTAATATCACATCACCTGCACATGTGTGGTGTGTGTGTGTGTGTGTGTGTGTGTGTGTGTGTGTGTGTGTGTGTGTGTGTGTAAGTTTAAGTATTAGGAGGTCATTCTCACTCAGTACACTTCCCATTGCCCTACTTTACAAGATCTGCTGCTGTCATTTACATTAGAAGTACCATTGGACACCTGTCAGCCCTAAGAGCTCTGTTGTGCGTGTGATAACTGCATAACACTATAATACAAATAACTAGATAGATAGGGGTTTTCATCTCAGCCCTGTCAAATCTAAGTGTGTGTGTGTGTGTGTGTGTGTGTGTGTGTGTGTGTGTGTGTGTGTGTGTGTGTGTGTGTGTTTGTTTGTAGGTGAAACAGTTTTAGGCCATTCCCACCCAGTACACTTCCCAGTGCCCTACTTTAGCAGTCCTGCTGATGTCATTCACCTTAGATGTACTTGTATACATTTGTGAGCCCTCTAAGCTCTGTGGCATGTGAAGTAACTGCGTAATACTATAATGGAAATAATTAGATAGGCAGGGGTTCTAATCTCAATACTGACAACTATAGTAGTGTGTGTGAAGCATATCCCCTGTGGCTGTTGTGCGTGTGTGTGTTATACCATTTTAAGGCCTGTTGACCCCCCTACCCCTGACATTACTTTAAAGAGCCTGTTAATGGCATCTGCTTCATATGTGCCATGTAACACTATACAGCCCATGCCAGTCATCTATACAGATGTACATGGAATATCCACGTTTGCAACCTATATGTGGTCTGTGTCCCCTAACAATGAGCATTCCTGTGATATCATTGCCAAATATTTTACAGTTACCATAGTGACTCACATGCCAGCCTCAGACATTGTACCTGACTGACACATCATGATGATACAAAGTCTGTCACTCTGTCACTTGTGCATGTTTGTAGGAGCAGTAGACAAGACCAGTCGCTATGTTTGGTGGGTTATTCCACCATCCATGAAGGCACTCACAAGATTACCTGTTGTAAGAGGTTATGTGTTATGTCCCAGGCATATATTCTATGTGGAGCATGTCATGTGTATGCAACACCATAGTACATACAAGTGGATATGTAGGGTTACTAATATATCTATTGGCAACTGTTTATGTATTTCTGTATGCACAGCCTTTATGGCTGTCTTTAGTGTGTGTATGTGATGGTTATACCATTCTATGTGCCTCTTCCACCCTGAGAACTCCCCATTTCCAACCTAGTATCAGTCCATACAGATGCCATCCACCATACAAGCACAGTCACACTGTTTCTAATACCAAGCCACTGTGGTGCATGCAATGGTCATATCACTGTGTATTGTACATTAATAGATGGGTAGGTCTTCTACTCGGAGAAGTGTCACCTCCATGTGCATGTGTGTTTCAATGCATGCCCCCATGCAGTAGTGTGTGTGTGTGTGTGTGTGTGTGTGTGTGTGTGTGTGTGTGTGTGTGTGTGTGTCAGATGGCTCTAACATGTTAAGAGCCTCTGAACCCACCATTAGCATTTCTAACAGCCCCTGCAATTGTCACACAGACACTGCCACACTACAGTACTGCTGTGCTATTCGTGTTATGTATCTAGCACTATCATTCATAAGACTGTGCAGGTAGGGGCCGTGCTCAGCCCTTCGTCGGCTGCCCCATGTAGAGGACTATGACTCTGTGTGCACTACCAGCACAGGAGGTCAGACATGCATATGAGATAGCAGACACACATGTTGGTGATTGTCAGGTTAGACTAACACAGGTTGACCTGTGTCAGGAATACATACTTCAAACCATTCACACACAGTACCAGGCATACCCTCATCAACTGCATGACAGTTGAGTGGATGGGACAGAAATGGCAGGGGCAGCAGGTGCTGATAGCTGAATATATTGCAGTTAATGTAATAGCTAAGCTTGTAAGGGACCTAATGCCAGTACTCAAGTAACCTTTTCTGTATGTGTGAGCCTGTGGTCCTACAAAACACCCAGTTGACATGTATGAAGGCTAGGTGGATGTGCCAAGGGTATGTATGCAAGTTCACACTGTCTGCCACAATTGCTCCTCACACACTGTTGCATGTAAACACAGCTGGTAAACATGTACATATACAGCTGTATCTTGGCTATGAAAAGGTTACTGTGTTTCCACTCT
The DNA here is from genome assembly GCF_019279795.1 of Protopterus annectens. NCBI lineage: Eukaryota > Metazoa > Chordata > Ceratodontiformes > Protopteridae > Protopterus > Protopterus annectens. The sequence goes on along the minus strand of NC_056726.1, from coordinate 666,674,815 downwards.
GCCTTACTCATCATTGCTACTGTCAGCAGGCTCACAGCCTGCAGACACAAACACACCTGGAACACAAACAAAATGCAATATGTGACACTACAGTCAGTCAGCATTACTGACAGCCATAGTGCATCATGGCTAATAAGGTACATACACCTCGATGTGTACCCATAACTATTGCCAGCAGACAGTACCTTACACCGCATTATATTACCACACTGTAATATATTCACCCTGTGCATCATACCCATATGAGCATGTCCCTGCATCAATGGTATGGATAACAGGGTTGTGGCACAAGTATAATCACATGCACAGGATGTGGTGTGGGATTGCCAGAGGCCTTAGCTGGGCCATATGGCTGACATCATGTGTGTATGTGTGTGTGTGTGTGTGTGTGTGTGTGTGTGTGTGTGTGTGTGTGTGTGTGTGTGTGTGTGTGTGTGTGTCTGGAGGGGTGGTATTTAACTGGGCCATGCAGAGGAGCTGTGTGTGTCTGGTGGTGACCAGCCTGTGATAGGGATGTGTGAGTGTTTGTCTGCACACCATCAATGCCTGACACAGGGCTATGTTGGACAGCCATTGACCATACATGGCAGGATGTATGGTTCATCGTCTCCTGGCAGGGACGTGGGGACTGGTACTGCTAGGAGTCTCACTGACACTACCAGGCCCAAGGACGGATGCAGTACTACTCCCTGATGGTGACTGCTGTCTTCTGGATCTACAACCCTGACAGGACCGGCAAGGACAATGTGCCCATTGCCTGCTCCAGTGTGGTGTGGACAGCACCCTCCCTTTTGTTGTGCTGGTGGTACTGTCACTATGGGACTGTGAATGTGCATGGCCACGTGGGCTCTCAGCTGATCATGTTGCTGACCTACTGTTCACCTGGCCAATGGCCTACTCCCACCACATGCTCAAGCACAGACATTGCATGGTCGAACAGTGACAATGTCTCACCCCACTGTCTATCCACAACATTAGGCAAATGACGTATGGCATCACAAATGCCGTGGAGGTCATCACGCATGGCAGGAAGTGCTGCAGTCATGACCCTGAGCATCTGTCTGGTGTTGTGGTTAGTATGCACCTGTGCCTCCATGACGGACCATAACATGAGTCTGTTGACACCTGCTGTGACACTTGCAACAGGGGCTTAATTAGCATCAGTCCTCCATCATGCACCCCTGTCCATCTGATTGTGTGTGACCTATCCTGCTCTCTGGCTATGGCTGGTGTCTACACTCACACTTGCCATAGTCAACACACTAGCGTGTTCCATGCCACCACCCTCCAACTGTCCATTATCTGTGGCTGCTGGAGACTGGATATGTGTGGGCCAACTGACTGTGTGTAGGGACATGGTGGGTGAAAGTTGGATACCAAACAATGGCACAGATTCAGGCCCCAACAACCCCACCTGTGCCTCACTATGACCACCATCATCATGGGAGTCTGCTAAGACACTGAAATCAGGTTGTGAAGGAGAGAGACACCAACCCCTGTGTTCACCTGTGAGGGGAAGACGACATATGTGAAGTAATAGCCTGCAGTATTATGTTTGCTGATAGACACAAATACACACACACACACATACACACACACACACACACACACACACACACACACACACACACACACACACACACACACACACACACACACACACACACACACTCCTGGTAAAGTCTGGCACATCTTTGACACCTATGGGCCATTCGGGCCAGACCTTAAGGTAGTTCTGCTGCCACAATCCATCTCTTTCACAGCTACTGTAAGCCCACAACAAAGGGTGACAAATCCTACTGTGAGATGGGCCTATTAGCAGAATGGCAATTGTGGCCAAGACCAAGGCTATTGGACTGAGGTATACAGTGTCACTAAGTGCATATGCAAGTACTGTAAGAGCTGACTTACTGCTATACAGACCACACACAATGACAAGGTGTAACGATATGTGATGATTACAGATGAAGGAACATGAGTGTACACTATCACTGCAGTATCTACACAGTTCAGACTCACAGAGATTCATTTCACACAGCATCGCAGGACAGTCTACAATACATACAGGAAACATATAAAATGGTAGGTGCATACCCTCATAAGATGATACTATGCTATTGGCCCTGATGCCCTCATAAGCCTAGCCTAGACATTTGCCCATGTCCCTTCAAAGCCAGCATCTGTTTCCCCTGTCCAGTTGGGACACACGCAGGATCCCAGGGGTGTCTTAGTCATTTATCATGCAGTCATCCAGCTTCTTCTTCAGGAGGGCTATACACATACTCTGCCAGACATGGGGAGGGAATGTACTTTACAGATAGTGTATTATGTGGGACACTACACTATCCCACCAACAAGCACTATATACATCACAGACCAGGTGAGAGCCTTGCATACATGTTGTGTGAGTGTGGTTTGTCTTACAGATATGCAGAAACACCATCAAGGCTAGTTGGTAAATGGCCTTGTATGCCAGACACAGGTTGCCTAGGATCAGTCTGTATGAGGTTGAATACAGGGATGGGGCTTTCAGCCTATCTGTATAGGATAGGTGTTGCAGACCCTGGATTTTCCTGATCAGGAACCTCTGTGGTCTCTGCAACTGCTGCATTTCCTTGGCAAGGTACATGCCAAACGAGCCATTGTACTTGGTAATGTGTCTAATAAGGGTAGAGTACAGGGATGTTGTGGTCTCCTGGTTCCTGGATGACATACCCATATTTGTGAGGTGGGCCATGTAGACAGCCATCCGTACAATGGTGCCCACATGGTGGGAAACTGTCAGGTTGCCACCAACTTTGGTGCACAAGCCGCCTCACACCTGATTGCATGTTCAGTAAGTTATTACTGTCATAATTAGTGTGGATGAGATCTACCACAGCAGGGAAGATGATGCATCTCCTGGCATTCAGTCTGAGGCAATGTTTCTTGCAACAGTAATTAATTTAGATGAGGGCTTCTTGGAGAATTCTCACATCAGTAAGGGACTGTATGACAGTGGCCAGCTTGCAATCATCTGTAAACTTGGTCAGTCACAGACCACTGCTTTTGTCTCATACCTCAGAAACATACATCTCAAACAGTAGAGGCCCCCAGACTGATCCTTGGGGTACACTGCTCTAGAAGAGTCTACTACTAGAGGCAACTTCCACTACTTTGACTGAGTGGGTGCTATCATTGAGCTAGTTAGCTACCCACCTGGTAACATACAGGTTGATGCCTAGCTGTGCAGGCTTATGTATCCTGGCTCCCTGGGGATTATTATGAGATAATTGGGCTAGGTGAATGTAGTCATTGTTCACTATCTTCCCCTCGTCCTTGTGTTTGTTGATCACATCAGAAGAAGTTGACCAGGTTTAACAGGCCTGATCTCCCTTTGACAATACCACATTGTGTGGGCTCAAGCATTTTGAGGTTGCTGATATACTTGTTCATAATGTCTTTCATATTGCCTTCCATGTCCTTGAAGATCAGACTAGTTAGAATGATGTGCATATGATTGGCTAGGTCAGTATAATGCTCCACCTTTGTGTATAGGGATGACAGTGGCTGTCCTCTGTGCAGATGGGATGACACTGGTGCTCAGGCTTTGTTTGACTACAGTGTGTAATGGAGCTGACAGCTCATGCCTGAGTTCATGTGGAATGCAGCCAGGGATGGTATCAGGCCTATGGAGACTTCTGTGTGTTGCCTTTGAGAAGGCATTGCAAGCTGCTTCCTGATGATGAGGTGAGGGGGGCAGGTGCTGTGCATGCACATGTGTACTAATGGGGAGACGGGGGGGTGATGTTTACACTTCACCTGTCTGCAGCAGGTTGGCTATATCTGTGCCGTATGTGTATGTGGTGTTATTGACCACCACTATAGAGCAGGTTTAGGTATTGCATCTGGGATTGCAGACATATGTGTGGAATTCCTAGTGATTGGCCTTGGTGGATGTGTCCAATTTACACTCAAAGATAGACTTATGGTAATTGACCTGTGACCTTATTTGCTTGCTCAGACCAAGGTGACATTGCTTCCAATTAGGCACCTGCTCCATCTTGGCTCTGTCCAGCAATTATTTCCACCTAGTATGGTATTTATGTATTGCTGCTGTCCACCAAAGATGTTTACCCTACCTTGAGGGAGGTGATGTTGTCCTGTCAGGTATTGCTGAGTCCATACAGCTATGTAGGTGCTCACATAGTATTGTGGTATTGGCTTGGACACTACTGCTTGTTCCAACTGATGGGATGGTGGCTGTAAGGCTACTTCTACCTGCTCTGAGGAGATTTGTAGTAATTTTTGTAAAGTTTATTTTGTTTGACCCTGACATGAGTGGGGGGCAGGGGAGATGGTGACCTGAACAGTGATGGCTATATGGTCAGATCTTACCAAGGAGGATGACACCTTAAGGAGTGTTACAGTGGCTACTCATGTTGGTTAGGGCCAGGTACAGAATATTTTCACCTGACATAGGAATGTAGACCAGCAGATCCACTGCATTGCCATTGACAAAGCCGAGGAATCTCTGTGAATTCATGTTCAGGTGGCATGTCATGCACACTATGGTTGGTTAGTTAAAGTCACCCAGGAGCAGGGTAGATGGTTGAATCTTGACAGATTCCAGTAAGTCCAGATAGGTGTGTTGGGTGTCCACAGTCATGGTTGGAGGTCTGTAGCTAGCTATGATTTGAGTATGGGTTTTGTCAACAGTTAACTGCACTTGGGATGTCTCCCATGCATCATACTGTTTGGCTAGCCTGCATGCGTGTATGAAAATGTTTAAAACTCTACCTCCTTTGGCGTTGCAGCCCTCCATTTGGGGTCTAAACATATCATGTGACGAGGAACCTGGCAAGGTTAGTGTGCTCTCCACAACTGCAAAGCAGGTGTCAGTGACTGCACAAATGTCAGCATTCTACAGGACAAGGTATGCTTGCATTGACATGGGTTTCATGCTAAGACACCTAGCTCCTGTTCGAGCAAGACATCTGGACAAAGGCACACATCACTGGTGGGCACAGGCCAGAAAATAGTGACACTTTATACATCTAGCTGTAACACACCTAGCTGCTAGCATTCACAGGACCACTCCACAGGATATGACATCTGACATTCAAATGTATGCTGTTATGTTATGATTTCAGTCCTTAATGGGTTGCCAGTGATTTGCCAGACAATACACAGCTATGTGAGGCATTGACTACAAATATGAGGCAAACATGTGGTCAGCCTGCTAAACTCTGGACAGTTGACAGGTATGGACTCAGTATATGACTTACAGTTCGACACACATTTCTGCACCTGTTGTTTACTATGCGTATACCCTATATAAGTCTCTTACATTTGTAAGACAAGCATATATATCATAGTAGCATTCACAGGTGACATATGAATATTTACAACATCCCAGGTAGCTGGCCTAGCAGTGTCACAGTTAGTATTGGACAACAGATACTCCAGTAGTTGTCATACATGAGCTGATCTTTGCTGGAGTGACTCAGGGGCCAGAGCTGTGATCTATGTCACTGCAGACAGGGTCAGCAGGAATGGTCATAGGTGACGGACAGCAGCATTTCAGTCCAACAGGTCTTGTGACCTAGTGTTTAACTTCCTATTTCACATTATTGCATCCCCCTTCTACATTTCATTACAAGCTTATGTGATTGATATACCTGTTATAGTGCTGAAGAGATAACTCAGAATGATGTAAATGTTTAGGTTTGTGTAGCCGGATTCTGTCTTTGTGTAGGTGGGTTCAGACTTGTGTTGCATAGGCAGCAGCTTGCCTTTTGTAGGTAATGCTCATGAGCAGGTGATAGCCTGTGCACCAACTGATGTCTCCCACTTGCTACTTGCATCCTGAGCAGCTGTGTTGTCTTTCCATTAGCCAATGCCATAGCAACACAGTGCTATAATTAAATCCTTCATGTGAGCCTTGCCCCTTTTCCTTGCCTGTTTGGAGGACATTATGGAGGTGTGAGGGGTACAGCTTCACAGATAGTAAGTGGAATTACCTCTCAGAGCAAGAAAGGTGGAGACAGCCCAAAAACATGAGGGACAAAATTCCAGAACTGGGTACAGATTCTAAGTAAGTATTGCTGTTATACATATAGAAGATTGCTAGATTAACAGGGTTTGTCTGCACATGTATTTTCTGTGTGACTTGACGTCTTACAGTGATATGTCTCTGACATACCTCTCAACTGACCAGATGTCCACAGACTGCACAGAGGTTTGCTTGTTATGTTTGGTCTGTTCCTCAGACAATTTCTGTTTTTGAGAAATCAGTAGGATAATGTGAGGATTGTAGTCAGTAAATGTTGACATCCATTTGTGTTTCAGACATCATATCCTTCAGGGATACCAGCAACTGTTTCAGTTTGTAACACCATTATGTGAGATATGCCCCACTTTTCATCCCCATGTCCCCAGGTATGTCAGGCTTTGTTCAGATGTCTTTCAGTAAGAGGTTCAGAGGTATGGTATATCACAGTGACTTCACTCCTGATATCATGCCAGTGACTTAGCAGACTCACAGATGTGTTATGCGGCAGTGGTCATAAATATGGTCCCACTCCCTAGACATTCTGTCGAAATCTGTACAGTTAAGAGTTATGTATGTCTGGCCATTGTTAACAGACTGTCAAGACTGTGCAGCAGTGTTGTGTGTAAATGTTTGTTGGGCTGAGTAGGGAGAGTAGCAGATGTGGCTGCCATAGATCCTTTTCTATCTGACTGTGCGTGCTGCTACAAACAGAACACATGCATAAATGTAACAACAGTATGCATTGTAACAGCATGCAAGCAATATTGACTGCAAAAGGCCACCAACAATGGTATTTGCACAAGGCATGTTAACATGCAACCAATCAAATATATGAACAATAATAGAACACAAATCCCAGTATTAGGTTTTGAGAACAGCATACTCATATATGAATGATAATTATCGATGCAGATAAGTGGTGGGGATAGAGACAGCAATTCCATTAACAACTGTTTAAGCATCTATTTTTCACAACAGTACTGCTCAATACTCTACAGGTCTGCCCTCACTTTACATCTACCTATGACCCATAGCTTCTGTATCACAAACTTACCTGTTAAACTGTCAACCTGGAATGGTATGGGGCAAACTGTGACAACTCTGGGTACATGAATAGAGGGGACTCATACATGTCAGGGTTACATATCTGGCACAGAATGGGTACACTGCACTGCTGTTATGTGAGTGTGCTACTGACATACCTCACCTGGTTTCCTATCTGTGTCCAGGGTTATTGGCAGCAGTGGCTACTAGCAGTGAAAGCGTGACACTTGAGAGACGTGTATCAGGAAGAGTGCATGTTGTATGCACCTGTCCTGCTGTCATTTGCAGGCATGGGGTTGGATAGTGGAACAATTGTACATGGTGTATCAATAGACCCTTCATACAGCTACTACCTGCATTTCTTTACCTGTAACATCTGTGGAGAAATATGTGTTAACACTACCTGACTGTTTCTGCATTTATTCCTGATTCCTTGTGTGTACATATGCACACATCTTACTACCACTCCCTGGATTCAAACCATGTCTGGGTGTGAAAAATAAACAACAATGCAATTTCTCATCACACTGAGCTTCTGGGGAACTGCTATTTCTTGTTTGACTGGCTTCTGCCTAATAATCTCTTGGTTAAAGAGCCTGACCTTGTAATGCTATGATGCGTGCATGACAGATAGTGTACTGTGCATTAATCCTTTAAAATAATACAATCTGTACAGCAAAGGTTAACACACGTCAATGCTGCATAGGACACATTGTGATACATTACACATTACTATTCAGGGTTCAGAGCTTAGTGCAGTATTATGTCATATTTCGTGTATATCTTGTTTTACAGCTCAGCAATCTACAGTTTTCAGCTGGTTCTCAGAACAATGCATGCTGTCAAACCCATATTTGCTGTGGGGAACTTTTATACATTCCATTTCCACAACAACATACTGGAATAAACACAACAGTTTTTGGTACTGATCTTTATTACAGTGACATGACACAGTGCTATAGTACTACATATCCTGTAGATCAATATTAGTCAGACAAACTTTATTTATTCGATTAACACAGTAACAGTATACCTACTGGCAACAATCAATGTACTTCATTTAGTTATTTGGACTATATACTGCAAAATAGATTTGTACTCACCAGCCTCTCTGCTGCAGCTGTAGGGGAGGAAAACAAACATTATGCATACATGTCTACCACATACTCAGGCAAGACTTTGGTCCAAACTACTTGATACTGACATCTACACACTACTGGAGCATTCTGTACCTGTGCATCTTGGATCCACTGGGCCAAGAGTGCCCCCTTCCTCCACTTTAGGTTGGCATAATGGTGCCATACCCGATCACCAGTTCAAGGGATGCCAATAGCACTCATGAGATCATGTGCAAGATGGTCTCAGCCCTCCGCTTTGTATTGTGAGCCCTGGTACTGGCCCTGCAACAGTCTCTCCTCATGGTTTTCTGCAAGGAGTCCAGCCATGACCCTGGACTCCTGAATGTCCCAGCACTGTGCCTGAAAGTGGGCTCCTTCACCAATGCCCAACATAGTACCTGCACAGATCAACTACAACAGGTTCTGGCTGTAATTCTGCATGTGCAGTTTAAATAAGGCCATATTCCCACCCTTTGCCGTCATTGAACCATTTTGAAAATGCTAAGCTCAGCTAAGTGGTGCCCAAATCCACTAAGCTGAGTTGAACAGTGGTTAAAGGGGTAAATGCTGAGCACTGCTTAACAGTGTACAAATCTGCTTAGCTGAGCTAACTGCTGCTTAGAATTTATGTCTAAGCAATGCTTAAACTGGCTAAGCATGGCTGGGCACTACTTACCATTGCTCAGTTTTCATTTAAAAAAAATTCAAAATTGTAGATTAATTCATCATTACTAACATATTAAGTGTATTTGATTTACTTTATATGACATCCCGTTATGTGCTTTCATTACATTACCTTGGGGTGTGACTATACTGTATGGAAAACTTGTGTATACATGGGTTATTTCACATGTTATATGCACTCACACTTCCATTTTGGACCTGCTACACTACTCTGGGTAACAAATATCAATTACTACATAATTTAACATAAAAGAATAATTTGAACAATGCTATCCCATGCAAAAATAAAGTGTTTGTCTTGGCAACCAACCGTGAGTGCCTGCATGCTAAGCCAGGACGCTAACCACTACATTTTCATGTCATCAAGATTTTAGCTATACATTTTTATTTGGCTGCTATGAGATGTTTAAGCAATGCTGAGCAGAAGGCCTTAACATGCAAACCCACTCTGCTATGCTTAAACATACCTTAGAATGGAAAAAAAAGGAAATTAATAAACCCACTTTATTTACATGTATCAATACTCCTTGTCAGTCACAGTAAGGGAAATTGTAAGAGGACACATAGGAAGAGATTTTAAATATCGCTCTTACAAACTTAGAAACCTGTTAGAATAATAGGTTTTAGATTAGCATGACTTTTCAGATGGATGTGGAGTCTTAAACTCAAATGTTTGTCGTTATTTAATGATTCACATCCTCCGTTATTTGCCAGGTATGGACAGATATTTGGGGGAACACATCACAAATACTATGTAGCATACCTCTCAACTGTATAGATTTTTGTAGGATGTCCAGAGTTGTGCCTCATATTTAGGGTTCATTTCTCATATAGTTGTGATTTTCTAGCAAATCATTGGCAGATCATTCAGGGTTTAAGTGAGAAAATCATGACAGGCATTTGAGTTTCAGATTTCATACCCTTCAGAAAATCCATGCTAATGCACAACCTGTTATTGTATCAACTTTCCAAGTTTGTACGGGCAGTATTTAAAAAAGTGTCCCTATTTTTGGGCCTTTGTCCCCCCATTATTTATGGCTTTTTCCAGCTTTCTTGCTCTAAAAGGTTGAGGGTATGTGAGGCAGACATGTGGATATTCTGTGAAAACCTTTATAGTTGAGGGGTATGGCCGTATGGCACTTTTGTAATGAAGGGGCTGTGTGACAGTACTTGTCACACTGCCCCTGCATTGCTTCCTATCTCAAATCCATGCTTTCAGTGTCTGTGGTCACTGAAAGCACTTAGAAAGTGACGTATGGCACTTTGACAATGCAGGAAGGTGTGTGACAGTATCTGTCACACACACCCTTCATTTATTTATTAATCTCTAAGCTATTTCAGTGTCTGCAGACATTGTTAAACTATTTTATTTGCTTTCAGTGACTGCAGATATGGAAATGCATTTAAAAGTGCTTTATGGCACTTTGAGAGTGCAGGGGGAGTGTTAGAAGTGTGTGCACTATTTAAATGCACCCCCTGCACAAAGTAGTGTTTGTGTCTGCTTATACTTAGCGGTAGTGTGCCTTCATGAATATGCAAGGTGCACTGCTGTTAAAGCTATGCGGAAATGGACACTGTTCACTCCATGCAGTAATAGCACTATTCCTGCACAGAGTTTATTGAATTCGGGGGATAGGGATGGGTTAGAAGAGAAGTGCATAAAACACAAAGACAGACAGGAGTGGTAGACACAGAAAGGGTTAGGAATGCAATGGATGCAACAGGCATACATAGTATGGACAATTGTACAGGGAAACAATGAACAAGAAATGGAGAATGATACATAAGGGTTGGTAGACACTTGGATTTGGATAGAATAGGGTACTGCCATGGTTTGATGCTATGCTGCTCCAGAGACTTAGAAACCCATCACTCCATTTTATGGACAATGTTATGAGCTAATAATTCTGCCAGTGACCTGATGGGCAAAGTCTGTGGGTCTTGGGAATCTAAAAGCAATATCAAAAATCACTGCATATTGCTTAGGCAGGCATATAGTTACTGCTGCACCTTAGTAGCCACCAGCCACCATTCTCCGCAACTGATGCAGAGAGACACCAACTAGAACATTTTCAGAAAAAGACCCCCTCTCACTCAAGAAGCAGCCTTCTTTCAGGTTACATCCAAAAAGGGAACCATTGTCCCCCAAATGATAGGCAGTCTTGGAGGTCACAGGCGACCCAACAAAAGATGATTTGGTTATTCTAGACAAGGTAAGTATGACCTCACCTCCTTTTCTTCTGTAACAGAAAATGCAGAAGGATGATACAATGGGAAAAAGGTTTGCACACATTCATTAGAAATATACTTATAGTCATACTTTAAATGGCCATAGATGTTATGCACATCTAAGTGCTGGGAGAGTAGCTTCTCCCTTCTCTGTCACGAGCTCATATTAAGTTCATGCTCCTCTCCCTCAGGAAATCAAAATATGTACTCCTAATTATATATGTACATCAGGTAAGATACCAGAAGATAATACTACTGCTAAAGAAAAAAAATATAATAAAAAAATAATAATGTACTTGCAGTATATAGTATGTCTGTCTTTCGTTCTCTCTCTCTCTCTCGCTGATCTCCAAGTATGTAGATTACAGTCACAATGTATCAGGCCACTGTAGCAACAACAGCACTGCTTGTTAGAAAAGGTAATGCCAGCAGCATCGCTTACCATCCTATCTATCTCATGCCAAGCATCTACCTTCCTAAAGGGCCTGTCATACTGCCTAGGCAAGAACTCCTGAAAGTCCCTGTGCAAGAAAACCTAGAAAGTATTGCTCTCCCTGACCAACAAGCTGTAAGTCTGTATACTTCAGTCCCATGGCCATTCACTCAATCAGCTTGAGGAGCAAACTGGTAGTCTAATAAGAATGAATGTGCATATGTAGCTCATGTCTTATGCAATGTACTGGCATACCATTGAATCTATGTCTTGAGCACTGCACTGTGCTGTGATACTATGAATGCATGCACTTTCAGTGAATGCAGCCATACACCATGCCACTATGAATGTATAGAAAACTGTAGCACAGTACTAAGGGTGTACACATGCTGTATGGATAAGCATACTGGTCACATGCCTTATGGTCACCACATTCTACATGGTTACCACCAGTATGCCTGAGTAACACAATAGCCCTTTTAACATAACTGACATGCTTAGTGTCCTTTGTTAGAATGACATAAAGTATCAGTGACACTTTGTGCAAAACTGCTCATTGCCCAATAACTGTTGAATAAACTAATTTCAGTAAAGATTTGATAGACTTACAGCTTTACAGAGTTAAAGAAGGATTTGTTTAATTTACTTCACTATCACAGAATAGCTTCTGATTTTGGTTATCTGCTTTTGGCTGTTGTGAGGCAAGTCTGTGGCTCTTATATGCTCAGTTAAGAGTTCATGCAACACTGCTTCTTTGGATAGGCTCTCCCCAGCCCATTTCAATACACACTGTAAAGGTCACTTTTGTTAGACAAGCAGTAACTCAGAATTATTTAAATACCTTCAAAGTTCCTCACTCAGAAAAGATTTATTTTATTTATTTAACATATGTTTACCAGGAAAGTCCAACTTGGAACAAAGCCAATTTTCAGCGGAGGCTCAGGGAAAACACTCCAGACGCATGTCTTTGAAATGTGGGAGGAAACTAGAGCACCCAGAGGAAACCCACACAAATGCAGAGAAGACAGGTAGACTCCACACAGGAGGCACCCCAGCCGAGAATTGAACCACAGGCCCCAGAGTGTGAGTCTCCCAAATCTCTCCTTCCTGCAAGCCAGGATGGTATCTTTGCTACTTAGTCTCGCTCTGTAAGTCCCCAGACTGTATCTCCCCATGATTCTCCGTTATCTCTACAAGAAAGGCTAACATCTCAGATTTCCTGTGTATTTGTCTCCACTCTCCTATGAATAAACCATGGCCTTCTTCCCTTGGCTCAGTTGTGGCTCATTCTTTCTTACTAGAATGTCAAAGAAGTCAGTAGGAGGCACTATACCATAACATACACTTGAGACACACAGTTGAGACAACTAGTACTGATACTGTTTTATGCCGCCTTACATACTTTTAAACTTTTTTTTAATTTAACTGAGATAGAACTCAGATCTCAATAGACCAATTTCAGCTTCAGCTCAGTAAGTGTTCAGTTTATATAACAAAAATACAGAAAAGTTTGAGTATTGAGTATAGACAGAAAAATAGGTATAACACAGTAACACATTACACACTCTCTCACACACACACACACACACACACACACACACACACACACACACACACACACACACACACACACGCACGCACACACGCACACACGCACACACGCACACACACACACACACACACACACACACACACACACACTGTGTAGTTTGTTTATGATGAATGGTTTGCATTTCTAATTCCCTTCTCTTGTTTATTTTTAGATTTTCATATTTGTTTAAAAAATAGGAAATTCTGGCAGGGGAGAATCAGGCCTAGTGTCATGAGACAGGAGGGCAGACATTGACATACAAGTGTATTTAGAACACAGATCTATGGCAAAATATTGAGGAAAAAATACTTTACTTATGTCAAGTTTACATCTAAGTACTTTCATACTCATGTGCTCCATCAGATACAATTAAAAATCATGTCAAACAAATACTTTAACTTTTAATTGCATCTGATAAAGTTTGTGAGTATAAAAATGTTTATACATACATGTTTTAATGGTTTGCTAAAGATGGTAAAGATAATGACACACACACACACACACACACACACACACACACACACACACACACACACACACACACATATATATATATATATATATATATATATATATATATATATATATATATGTATATATATTATTTTCAGAGATAAAGAGTACTTAGTAGCTTAGGCAAGAGAATGTTTCCAGTAAGCCTAAAATAATAATTAGGAATAACAGTAATTTTCTATTTCTCTTATATTGAATATATTGTATATCTCAATGTAGAGATGTACTAAAATGTAATGGAATCATGGTAATATATATAGAAGAACAGGAAGGTGGAATTTTGATTGTAATCATCTGACTATATATACAGCATCATATCAAATGGAAAGCTAGCCTGTTCTGCCTGTAGCGCCTTGTTTATTTACTTGTAAGTTTGTTTATTTGTTTTTTTTTTTCATTTAATACTCGTTTGCTGGGTAGGCATACTGGTTTAATAACCATTTTAGCCATGACCAAGACCAAATGCTCTGTAATTATTGAATTATTAGCTTATAGAATTTTACAAAGCAGATGGATTTATGGAAGGCCTTATATTTAAAGGGCTATAACGTAAAACACACGCGGGCTAGGAGTTTGGGAAAGGAAATTAAATGAAAGTATTATATGTATCTACCAAAATACTTATTTTGGAATGGTTCAAATAAATGGTTTTGAATGCATTAATGCTTGGATGGTTTTTAGTATTGGGAAGGAGTTCCACATAGCAGGAGCAAATTTTGCAAATTTATGCTAGACCAAAGGTGGGCCTGAATGAAACACATTTCCTTAGAAAATTGGACAATTGAGAGTATATGGAAGATATTACATTCAAGAGATGGGCAAGTAAGGGACAGATCATTAGAAATAGTTTGTATAGGCTAGTGGCAAACATGAAAGGGAATCATAAAATATCAGGAATAATGGTTATTGATATTGTATTTTATTTATCATTTGAAATGTTCATTATGAGTCTATGCTTTATACCCCAAATTGCAATATATTTTTCCGACACATATTGAACCTTTCCTAAGTATTGTTATCTCCTGTCTTTTCAATGGGGACAACATTAAATCCTTATGGAACTATGAGGCGGGGACTAAACTCTGCCCCATAAAATATTAGTTTTTCAAACTTCAGACATGTAAGTCTAAAAAAATCATCATATACAAAGGGAAAAAGAAAATGGAAATATTTAATCTTTCATGTAACAAAAAAAGAAAAAGAATTTTAAAAGACATTAGGCCAAATTCCTAAACATTCAATACATTGCTCTAAGTGAATTTGTGTGACAAGCAGAGACAAGCAGGGTGTCTGCAACTCAGAAAACCCAGGTGCATAATGCAGCCAACAGAAATAATATAACCAGTCATGTTGTAAGTTAATGACCACATAATGAAGTGCATCATATGCTAATGAGGTAAAAACATGGCAGAGTGATTCAGAAATTATTAAACACTGAGCAGATACAATGCATCTATCTTAGCTTTGTAAACACCCAGATGCTCACTTTCAGATAGTGTAAGGTAATGGACAATATTAGGGGTTGTCACAGCTGTTGTAAACTTGGGTCTGCAAGAGGCTCATACAGCAGCCACTGCAGCTGATTGTGCATTATGTCACCCCTAGATGCACCACATCTCCTGACCACAACCTAACATTTCACACCCTGCATGCAATAACATAGTGGAACATTACCGTGTGGACATAGACACCATGCAGCAAATAGTTAACATGTGTCAACCTCATCTGCAGCCCTGTGGTTATTGTGGAGTACCAAACACAGTGAATAAAAAGATATAGTTGCTTTATATATATATATATATATATATATATATATATATATATATATATATATATATAGATATATTAGCTACAGAGACTGTTCAGCAACCCACTGACGACACAGTGAAGTTATCTCAGGCATCTGCCTTAAGAATACTCTGCCAGTTCCTTGATGTCATGCTTACAGCATGTGAGGAAACATATGTGGTTCCCACCTACCCCAGAGGAAATGACTTCTGGAGTTTTATGCTATATCCCACTTCTCTGAGTTACTGGAAGCCATACACTGTACTAACATTGAAATAAAGGCCCCATCTGGTAAACAGGGAAAGAGGTACGCAAATCACAAAGGGTATATTTATGTCAATGGTCAGGTGGTCTATAATGCACAGATTATTAGCTACAATGTGTGTGCAGGCCACTTAGGTGCTTTCCACAACTTCTACTTATGCTATACATGTGACCTCTATCAATGGTTTATGAGGGGTGACTTCCTAAAGGAACATCTTTGAGTGATGGTGGATATACCCTGGAACCCTGGTAATGACATCAGTTAGGAATCCACAGAACCAAACTGATCACATTTACAACTATGCTCTATCACAAACTAAAAACATCACAGAATATGTGTTTCGGCTGCAGAAGTCATGGTTCTGTTGACTGGATAGATTAGTTGGTGTCCTGAAGTATTACACCACCACCATGTTTGCAAAAATACTGTGCTGTGTTACACAATATTATAGTTAAGACAATTACAACTGGACAATCTCTTGCAGGGACTACAGTTCCTAGAACACAGGTAGTGGCAGCTGAGATAGAGGAGGAGTTATTGGAGGAACCAGCAGGAGGGGATGGCAATGCTAGAAGGAGGTGGGCACAATATCCTGTGGTACTAGCAAAAATGCATCAGATTAGACATAGCCTCACAACATGACCAAATAAGAAATAAACAGATACATGCAGTAAAAATTATGCATACAAATTCACCAGATTGTGCTTACCCATATGTAGACTGGCCACAGTGTGCATTAGACATAGGCAACCCAAGTAGCAATGTACGAAGGGCAGGGCACAGTTATCATCATTTACACAGATGGAAAAGGGAGAATTGAAATACAAGTCTTTCCAAGAAAGTATGTGAATAGAAGCATTTAGGGAAAGCATCAGAATTACTATGAGGGAGTTAATGTTTGGAAGGGTCAGTAGGTGTGTGGAATTTACTGGGGTTTGTGGACTGTGCTTGTTGTCTACAGGTTCACATCCTCAGCACATGTTGTAGCACTGTCAGGTCCAGGGCATACATGACTGAATGTTCAGCTTCCCATGCACACCATGGACCATGAAAAATGGCTGTCCCGCAATCTTGGTTAGATGTTGGCATACTACCTGACTTTGACCAACATCTGCTGAAGGATTTTCCAGCATCACAACAACCATGACCAAGGGGATGGTCCATTCATGATGTAGACACATCAACATCCATTGTTGCAATGGAAGTGCTAGCACTGCGGGACTGTGGCCTTGCTTATCCATGGCCATATCAGCTAACATCTGTGCAGATGACCAGCCATGAAGACACTCTCTTGCCCCTGACAGATGACCTAGAGTAGAGACTGCATGTTTCAGTATATAATTAATTCTATCCAACAGATCACACATGCAGTTCATGCACTCTCATGTTTCAGCATGCACAGCATGGATCACCTTCACAACCTCTACCAAGGCTCTGGTGAAAGTCACCTGTGCCTCCATAATGGCCCTTCAAAAAACTGGATAGCAGATACTGACAAACCAACATCATGGTGAGGTCAGTAACCATACCTCTGATGAGCACTGGCACCATACCTCTCAAATGTCCAAACTTTTGCAGATTGTCCAGATGTTTGTGTCATATTTTTGGTCTGTTCATGGCAAATCAGTAAGAACTGAATTCACTAAATAACAACAGTCATTTGAGCTTCAGACTTCAAATTCTTCAGAAAATGCATGGTATGATGATGTGAGGTGTTGCCATCCATGCCAGGGAGAATAGGGCAGTACAGGTGTAATATATGGTAGCATAGTTAGCTGGAGGTTTGTAAATAATTTTGTGTCATATGACTATCACACTGACTTGTACAGATGCTTGTGTTAAAAATGTATCCACAGTGTTATTATAACTGATTAAAAGTTCATGTTTAAACAAAGAATTCTGGAAGGGAAGAGTAGAGGCTTTTGACATTGGTCTATATTTTTCAAACACTGCAACAGATCTTGGTCAAGCTCTGAATGTGTATTGTACCAGAATCAGGTGATCAAGTGTGATGTCATTTTATAACCAACACTGAGAAGATGGAACTCGCACATCAGCTAGTTTTGTTTACTTTGGAATCTGATATACACATCTATGACAGTTATTACAGTTAGTTGAGTTCAGTTCTGTTAGTTGGAAGCTCATCACCTTGCCTTGTGGAAGTAAGCATCTCAGCAGCCTATCTTGCCTTGTTGTATTAATTAAGTCAACCTCTGAACAGTTATTCTTTAGACAGTCAGGAAATACAATGAGATTAGTTTAGTAGTGTTTTTCTACATCTATCCAACTGTGTTGTATTTTTATTTCTCTTGTGATTGAAACTCTGATGTTTATTGTACTTTGATATTTAGTATTCTCATGTCATCATCAGAGGCTAAAGATGCTCCAATATCAGAGATGAATAGTTTTACAATGCTTGTGCTATATAATGTTTCACCTGTAAATACTCCAAAGGAAACATATCCAGTATAAACTCTAAAGATATGCTATGGGATTATAACCTTTCCCATACCTTGTCCAGATATACGTTGCAACTGGATGCCAGATGTTCCAATATGACACAAGTGAAACTGATGTTAATAACTGTAATGTAACTAAGAGGTAAAAATAGAAATAAATAGTGAAAATAGAAAAGTATACCCGGGGCATCATCAGTGCAGGTTCTCTGAGGCTTTTCCAGCTCTGTCCCAACATCCAGTGCTACCCAGTGGAACAATGTGATGGTGGGACTGCTGTTAAGTAAGGACAAAAACTCCTCTGTCTGAGAAAGGAGTGGTTCAGTAAACAGCCCACCACCTGTCACCTCCATTGCCATGTCATGGTCACTGCTCTGTGGGTGGCAGCATGGATCATATCAGTTTCTCAGCTGCAGATGATATCATAATTATGATTTTGACTCTCCGCATGCACATTAGTGACAGTTTCTTGCCAGATATGGTCACAAAAGGGCTGATCGACAGAAGTGGCTGCAAGGAGCCATCTACCATGGAGATTGAGGGCCTCTAGTATCACCCCATTTTCTACCTCTGTAAACTTGGGCTGACAGCTGAATGTGTCTTTTTATAGGCATATACCTATTGCTATGGAAAACACAGGAATTAACTATTGTGGTTTTACATGGGAGTTACAGACCATAACAGTCATATTGTACTGATAGGCCATCTGTTATGCTTCAGTAGGGAGTCATACTAACATACATGTTTTGTTGAAATAATTTTTACCAGAATGTCAGGCATTGCTGTGACCTAAGCACATTCTCCTACCCAAAAATAGCAGTACAAGACAGCATGTTAACAAGCACCAATTTAAACATGTACATGATCATTAACTCCAACCTTTGTAGAAGTTCCATATTGTAATTCCATACATGTATGGTACATGAACTTGCACTGCCATAAGAGATACTTGACATTGCTACAACCTACAGTATCCTGATTGAATTCTGCTATGGCCAGCATGCTTGCAATGTACTCCTTAAGAGAGCTTTGGCCAACACATGTGCATCCAGTGGAAAAATTACACACAGTTCTATGTTTTACAAAAAGCTGCCCTTGTACAAAGACGTAGGTGTAAAAAGTACAACATACATTATGTAAGCAGATAATCTTATGTAACAACAACTGATAGAGGAAAGACGAATCAGTATTCAAATATATACTCATCTTCTGTAAAGCAATGATAATCTGTGGTTCCAGTCATGCTTATATGACGTGAATTATTAACTCTGGGTGTGATGATTATGCTAATTAAGACTCATCACGTTCTTGTTTCTGAATCACTTGATTTGCATGTGATGCAAAGTAAATAAACATCTTGAGTTCTACATGATGATGTAAACACTCCTGAGCACCTGAAGTCAGCTCTGTGTATGTGATGGAAACTCTGATTACAGAGTATGGAAACTGCCACAGTCATACTTCTTAAGTATATTTCATAATGAGGAATGTTTCTCAATTTAAATTTTAAAGAGCCACGTTTCTCACATTTCAACATTGAATAGATCTGTCATGCATTCATGTGTTAATATTTTTTTAACTGATATCCATGGTAAATCACACTGAATAATATTAATTAATCTCAAGAACATGTTATAAGTATAACATGACATGTTAACCATGATCTAAGCTTCCTATTTGAACTTATTGGTAAACGGTTAATAAGTGTTTCACATATTACCCATTTGTTCAATATTATAAGAGGTGGTGTTCCGTAGTCTAAAGCTGGAATGTTAAGAGTAAATGTCATGCTGTAGTGAACCTTTTGAAGATGGTGTCTCTGTTGAGGGATGGAGGACTGCCATGTTTCACATCTTAAAGCGTGATGTGATTGGAGCTATAGTAATACAGTACCTATATGTTCCTGCACTTGTATCCATCACACAAATGAGATTGTCTTTGGTGGTCGAAGAATGAGATGCTTGAGAACTGTTTGGTTCTCCAAGGACCATTTTTTCCTGAGATCATTGAAGGTGAAACAAGTATGACTCGAGAAGGTAAGGACATTGCTCCTATTACAGCAAAGAAGTGATATGAGGAGAAGTCCAGATCCCTGCAGAAGGGCTATACCAGGTCACAGTATAATGCTGATACCTGCAATAGTTTGTCCAAGGCTGTCACCCCTGCTGCTGGCATCCCTTACATGAGGGAACAGTGCCATCACCACTACATTGACTTGAGTTGCCCCAAGTCTGAACTCCTAGCTTGTTGAGAAGATGAAAGCAAGGCAAGACCAAAACCTCAGTACTGTAAGAATAACATCATTTACCTATCCAAACATCAATAAATAGTGTCATGCACCTTTTCATTCTGATCTTTCTTCATCTTTAGCTCCTGTAGAGATTGAAATGTACAGGGGTATGCACAGGGACAGACTAGAACACTTAAAAAGTGCTAGGTTAAGTATAACTTATTATTATGCTATTTTCCAGGTTTCATAAGTTCATAGGTTGGTACTAGGCTATCAGCCCTAGGGCCTATACAATCCTAGCCATAACAATTCCCTGGCTATTTCTTCTCACACTATTTACTTCCCTGGACCCCTGTCTAGCAGGGTGACTGACATGATCCCCATGGTGAATTTCCTTTCTCAAATCCAATTGTCTAGGTTCCTTTTGAAGACGGCCAAAGAGGCGCTCTGCTTGACATGTATGGGCAGTCTATTCCAGAGTCCGGGGGAGTCTCTGGGTCAGGAACCTATCCCTCCAACATGTTTTGTTTATTCTGATGACAAGATTTAGATCCCTGGATTGTGTGGCTCTGAGGGATTGGGATTTCTTTAAGTGTAGCATGTCCAACAGCTCTGGGTTTGACATGGCCTTGTATGCTAAGCAGAGATCCCCTCTGAGTAGACGGTATGTGACAGAGTATAGCTGGAGTTTTTTAAGGTGGTCAGCATAGCACATCTGCTTTAGGCCTGTGATTCTTTTAGTGAGGTATTTCTGCGGCCTTTCCAGTTGTTGCAGATGTCTTGAGAGGTACATACCAAACGGGGCATTGTATTCTATAATGGTTCTAATGAGGGATGAGTACAGTGGGAAAATGACATCCTTTTTGTCTGGATGAAAAGCCCTTAGTTTTTAGTCTTCAACACTATGCTAATATTTCCCTAAAATATATGTTTTCTGAACTCTCCCACTCTGGTTTTGTTTGCGGGTTCATTTAATAATGCACTAATTTAGAGAATATCATTGCCAAAGGTAGGTATTGAAATCCATCTAGGTGCATTTTTCTTGTCTTTCTGTCATGTATTCCATTTCATTCTATTGCATTCTACTGACCCCGGGCCTGGGACTGATTGTGTGATTTAAATGGTTAATGACCTAGGTTACGAACTGTCAGTATGACAGACATGGGTTCAGTTGCATGCAGGTACATTTCTGTTTTCTTGCTGTCATTTTCCATTCCAACGTAATGTGTTTTCTGTCAGCCTACATACTGAACATTGTGGCATGCCATGCTAATGCAGTAGTCTACAGGCTCTCACGAATGAAGGGCTTCAACTCATATACCTATCTAGAGAATACCAGAGATGATGGCAGG
The DNA here is from genome assembly GCF_019279795.1 of Protopterus annectens. Taxonomy (NCBI): domain Eukaryota; kingdom Metazoa; phylum Chordata; order Ceratodontiformes; family Protopteridae; genus Protopterus; species Protopterus annectens. The sequence continues at coordinate 666,653,078 of NC_056726.1, read as the reverse complement.
GGGTTCAAACTCATTCAACTAAATGTTGCTTTTCTTGTTATCCTGGGTTCCGTGTCCCTGAAATGAAACATTCCTACCATCAAGTTGTAAAATTATATCTTGGAGTTTGGTACTTTCTAAACAAATTTATTTATGGATTCATCTGCCATTACTGAGCTGTGATATTGAAAAATATGGGCTCCTATCCAACTTGCATCCTGCTCATTCCTTTTTTTTGCTCACCTTGCGTTCTACTCTCTGCTTATTTCCCCTTTTCATGCCTGTCCTATACTCAACTGTCAAACCTATAATATGGCCAAAACATAAATAGATATTCCACACATACCCACAAAGGGGTTATAATTCAAAATCACCATTCTGTGGTCATACATTGCATAATAGTTGTCAGAGAGAAACGCTAATGGTCATATACAATGATAAAGAAATGACACTCCATATCCTATGGTACAGCTTATGAAAAATCCTTTGCATGTGCTTAATCTGATGAGCTAAGCATCACTGCACATACCAGTCTTAAATAATGTACAATTTCTGCCATTATACAAACTCTTCTGATGTCTCAATGTACACATGCAATTATTCATACAATGTCAATGCAGTGGTTGTGTATTTCACCCCCCCTTGAGATTGTATGTTGTTTTATAACTGCTTGGTTTGCAGTCTGCAAGTGTGGAAAATTTCTGTGATATGTGCATTTTACATGTCCTTGTATTCCAACTGCTGAGTGGCTCACCATTCTAATGTACTGCTTGGGTAACATTTCATGAGAAAGCAATGGGTTCAGTTCCCTTGAGGTTTGTCTTCCTTTTCTTGTCATCTGTTTGTACATGTGCTACATTTCTCCGATAAGTGTGTTGTTTATCTCCCTTCACACTAACTGCTGCATTGGCTCACCTTGCTACTAACATGTAGATTTACTAGCATGTGGATTGACACTTTAGCATGCATTCCTTTTTTTCTAATGACAGTCACAGTATAGTACAGATCCACTCCTGACACTCTGATGTTGTTAGGACTGGTGCAGTTTGATGCATTATGTTACTTTATTGTTCACACATCTCATCTAGGTTTTACATTTTTCTACATTCAAGTATTGCCATACCACTTTCTGTTCTCTTCTCTGCCTTTCTGCCAGTTGTTTTGCTTCACAACTCCCTTTGCACTTTATTCTGTTCATCTCTGTGAATTCTGTTCTTCTAATGTAACTTCTACTCCACTCTCAACCATCAATTGTACTTTCCCTTCTAGTGCACTTTTCTTTATATTTATGTTTGCTACCTTCTAGTGCACTTTTCTCTATATGTATGTTTTCAAACACTCTATATATGTGAGCAAATGCTTGCATCAAGTACTAAGGGTGCTCATGCACCATTAGTTTTTACTGCAGCTGCTAGTACTTCCATGTGGCCATGAGGTGGTTTATTTTGATCTGGTCTTGCTTCTTTACTATGGCTGTAATGAGAAGCTCTTCTTCATCTGCACTGCCTGGCTGCATACATAGGTAACAACATGACTCAGGGCTCATTGCATATACAATGTAAACAGTAATGGCGTGGCTGCATTCATTAGTGTGATTTTATGAATTTCCAGGATTGTTGCCCCTGGATGAGACTTAACATTGTATGTCTCTGTTTTGTCCAATCATATTCAATGTATCAAAGTCATTATTTTCTTTTTTATCCACCCAGGAAGAAATGTTCATCTTTATGAGCCATTTAGCAAACAACACACCATATGAACATTTTTTGTCTGTTCTGCACCTCTGGCAACATCTTTCTCTTTGTTATCCCATCTTATTTGTTACTGCATGTTACTGCAACATTCCCAGTCCTGCAAGTCCTTAGTCCACAGTTCATGTCATTCTTTTCATTTTATTCAAACATATTGTCCTATGGGGGTTACTGATGTAAATAGCACCATTGTATCTGTTGCACTAGACTTTTATTGTATGTTATACATAGGAAGCTAACAGACTTATGCTCATCAGATATTATAACCCTTTATAAATAGTTGCATGCCACATGATACTGTCAGGAATTTTTTTTATATTATTTATCTGACATTTGTTTACCAGAAAAGTCTGACTGGGTCAGAAAGTACCATTTTCAGTGGAAGTCTGGGGAAAAAAGCTCCACAATCATAATCTTTCAAAAATCAATTGGAGATATTTTAAATCGCAAAGTATCATGTTACACTAAACAGCAAACAAACTGGGCTACAGTGCTTACACAATGAAAACGAACCCAAATATCACCAAAGCACTTGGAAAAAGCCCAAGAAAACCTCTTGGTGTGATAAAATATATTTGAATTGCTGCTAGTTAACCATCTATTTATTGATCATTTCAATAACTTAGAATAGATTAAATGTATTTATATATGTGTTTTATATGTAGATATTGTTGCATGATGCTCTGCCAATGAAAAGTGTTTATCAATTAAGCAATTAGTATTTAAATAGAGTTCTGTGCTCAGGATGCATTTCCCATCTGAGAAAGTCTGTTTGCAGACAAAAATGCTGGTTATTGGTTTATGAAAGCGTTTATGTGTATTTACTGAGGCCGAAGGGGTATTTCTAAGTATTTTTTTTATTTTTTAAAGAAGTGGATTAAATATATTTTATCACACCAAGAGGTTTTTGTGGGCGTTTTCCAAGTGTTTTGGTGATATTTGGGTTCATTATCATGTTAAACTACAAAACATAGAAGTGAAAAAATGTTTGAAAGAGAAAAGACATAGAACATATGTTTCACATTACAGTGCAAGGAAAAACAATAACATGAGTTGGAGAAAATATGTGAGGAAAAACTAATTAGTCATATTATTTGTTACATAGATTAGTATGTGATAAATGAAACATGAGACAATTCTAATAAGATATTTCAAAGAGATATTAGAGATTACATGGTTAGAGACAGTGAGGGGAAATTGAGTGATGTCTTAGTATGACAGAGGGTGTTCATACTATGGTCATAGAAGGAAGAGGAATGTAGAGAAAAGGAGATTATAAGAAGAGTTCAAGGTAGGGTGCCTTCAGGTAGCTTAGGTGAGTAGAGAGGAAAGAAAAGGCAATAGGAAAGGTTTGCAGAAATGAAGTGGAGAAGATAAGGTAGTGGGAAAATCAAAAGAAAAGAGTGGTGCAGGAGGTTGGAGAGGTTGTGAGGTTTGACTCAGGTTAAAAGGGGTGAGTGAAGTATAGTGAATAACTTCAGCCAGGATTGGCACAGGAGCAGGTCCATGATTTTGTAAATTATTCTTTTAGGGGGCATTTAAAGGTGGGTAGGTTAGAAATAGTACTAGTGGTTAGAGGTAGGGAGCTCCCTTATTTTGCTACATAGTACAAGTATTGGTTTTGTCCAGGAGATTTATTTGATTTCTTTATGGTGTGAAGTTGTTTGCCATTTGATCTGCATGTTCTTTTAAAAACATATATGTTGATAAATGGGGGTAAGAGCTGAGCAGGGTAAAGGTTTGTGCATGATTTTATGTATTGTCATAAGTTGAATGTAGGAGAGGTAGAGGGGGTGTTCCAGCCAGCTGAAGGTATGCAGAGCTTTACAGTGATGGGTAAAAAAGGATGATTTAGTAGCAAACTTGGCAATTTTATTGTAGCAACTTTCAAGTTTGTTTTTTATGGAAGATTATAAATTGGTTAGCACTGGGGCTCCATAGAGAAGGTAGGTTACCGCTAGAGTAATTTCTGTGGGTGTGCTCAGAAAATGTTTGTTTTTGTATATCATGATGTGCTTTTCATGGGTTAAATGTAGGAGAGTTGGAGGGGATTCCTGCCAACTGAGGGCATGCACAGCTTTAAAGAGATGGGTAAAGGAGAATGAATGAGTAGCAAATTGGGCAATTTTGTTGTAGAAACTTTTTACTTTGTTTTTTTATGTATGATTGTAAATGAGTTTGAACTGGGGCTCCATAGAGAAAGTAGGTTTAGGCTAGAGTAATTTCTGTGGGTGTACTCCAAAAAGGTTTTTTTTCTGTATATCATGAGTTTTTGGTGGACTTTCTTCATAGTGCTTTGGATGTAGAGGTCAAATTTAAGATTATCATCTGTTATGACTACTAATAGTTTAGTGTAGTTAAATAATTCAATTTCAGTGCCATTTGCCTAAACGATTTTGAAAGATGCTCCATTAGGGGGTGTGAGTTTTTGGGATAAAGAGAAGAAGTTTTTTTTTTTTGGGGGGGTGAGTAAGAGTTGTCCTCTTGCAAGTCAGGTTTCAATGGAGATGACAGCTTGTTGAGGGATTTCTTGCAGTTTAGTTAAGGTGTTTGAAGAGCAGATGATGGTAGAGTTATCTGCATACTGAATCAAGTTGCCGCCACAAGAAAATGAATGTAGGTTATTGATAAAAATATTGAATAGTAGAGGGCCAGGGATGGATCCTTGTTGGACTTAAGTGGAAGGGTATGCAGAGATGGACCCTTGCCATTTTACTGCTTGTTGCCTGTTGAAAAGGTAGCAAGAGAACCATTGAATACAAGGAGATGATAGACACAGGGTGGAAATTTGATTAATAAGTTTAGTGTGAGAGATCACATCAAAGGCTTTTGATAGATCTAGAAGTACTGCAGATACAAGTTTATTAGAGTTACCAGCTTTATTGATAGTGTCTGTAAATGATAGTAATGCAGTGGAGGTGCTGTGGTCCGGCAGAAATCCGTGTTGTCGATTGGTGATTAGCTGATTTTGCAAGATATAGTAGAGAAGTAATTGATGTATACATCTTTCAAGGATTTTAGAGAGGGGAAACAGGATGACAATAGGACAGACATTTGTCATGTCAGTGGAATTACCTCCTTTATGTAAGGGGAATAATATGTGCCATTTTCCATAAGTTAGAGACAAAAGAGTCTGAAAATAAAAATGCTGACTGGGCATGTGATTACACCTGTAGTTAGATTTAAGTATTCTGGGGGAGGGTTATTGGCTGAGGAAGAATAAGGGCTTAGTTTATGTAAAAGATTTTGTATGAGAATTATAGAAACTGATGCAAACGAAAGTCCGCGTTCCTGCTAAATGGTACTATACCAAAAAGTCGCAAAATCTGTGTAGAAAAAGTGTAGTACCAAGACACATATGGAACATCCAGTATTTACAAAAAGCTGCTGTTACAGGAACAGAGTCCACAAACAATCCTTGAGATGAAGCAAACAATTTATTGGAAGTAAAAAATGAGCGCTTTCGCGTGGTCCATCCACGCTTCTTCAGATGAATTATCTAAACTTATGTGAAGATTATATATGCAACCGCTCAAGGCGGGAAAGTCTGCTCATTAATCAATTAACTAACATTCAATCACTCTAAAGCCTTTAAGGACTAAACAGTGAAAATTTTAACCATTTAAACACTTGTTAAAATCACAGCTCTAAATATTGTGTACATTTATATTGCAAAAAGCACTTTTGTGTTTTTATATGAATCTATAATACAATTAAAAAATAATAATAATAGATCTATAGATGAAAAATGTACATATAAATATCATCTCAATTTATGTATATAATTTATGACCTTTATAAAGTTTATAAATCCGTAATTTTTTACATGTTTACTAAAAATGCTCATGTATTTTTCTACTGGCTAAAACATGTCTATGGACTTTATATTGGTAACCACAAGTTTATCCAGCTCTATCAATGTTAATCATATATAGATGAAATCTTCATATGAAATATGTAATATACAATATAGATTTTAAAACTTATGTATAGTTACCAATGATGATATTATATTTCCATAGCAACACATATAATGTGTCAATTATTATGTGTGCATCATACAGGATCAAAAAGAGATAAAAAATATATATGAAGAATATATATTTAATTTTTACTTTAAGTATTATTTTGTATTTATTAAATTCATTGTAAAAACAATGACTAAATATATATATATATACAATAAAATCAAATAGAAAGACAAAAATATAAAAAATGTATTACTTCTGTCGAAGGTGTAGGGACCTGGCAACTACTTCCTAGATATTAACAATGGTTTAATGGACACCTGGGTATTAAGTCCCGGCTCAATATGTGTGCCCAAACGGAATATCCATTCGAGCTCCATTAATGCCAACTGATTCTCTTTGTCCCCACCTCTTTCATTCTGGTTCACTATTTGTAGAACCCTAAAGGAGAATGAGTGTGTAGAAAACTCTATAATATGTTTGGCCAACGCGTTGTTATCTACAGCTTTGCGTATATCATAAAGATGATTATATATACGCTCCTGCAGCCTTCTTTTTGTCAATCCCACGTAGAAGGCCTCACATTTATCGCAGGTGGCCAAATATATCAAGTTCCTGGTATTGCAACTTGCTCGAAACCGTGGTTTAAAAGCAAAATTAATACTAGGATGTATAAAACACTGTGTCTTGGTTATATATTTGCACCTGTTGCAACTATAACATGGATAAGTACCAAAAGCCTTAGTTTTAACATTATGGGCCAGAACATTTTCTTCATCCTTTGTGATATTCACATCTCCGCATAAAATTCTTTTTAAATTCCTACTATTTTTATATATGAAGGAGGGGCTCTTGCCTACATACTTCTTGGTAAAGAAATCTAATGTTAAAATATGCCAGTTAGTATTAATAACTTGCTGGATCTTTCTAATGTCACTGGTGTAAGTGACAATATAACCTATTTGATTATTGCTAGCTTCTTCTCTCCTACTAAATCTAATATTATTACTTTTGCTTTTGTCAACTTTATTGTCCCTTTGAATGGGTATAATGTCACCTAAAATATTAAACTTTATGTTACTGACCATTGTGGAATTGTACCCTCTGTCTATAAATAATTTCTCCAAGAACTGTGCTTCTTTGTTCAGTTCATCTTTATTACTACACAATCTCTTAATTCTAGTATATTGGCTCTTAACTATAGCTTGAAATGTGTGGCGCGGGTGCATGCTATCGAAACATAGCATAGAGTTCTTCCAAGTTGGTTTCCTATATAGGGTGGATTCTAACCTGCCCTCATTTGTAAACCTTATGGTGACGTCCAGGAAGTGTATCTCTTGGTTAGAAATTTCCTGTGTGAAACGTAAAAACGTACTGGTGGTATTTAAATATTGAAAGAAACATTCAAATGATTCCTGATTGCCTTCCCAAATTATTATGACGTCATCAACAAAACGTCTATATAACTTTATAAACTTGAAATTCTCATGTGTAAAAAGATAGAGCTTCTCCCACCATAGGACTACCAGGTTGGCATAGGTGTTAGCGCAGGGGGTGCCCATGGCAACCCCCCACTTCTGTAAATAAATATTGCTACCAAACATAAAGGCATTATTGAATAGCACTAGTTCTAACAATTGATCTACCAATATAATCCTGTCCTTCGAAAAGTCAGTTTCTTTAATCAGCAATTCATTTATATATTGCATACCGATGTCATTAGGTATCGAGGTGAATAAATCTTTAACATCTAAGGTAATTAAAAGATATGATTGTTTTTTGTCTAAATATAACTCCCTGATGTCATTCAAAAAATTATATGTATCTTTCAATATTGTGGGTGACTGGTTGACTACTGGTCTTAATATATTTTCAATCAATTGTGAAGCGTGTGCTGTCACCCACCTATCACCCGATACTATGGGTCTTAATGGTACAGGAAATATGCCCTTATGTACCTTTGGTATGCCTTTAATTGTAGGAGTAACAGGATGTTCAATGTATAAAAACTCATATACTTCTTGGCTAATTTGCTGACACATGAGAAGATCATAAAAGACGTCTTTGACATTTTTAATGATTTTAGTCACTACATCATAAGATATTGGGATGTATGTGTCTTCTTGCTGTAACATTTGAGTCATGCCAATAATATAGTCCTGAGAGTTTAAAAGGACTACCCCCCCCCCCCTTATCAGCTGGTTTGACAATTATTTGAGCATTATGTTTAAGTTCATTGAGGGAACGATATTCATCTGGAGTCAAGTTATAGAACCTGCCCTTCTTATCAATGTTACTAAACATTGAATAGAATTGGTTCTCACAAGCCCTAAGAAAACATTCTACATGCAAAGGCATATCAGGAATATATACACTTTTCGTTCTTATTAAATCATGCCCCCATTCTTTAGTAGTTGTATCATTAAATGTTAATTTCAAACATAAGTTCCTACAGAACATCCTTAAATCAAACAATGTATCAGTTAATGTAGCCGAAGTGGCCGGTATAAAGCTGAGGCCTCTATTTAGAACCTGTGCAGTAATATCATCCAAAACAAAGTTAGAAAGGTTAAACAATAAATCTGAAGTCACATTTTCTTCCTTCTGTTGTGAGTAAATGTCTCCGCTGAATATTTTCTCTTCTGTGAGTCCCTGCTGTGCGATCTTCCCCTGTTGGAATATACAGGGGTCTTTTTCTGATATGGTAAAAAATTCACAAGCGAAGGTAACGCACTGGAGTTATTTTTGGGAATGGCTCCTGTTGTATTCGCAGATGCCTGATGGAAAAACGCCTCTTGATTAGGCGGAGGCGTGTCAGTGTGAATGGTATCAGCCTGGTTGTTTTCAGCTGTAACCGTTGCATAAGTACCTTTATTAACCATAGAAGCAGGTATCTCCGGTAATACTGGTGCAACAATGTGTATGTCTTTATTTGTTTGTATAGATGGAATAAGGGCTGTTTCGGGTGTAGGCACATGATTCTGATGATTGCTAGAATTAACTCTCGGCCAAACAAACACCTGGCCTTTTTGAAAGTCTTGATAATCGCGCAACAGTTTTTTCTGTTTAGTAATTCTCAATTTATCACTAAAAGCATTGATTTGAGAAAAAGCACGTTTAACTTTATCAAGGCAATGGTCTGAACTAAATCTTTCTAACAATTGCTGATACAGATGTTCCGTGGTGTTTCTTAATTCAGTCTCTAATGGCAGGAAATAGTCAAGCATTAATTGGGCATATTTAAAACCCAACTCTATATTGAGATCCTGCCATCGCTTAAGTAATTCGGGATGTGAGTCCCCATAGGTGGGCATACAGAACACCCGCATGTCCCTGGGGACTACTTTGAAATGAATACAAGCTTGTAAATGCAGCCTCTGCCACGCATATCTTTGCAATTGATGCAAATTATCTTCTATAGTTTTTAAGAGCGGATAGAATTCAGTAAGGTTCTCACCATTTATTTCTAGGTTGACATGTCCCGCTTCTCCTAAAAGGTCCAGAGACAATAAATGGTTGCTGCTGAGATGTGTAAGTCCTTCCCACATGGACATGGTGTCCCTCGGCTCCGGTTCCAAAGGAGTAATAGGTTCCATAAGGTGCTGGAAACGCTGACCAAGATAAAATAAAATGACAGGAAAACCAATGCAAACGAAAGTCCGCGTTCCTGCTAAATGGTACTATACCAAAAAGTCGCAAAATCTGTGTAGAAAAAGTGTAGTACCAAGACACATATGGAACATCCAGTATTTACAAAAAGCTGCTGTTACAGGAACAGAGTCCACAAACAATCCTTGAGATGAAGCAAACAATTTATTGGAAGTAAAAAATGAGCGCTTTCGCGTGGTCCATCCACGCTTCTTCAGATGAATTATCTAAACTTATGTGAAGATTATATATGCAACCGCTCAAGGCGGGAAAGTCTGCTCATTAATCAATTAACTAACATTCAATCACTCTAAAGCCTTTAAGGACTAAACAGTGAAAATTTTAACCATTTAAACACTTGTTAAAATCACAGCTCTAAATATTGTGTACATTTATATTGCAAAAAGCACTTTTGTGTTTTTATATGAATCTATAATACAATTAAAAAATAATAATAATAGATCTATAGATGAAAAATGTACATATAAATATCATCTCAATTTATGTATATAATTTATGACATTTATAAAGTTTATAAATCCGTAATTTTTTACATGTTTACTAAAAATGCTCATGTATTTTTCTACTGGCTAAAACATGTCTATGGACTTTATATTGGTAACCACAAGTTTATCCAGCTCTATCAATGTTAATCATATATAGATGAAATCTTCATATGAAATATGTAATATACAATATAGATTTTAAAACTTATGTATAGTTACCAATGATGATATTATATTTCCATAGCAACACATATAATGTGTCAATTATTATGTGTGCATCATACAGGATCAAAAAGAGATAAAAAATATATACGAAGAATATATATTTAATTTTTACTTTAAGTATTATTTTGTATTTATTAAATTAATTGTAAAAACAATGACTAAATATATATATATATATATACAATAAAATCAAATAGAAAGACAAAAATATAAAAAATGTATTACTTCTGTCGAAGGTGTAGGGACCTGGCAACTACTTCCTAGATATTAACAATGGTTTAATGGACACCTGGGTATTAAGTCCCGGCTCAATATGTGCGCCCAAACGGAATATCCATTCGAGCTCCATTAATGCCAACTGATTCTCTTTGTCCCCACCTCTTTCATTCTGGTTCACTATTTGTAGAACCCTAAAGGAGAAGGAGTGTGTAGAAAACTCTATAATATGTTTGGCCAACGCGTTGTTATCTACAGCTTTGTGTATATCATAAAGATGATTATATATACGCTCCTGCAGCCTTCTTTTTGTCAATCCCACGTAGAAGGCCTCACATTTATCGCAGGTGGCCAAATATATCAAGTTCCTGGTATTGCAACTTGCTCGAAACCGTGGTTTAAGAGCAAAATTAATACTAGGATGTATAAAACACTGTGTCTTGGTTATATATTTGCACCTGTTGCAACTATAACATGGATAAGTACCAAAAGCCTTAGTTTTAACATTATGGGCCAGAACATTTTCTTCATCCTTTGTGATATTCACATCTCCGCATAAAATTCTTTTTAAATTCCTACTATTTTTATATATGAAGGAGGGGCTCTTGCCTACATACTTCTTGGTAAAGAAATCTAATGTTAAAATATGCCAGTTAGTATTAATAACTTGCTGGATCTTTCTAATGTCACTGGTGTAAGTGACAATATAACCTATTTGATTATTGCTAGCTTCTTCTCTCCTACTAAATCTAATATTATTACTTTTGCTTTTGTCAACTTTATTGTCCCTTTGAATGGGCATAATGTCACCTAAAATATTAAACTTTATGTTACTGACCATTGTGGAATTGTACCCTCTGTCTATAAATAATTTCTCCAAGAACTGTGCTTCTTTGTTCAGTTCATCTTTATTACTACACAATCTCTTAATTCTAGTATATTGGCTCTTAACTATAGCTTGAAATGTGTGGCGCGGGTGCATGCTATCGAAACATAGCATAGAGTTCTTCCAAGTTGGTTTCCTATATAGGGTGGATTCTAACCTGCCCTCATTTGTAAACCTTATGGTGACGTCCAGGAAGTGTATCTCTTGGTTAGAAATTTCCTGTGTGAAACGTAAAAACGTACTGGTGGTATTTAAATATTGAAAGAAACATTCAAATGATTCCTGATTGCCTTCCCAAATTATTATGACGTCATCAACAAAACGTCTATATAACTTTATAAACTTGAAATTCTCATGTGTAAAAAGATAGAGCTTCTCCCACCATAGGACTACCAGGTTGGCATAGGTGTTAGCGCAGGGGGTGCCCATGGCAACCCCCCACTTCTGTAAATAAATATTGCTACCAAACATAAAGGCATTATTGAATAGCACTAGTTCTAACAATTGATCTACCAATATAATCCTGTCCTTCGAAAAGTCAGTTTCTTTAATCAGCAATTCATTTATATATTGCATACCGATGTCATTAGGTATCGAGGTGAATAAATCTTTAACATCTAAGGTAATTAAAAGATATGATTGTTTTTTGTCTAAATATAACTCCCTGATGTCATTCAAAAAATTATATGTATCTTTCAATATTGTGGGTGACTGGTTGACTACTGGTCTTAATATATTTTCAATCAATTGTGAAGCGTGTGCTGTCACCCACCTATCACCCGATACTATGGGTCTTAATGGTACAGGAAATATGCCCTTATGTACCTTTGGTATGCCTTTAATTGTAGGAGTAACAGGATGTTCAATGTATAAAAACTCATATACTTCTTGGCTAATTTGCCGACACATGAGAAGATCATAAAAGACGTCTTTGACATTTTTAATGATTTTAGTCACTACATCATAAGATATTGGGATGTATGTGTCTTCTTGCTGTAACATTTGAGTCATGCCAATAATATAGTCCTGAGAGTTTAAAAGGACTACCCCCCCCCCTTATCAGCTGGTTTGACAATTATTTGAGCATTATGTTTAAGTTCATTGAGGGAACGATATTCATCTGGAGTCAAGTTATAGAACCTGCCCTTCTTATCAATGTTACTAAACATTGAATAGAATTGGTTCTCACAAGCCCTAAGAAAACATTCTACATGCAAAGGCATATCAGGAATATATACACTTTTCGTTCTTATTAAATCATGCCCCCATTCTTTAGTAGTTGTATCATTAAATGTTAATTTCAAACATAAGTTCCTACAGAACATCCTTAAATCAAACAATGTATCAGTTAATGTAGCCGAAGTGGCCGGTATAAAGCTGAGGCCTCTATTTAGAACCTGTGCAGTAATATCATCCAAAACAAAGTTAGAAAGGTTAAACAATAAATCTGAAGTCACATTTTCTTCCTTCTGTTGTGAGTAAATGTCTCCGCTGAATATTTTCTCTTCCGTGAGTCCCTGCTGTGCGATCTTCCCCTGTTGGAATATACAGGGGTCTTTTTCTGATATGGTAAAAAATTCACAAGCGAAGGTAACGCACTGGAGTTATTTTTGGGAATGGCTCCTGTTGTATTCGCAGATGCCTGATGGAAAAACGCCTCTTGATTAGGCGGAGGCGTGTCAGTGTGAATGGTATCAGCCTGGTTGTTTTCAGCTGTAACCGTTGCATAAGTACCTTTATTAACCATAGAAGCAGGTATCTCCGGTAATACTGGTGCAACAATGTGTATGTCTTTATTTCTTTGTATAGAAGGAATAAGGGCTGTTTCGGGTGTAGGCACATGATTCTGATGATTGCTAGAATTAACTCTCGGCCAAACAAACACCTGGCCTTTTTGAAAGTCTTGATAATCGCGCAACAGTTTTTTCTGTTTAGTAATTCTCAATTTATCTCTAAAAGCATTGATTTGAGAAAAAGCACGTTTAACTTTATCAAGGCAATGGTCTGAACTAAATCTTTCTAACAATTGCTGATACAGATGTTCCGTGGTGTTTCTTAATTCAGTCTCTAATGGCAGGAAATAGTCAAGCATTAATTGGGCATATTTAAAACCCAACTCTATATTGAGATCCTGCCATCGCTTAAGTAATTCGGGATGTGAGTCCCCATAGGTGGGCATACAGAACACCCGCATGCCCCTGGGGACTACTTTGAAATGAATACAAGCTTGTAAATGCAGCCTCTGCCACGCATATCTTTGCAATTGATACAAATTATCTTCTATAGTTTTTAAGAGCGGATAGAATTCAGTAAGGTTCTCACCATTTATTTCTAGGTTGACATGTCCCGCTTCTCCTAAAAGGTCCAGCAGAAATCCGTGTTGTCGATTGGTGATTAGCTGATTTTGCAAGATATAGTAGAGAAGTAATTGATGTATACATCTTTCAAGGATTTTAGAGAGGGGAAACAGGATGACAATAGGACAGACATTTGTCATGTCAGTGGAATTACCTTCTTTATGTAAGGGGAATAATATGTGCCATTTTCTATAAGTTAGAGACAAAAGAGTCTGAAAATAAAAATGCTGACTGGGCATGTGATTACACCTGTAGTTAGATTTAAGTATTCTGGGGGAGGGTTATTGGCTGAGGAAGAATAAGGGCTTAGTTTATGTAAAAGATTTTGTATGAGAATTATAGAAACTGGTTGAAAGGTAAAGTGGGTGGAGTTGTCTATGTGTGTATTGGAGAGGTTGGAGGTAGGTGAGTTTTATGAAAGAGATTGCTAGGGTCTAAGGTAGGGGAATTTAGCTGCATGGAAGGGGGTTTGTTAGGTGAGTTTGGGGTTAAGTTGGCTATATATTCTATGAAGTATGTATTTAAGTATGCAGTTGTTTAAAGAGGATAACTACATGGGTATGGGCTGAGATCCTTTTTTGTACCTGGGTTGATGAGAGAGGATATGGAGGACTATAATTTGTTATGGTTGTTTTTATGGCTTATAGGCAAGTATAATAACTCTGATTATCTCTATTAACTTGCCTTGACTGGGTTTTATAGCTGTCCGAATAGTTGCCAATTTTGTCATTTTTATTCTTTTGCCAGTTAATCCACATTTTGCTATCTTTCATAAGAAGTTTCCATTGGCTGATGAGCCATGGGGTATGTCTGTTTTTGATTATTTTTGTGCACTGTGAGGCTAAGTTGTTAAGTATATTTGGAAATACTGTACTGAAGTATTCAACTGCATCATTTAGGGAGAGTCTTTTGGGATGGGCCAGTTAACCACTTGCAGAGCTTCAATCAAAGACTCATTGGAGAAATTGGAGAGATTGCATGCAGTTTTGAGCTTATATTCCTTTGTTAGTTGTGTACTACTTCTGAGGGTATAAGCTGGCAAGTGATCACATACTGTATCAGGGAAGGTATCTGAGGAGGTAAAATTAGATGAGATGATACCTAGAATCTAGTTCAGGATATATTGTTGGGAGTTATTTTTGCCACAAATTGTTGGTGTATTAATGTATTGAGTAAATCCAAAGGGTTTCATGCTATTGATAGCTGAATTTGCAGATGAAGACTGCCAGCCAGTGTTTACATAACCCAACAGGATAATTTTACTTGTGATTGTATCTGCTTTCCAGGATAGTATTTTTTCATGTACTGGAATGTTCTATCCTTGGCGGCATATATAGTACATTAATGCACATGATCTTGGCTCTAATTAAGCTTTAGAAATGAGATAAGGATTTCTGCTTTTCCAAAATTTGGGATTGTGCCTGTACAGGAAGTTACTGTGAGTACATTTAGGAAGATTATAGCTATTCCACATTCTTTTTATGTGTTATGTCAAGCCTAATAATATTATAACCATGGGATAATATTTCAACATATTTTACTGCAGATTTTAGCTATGTCTCTGTTGTGGCTAGAATGTCTTGGTTGTGTTGAGCCATCCAGGCATGAAAATCTGTGATTTTGTTACATATGCTTCTAAGATATAGAGTGGCTATTTTTAAACTTTTTCCAGTATATTCTTTGGTTTGGGGTTTGTTTGTTACTTGGGTAGGGGTGGATGTCACCAGACTGATGTATGGTGGAGAAAGATGGTTTGTTTATTATGGCATTTTAGCAGAGATGAGTAGAAGTATTACCTTGATATTGGGACTGACATTTTTAGTATATTTGGTTTACAACAGTTAAATGCAGTCGTGGGAAATAAGCTTGAAGATATTTTTGAGTGGCTAGTGGGAAGACAATCGATAGGTGAGATGAAGGAATAGGAGGTGTGCTTATTTATTATTACTTCTTGTGGGGATGTTAGGAATTATAAAATGAGGATGAATAAGGTGATACAGGAGGAAAACAGCATGGTTAGTGTTGTAAATGTCTTTTAATATGTCAAGGTGATTTAATGGACAATGATAACAGTGTAAAGAATAGGCGGGTTTTGATGGGGAGGGAGCAGTGAGATTTAAGAAGGAATTTAGAACAGAAGCGGGTGGGGATGGTATAATTAGAACAGGTTGTGATTACATACTACAGTTGGGCACAGGATAGGAGGATTAGCAGAGGAGGGAAAGTAAGTGAGGTATAAGAGTAGATGTAGTGGGGGCGGCTGGTAATTGGGGCTGAATCGAAGTCTGAGTGTAATGATGGCTGAACACAGCAGGTTGGCCGACAGTGGAGTAAGTTCCAGTAAAACAATCTGTAAAATTGCAGTGAGACAGGATGTAAGGCAAGTCATGATAACTTTAAACACAGTAACACAAGCTGCTAGATTACTGTTAACATATACCTAAGTTAACTTCAACAGGTAGTATTGCAGCGACTTTGGCTTGAAATGAAGCTATAGTAGCTGGAGAACAACTGAGATGAGGGAAGGACCAGTCATGGAGTTACTCCCCTCACAGATGGCTTTCCATCAAAAACAATCAATGCGATAGAATGTTTATGGATACAAAGGCAAGGTCTTTGAACTCTAAATGCTTCTCATAAGTCACAGCATTTAATTTTATTGTTATGGGCTTTTATTGCTTTTCCATAGACATTTTACACTGCTAGAATAAAATATAGTAAAGTGTCAATTTAGCTTCACCTTCAGCAAAATATGGCATATGAGTGTGGGTGTCCCCCCAGCATATTCAACACTGCAGTACAGAACACACTGATGCAGAAGTGAGAAAATCGCAATATTATTTAAGTTTAATTTGATGCTTGGAAACTGCCTTACACACATTTTAACTTGTTGCTCCTTTTATACTTTTGCAACTTGTATAAAAATTCAGCTGTAGAAGTTTCCTTGGTAGTGAGATTATGTTAACTTGTGCAACAGGAATTGTCAGAGATACTATGTGCTCAGTACACCGGGGGGGGGGGGGGGGGGTTAAAATAATTAGGATTGCTGTTTCAACTGGGTTGATAAAGTAAGTGAGAAAAAAACAAACTTCAATAAACTAACCAATAACAAAATAAAAACAACAATAAGTGGAATGGACACTCCAAATGATGTGCTCATTTTGTGGAAAGGAAGAATTAAACAATGATAATCCTTTCATGCTTTATGGTAAAATTCTACTCCTTCCTTGAGGTTAACATAGACATTTGGCTTGAATAGTATTAACTATCTTGACATTAGGTTGGATAAGGACATACTAAATCAATATTTTGTTCCTACTATATATAGAAAGTAGACATTTTCAAATACATATAACCATTTTGACAAATACCAGCCTTTTCACCAAAAGAAGACAGCACTAAAAAGACAAATGCTGAGGCTTTCCCATTTAATTTCTGATGACAGTACTTTTGAAAAAGAGATACACCAATTAATTGCAATGTTCGTTGAACATCGATACCCTACCGATTTACTTTGAAACATTCAAGCTGAGGTGGTACACTAGCATCATGGCAGATTTTTACCTATTTCTAGTATTAAATTAAGCATTATAAATAATGTGGGGGATACAACTGCAGATAGGATGAGCAAGGGAGTGTTTGATTCGTCTACCCCATTTTTTTTGTACCGTTCAACAAAGACGCTTTTATATTAACACAGTAAGGCTGAACTGGGACAATGTACTTTTTTTCTGAAGAGGTAAAAAAGATTCTAGCAACTACCCCAGTGATAGTGTATTCTAAAGGAAAGAACATTAAGGCTGTTAGAATTATCCTCTAGTGGTATGAAATCAATGGTAGCTAATGGTTTCTTGCATAAATGTGGCACCTGTAAAATGTGCAGATACACAAATGTGGGTCCATACATTGTAGCTGGAAATTGTAATAGAACTACCCCATGTCCAGGGAGATGTAACTGCAGCACCACACACATAGTATACGTGGCTACCTGCAGCTCCTATGACGCTTTTTATATAAGAAAAATGATTAGCAAACTTAAGGACAGGATCCATGAACATATGTATGCTATAAAGAAAAGGAAAACCACAAATGCCTTATTTAGACACACATTGGATTATCCTAAATACACAAAAAAATTGTTTTTATTATACACAGGATAATTGTGACAAACTTCAGTAGGGATTTAGACAGATAACTTGAGTTTAAGGAACTAACTTGACAATTCAGGCTTAATGCTGCTGCTCCAGGCATTAATAAAGCAGTTTCTCTTTCTAGCATTTTAAAGATGAAAGCAGCTTTGCCGTGACTTTTTACCATAATTTTAACACAATTTTCAGTGTTAAATATTGTATGTGATTGATTTAGCTGTATTTCCTTATAAAGTCTATGTAAAACAACTACAAGTTTCAGGACTGATTCTTTAAGAAATTGTACTTGGCAGTTGAGTGACATCATAATTTGTTCTTCTATTTTAAATGTGATTGGATGAATTGTTTGTGTTTAAATGTTTTTTTTAATGGCAGAATTTTACTCTGATGAAGTCTTTGTGTTTGTAAGATGAAAGCGCTCAGTCTATGGTTTTATTCCATTAAAATTGATTGAAGTGCATTGAAATGTGTTTTGGAGTGTCCATTCCACTTTTTTTTTTTTTTTGTTATTGGGTAGATAACGTAGTATTTGTCTATACTCTGCTTCATTAAGTAATGTTTGGAAAACATAAGCAGTGCAGTATATTACCCAGTTGTGCATTTCTTCTTTGTAGAGTATAAAGTGAAAAATAAAGCAGCTAACAGGAGATATGTCTAGGCATGCAAGTTTGAGATTACTAAAATGGAAGCTTTTACAGTTTAGAAGGACAGATCATGGAAAATAATGTAGCTAACAAGAGATATGTGTTGCTATGCAAGTTTGGGATCACTGAGATGGAGGTTTACAGATTTTAGAAAGACAGGTAGAACACCTACCTCGTTTAGTTCCCACTCTTTGCTATACAATCTTCCTGAACAACTTAGTTATAGGGCACAGGTTAACTGAAGGTTTGTAGTCTTGTTGAATTGCCAGGAAGTATTTTGGATAATGAATGACTTGCAGAATGACAGAGAAAAGATGGAAGAGTCCCAGAGGGCAGGCTGAGGTTAAACATTATCCATCAGTTTGGCTATTATGAGCTAACGTGTCTTATTCCATGCTGAGAGTAGAGTAGAACACTATGGGTTAGAAAATCCTCTTCAGATTTTTAAATAATTTTCAGTTTCTTTTAAGGATATTTCTATTGACTAAGAGCATGAGAAGAAGAAAGGTGCAGATGTTTGACAATACAAAGTTATAGGTGAAGGGCTTGAGCCAGACAGACCTGACTTTACAAGGATAAGATATGGCTTTTGATTTATTACTCAGACAGCTGGTTAAATTACTGCTAGATTTGCTAATGCCCAGCATAATGTTTCCAGAAAGTTTTTTTATAGTCGTACAAAATAGATTTCGGTTACTCATTTCTTTATCTAGTTTTTGGTATAAGTGTCTTTTACTAGATTATTACTTGTCAGCATCTTGGGAACAGTTTCTGTTAGTGCCAGACTTAATTAGTCTTTCAAAGCTGTGTCACTGGTGTGGTTAACTGCAGCCTTTTATTTTTTTACAGTCTTCAGGACTGGCAAGGACATAGAGTGGCCTAGAGTTTAATAAGATGTTGTAGAAGAACTATATGCTACCAATGGCAAGTGAGTGGCCTCTTAATGAATTGGGTAAAATAATTAAGCAAAGGCAACTATGTAGTTTATAGGTGATCACCACATCAAAAAAGGAGGAGGATTTGTTGTCAGGCCAGGAGCTGGTGACTGACAGTTTGGAATAGATTATTGTTAGGTAGATATCTATGAAGGCAAGTTTATAGTCTTCCATCAGGATGGCATTACTTCTATAACAGTCACTAAAAACAAATCATGTAGCAGTGTTTCAAACATTTTGTGATGCAGGTGAAGGACTGTATATCATGCCAACAAAAATGTTTCATATCAAACGTCAATTAGCATAATTGGCTAGCCCTTTAATAGGCTTTTGTTGCATTTATTGTAGCACACTTAGGTGCTATCAGCACTAGCTTTTCCTATGCAGTAACAGCACCAGTACTTATTAGTTATGACCACCCCTCCTGGTATGATTGTAGGGCACTTTCCTGTGCTTTCTCCTGCTAACCTGGTGCACTTGGGCATTCTAAGACAGTGTGGCAACTGTCTAATGTACACAGACAACCATCTCCTCTTAACTCCCAACACTCATACTTGTGAGAGATGCACTTATATCACCAAAATGGAAGCAGTGCATGCTCCAATCAAGACCGGACTAGCTGGTCAAATGGAGAAGGGCAACACCTAAAACTCACTACACAAAACACACAGCCCTCCAAAACACCAACCATCACAACCCACATATAGAAACACAAACCATCCACCCACCTTCACAAAGGCTCTCAATAAAAATTCACCAAAACAACAGAGGCCCCTGAGACAGAAACACACTCGACCACCACAACACAACACCAACCCCAGAATACATAGCTCACCACCACAGTTTGCCCCTCAACCCAAGCCCTTAAGGCAAAACACTTTCCCCAATGTACTAATAGGAGACTCAGTAGTGAGGCACACTGATGTCCCACTCACTAAGCTGAACAAGGAGAAGGTGACAGTCAGTTGTCTATCAGGTGCCAGGATCCACCACATAACACATGCACTCAGGTCACTCCACAACAAGTACAAATATGACTCAGTCATTGTTCATGTGGGTGTGAATGACATGAGACATACCCCTCTGGACTGCATGAAAAGTGATGTGATGGAACTCTCAAATTATGTGGCCCAGGCAGGTATGGCCCTAGCCCTGAGCAGTATTCTACCATCACCCAGAATGATGCCACAGTACAAGCAGGAAATGATTGACTTAAACATTTGGCTAAGTTTCTGGTGTCATTCTAAAGGAATCTGGTATCTGTCTGCCTGGAACAACATGATCGACAGACTTCGATGCTTTGCCAGAGACAGCCTGCATCTGTCACCACTGGGATTCTGGGTACTGGCTAAGGCTTTTGCCACCCCTATAGTGACTTTTTAGGCAGTGTTCCAAAGACCAAAACTCCACTGTAATAGCTACAAACAAATGCAATCTGAGGGTCATGCTGCTCAATGCTGGAAGGCTAAATCTCAAGATGCA
Organism: Protopterus annectens; assembly: GCF_019279795.1. Classification (NCBI taxonomy): domain Eukaryota; kingdom Metazoa; phylum Chordata; order Ceratodontiformes; family Protopteridae; genus Protopterus; species Protopterus annectens. The sequence continues at coordinate 666,632,333 of NC_056726.1, read as the reverse complement.
CTTGCTCGAAGCTCTCCTCAAAATGGTGAATGTCAACATCTGTGCTGTAAAGGAGACCTGGTTTAAAGAGGCAGAAAGCACCCCTGCGCTTCCCAGCTAAAACTCATTCCATACCTTTTGGCCCCAGAAAGCAACCGGAACTCCAAAGCACCCTAGAATCTTTCAAGGTCCAACCCAATACTCTCATACTGGGTGACTTCAACTAACCTTCCATCAACTGGGAAAACTATTCAAGTACCAATGTACAGGCCCAACGCTTTCTCAAAGTTATTAGTTCTAATGCCCTGGACCAGCTCATTCTGACCCCCACTAGAGGAAGCAACATCCTTGACCTGGTTATCACCAACATGGGAGATTGTTGCTCCACACCTATAGTCAGTTCCTCCCTGGTTAAATCTGACCACAAGCTGATCATCATGGAAATCTCCATCTCATCTACAACCCCCCCTCACTAAGGTGACCACCCTGAAAAACTTCTGTAAAGCTGACTTTGGTTTCCTAAAAGTAGAGGTGGCTAACTTCTAGGCACCCACGCCAATGGAAAATTGCTGCATGACTGCCAGATCATACACTAATGCACTGTATAAGCATGTACACAAATGCATGGACCTTGTCATGCCAAATAGAACTACGACACTCTCCTTCTAAAAAAGGATGCCAATCTGGTGGTTCCCAGCCATCAGTAAACTCTACAACAGAAGGAAGAAACTGTTGCAGAAAAAAATGAAGTCTCAAGACTGGAAAACCTCCCTTATTAGTCTCAACAAAAAGCTGAGATCCCTTATCAAATCCTCTAAAGACAGCTATGAAGGCAGCATTGCGGCTGACATCAAAATGAACAATAAACCCTTATATAGCTATATCAAAAACCTCAAAGGCAATACCCAGATTTGCTCTGAGTTATTGCACAATGGCACCTCCTATACTGAGCCAACAGAAATGGCCAACATACTAGCTGACAGATTCAGTGTCAGCTTTACCACCCTCCCCAAGGCTCTATCACAATACCAGATGAAAACCTGGTGCCCACCATTTCTGCAGCACAGGAAAAAGCTGCATTGTCCAAAGCCAAGAGTACAGTATCCATAGCACCTGATAATATCCCTGACTGCATTCTACATGAGCTACAAAATGAACTGGCACCACATCTGTGTGCCCTGTTCAATCACAGCCTTACTTCAGGCTATGTCCCTAATGAATGGTGCACTGCAACAGTCATCCCGCTCCATAAAGGGGGAGCAACTACAGACCCTGGGAATTATCTCCCCATTAGCCTGACAAGCCTGGTATGCAAAGCTATAGAGTGCATCATCATGGACCTGCTCAACAAAGATCTAGGCAATCTCCAAACTCTTGACCTCACACAGTTTGGCTTTGTCAGGGGGAGAGCCTGCCTGCTGAACCTAGTTGACTTCTTTGAGGCAGTCACCAAGGCTGTGGATGAGGGTAAGGCAGTGCATACAGCCTACCTCGACCTGGCCAAGACCTTTGATACAATTCCCCACTCAGGTATCATTGATAAACTCACCAAACCAAGCATAAATCTTTACATCACTAGGTGGGTTGCAAACTGGCTCACAGACAGGACCCACAATGTGTAAGCTGCAGATTCCAAGTCAGACTGTTGATCCGTCACAAGTGGAGTCCCACTGGGCCCAGTCCTGGGCCCTCTCCTGTTTGGCATCTATTTCTCAGAAGTCCAGGCCAACACAGAAGGACTCTGGCTGACCAAGTTCACTGATGACTGCAAGCTAAGAGTCGTTATCAATTCTCCAAGTGATGCAGACATCCTACAAAAGGGCTTCTCTGAGACCAATGACTGGTGTCAGAACCATGGCCTGAATAGCTTAATGCCAAAATATGCATTATCATCCGCTTTGGAAAAAAATCAGTTCCCATGAATTACCACGTTGATGGGTGCCCACTGAACACTGAAGGGGCCATAAGAGATCTGGCACCCAGGTCGACAGCCACTTCACCTTCGACCACCACATTGCTACTGTTGACAGAATGTCCTTCTATGTGGCACATCTTATAACCAAAGGTTTCACATCCAGGAAAAAAGAGGTCATCATCCCTCTCTACTCATCCCTCATTAGAACAGTCATCGAATATAATGCCTCATTTGGCATGTACCTGACCAGACACCTACAACAGCTGGAGAGGCCACAAAAGTACCTCACAAAAAGAATCCTAGGCCTTAAACACATGTCCTACATGGACAGACTCAAGAAACTTCAGCTGTTCTTAGTCTCTTATTGTCTACTTAGAGGTGATGTCTGCCTGCCTTACAAAGCCATGTCTGACTCAGCCCTACTTGAAATGCTATACCTAAAGAAATCCCAATCCCTCCATGCCACATGCTCCAGAGATCACAAGTTCATTATCACAATTAACAGAACATGCTGGAGGGACAGGTTCATCTCCCAAAGACTGCCCATACTTTGGAATAGGCTTCCCATTCATGTCAAGCAGAGCACCTCACTGGTCCTCTTCAAGAGAAATCTTGATGAGTGGATGGGTAACAGAACGTTCACTCCAGGGATCATTCCAGTTGTACTACTGGATATAGACACTGTGAACTAACATTGGGTGGCACGGTGTCTGGGCAATTTTTTTGGGGCTAGTACACACCTATGAACTTATGAAATATGTCACTTTCTCACTTTGTTGGTGGTTGACTATTTTTTCTTTTTACATGAAACCAATAGTTATACTTTCTCTTAATTTAATTCTAATTCAGAGAGTCAACCCAGAGCAGCTAACATCATAAAACACAATTACTCAATCCCCCTTTATTATTTTTTAGCCATGCACTGGTTTCATATTTTATTTTATTTGCTATATTTGATGTCAGTAAGTTCCTTCCCTCCTTTTTACCATTTCTCATACCCTCACCACTCATCTGTGTTCCTCAATCACTTGTTTCCTGCCCTCCACCACTATTATATCCTTATCTCCTTATACCCTTTTCCCAGATTATCTACTTCATTTTTGGTGTCTTCTACTGCCTTCTCCTAGAATGTGTTTCTATTGTCCCATAAGTGTTTGCATCAGTTCTGAGATTTCTCCTGTAGTGCGCTGATTTTATGATTTCCATTTATTATATCTTTTTTTCATATTATGCATAATAATGATGTCAGCTCCCTCCTCTGTCTACTCTCTGAGTTTGTGTGTAGTTTTACAGATAGAACACTTTGTTAGTCCGCCAGGATTGCTTCACAATCTTTTCCACTTATCTATTCAACCCAGGTGAAACTCCTTTAGTTTACTACACCACTAAAATGTATGCCATCTGTCTCCTATCTGCTCCTGAGGATATCGCCACCATGTGTTTTCACCACATGGAAACATCTTGTATACTCTATTTGGAGTATAAAAATATTTGTGCAAAGACTTTCACACAAATACTTGGAAATGTCTTGCTTTCCTTCTTAGGTATTTCACATATTTCAACCCAGTGTTCTCTTAATCTTACTTCTCCTAGTGTTTTTTCCAATTTGTTTCTAAACTAATTACACATTTTTCTTGTTACTATCTATTATTGCTTTCTAAAGTCTGCTAATCAATTTTCCTTCTTCAGCTTTTTCTGTCCTTGCTTCTACTACAAACTGTAGAACTAATGATTTCTTTTTACCCCTTTTATTTCCTGATCATATTTTTCTAATATACACAACAATCCTCTGAATACCAATCAGTCACATTCTTTCATTCCATATTTCTTCCTTCCAGTCCTGTCTTTTTTCATCAATTCTTAACTGTCCCAAAAGTATATTTTGTTTATTTTGATTCTCTTATACTATAACATTTTTGAGTTTTTCTTGCTTGTACTCCAGTTTGTCAGTCCCTATTGACCTCAACTTAAAATTCTTCTACTTTCCTATTCTTGCTTTTACCATTGTCTCCAACATGTTTCCCAGCTGCCTCAGGTATTTCTTCCTAGTTAAGTTATCAGTTAATTTTGGACAAATGTTTATAGTTTGGCTATTTTGATTGTCCTGTACCTTATTCAACATCATCTATTTCCAGTTCACTAAGAATACCTCTTTTTGTATCTAATAAATCAACCTTAGTTATGTGACTGCATAATACTATTCATATACATAGTGTAGCCATGGCACCCATTGGTCAAATGCAGTGACCACAAAGGCAAGACTGACGTTCATTTACTGGCCTACGACAATGTACTGCTGCAGTGCCAGACTAACTCTAACCTCTACCCATGGAAATGCATTTGTTACCAGCGCATTACAGAATAGTAGCACAGTACATCATTCTGTTAGGCAGTGCGCATAAAGGCAATAATCACCTATGGAACGATAAAACAATAAAGCTGAGCATGTGACATATTAATCAGCGATGTTACACAGTTAAAGCACTGTCACAATAGGAGCACTAATACAGTATACATATCCCGATATCTGGAGCGTCTGGCTTGTCACCTCTGTGAGATTGTTCTGATGTCTGTGACTTCTTCCTCCTATGCAAAACACAGAATAATAGCATTACTGCATACATCACAGTCATAACAGTAAAACATACATATGTAAACTGCACAGGCCTACCATAATGTTGACTCAGAACAACAATTATTGTAATATGGAGGTTCTCTGCTATTGGTCTCTTCTTCCTTTTGGTAATTAATATCTAGGTGGTAATTGTTCATGTCACTGCAGCAGTACCTGCATTGCTTACTAGAGGGAGTTATGTCCCTAGTGTCATTCACCACTCTAGCAAGCAAATGCCTGGTTTCCACCTTGTACAGGGGACCCTGATAATCCCCTAGGAGTCACACCATTTACTGTGTACCAGTAAGTGAAGAAACATTTTGGTCTCTATGCTGTACCATGTGCGAGCCCTGCCAAACATTTTCACAGGAACCAAGTTCACTTGCCAAGTCAAGTCTTGGAAGTGGGAATGATAACTGAGCCATAATGCTGCACATTACATGGACACATGGCATACAGTGATGGACAACATATTCATAGGTTGGTACTAGGCTAGTAGCCCTAGGGCCTATACAAGCCTAGCCATAACAATTCCCTGGATATTTCTTCCCACAATATTTACTTCTCTGGACCCCTGTCTAGCAGGGCAACTGACATGACCCCCAGGGTGAATTTCCTATCTCCCATCCAATCATCAAGGTTCCTTTTGAAAAGGGCCAATGAGACGCTCTGCTTGACATGTATGGGCAGTCTATTCCAGAGTATGCGGAGACTCTGGATCAGGAACCTATCCCTCCAGCATGTTTTGTTCATTGTGATGACAAGGTTTAGATCCCTGGAGCATGTGGCTTTGAGGGATTGGGATTTCTTTAAGTGGAGCATGTCCAACAGCTCAGGGTTTGACATGGCCTTGTATGTTAAGCAGAGATTGCCTCTGAATAGACGATATGCCACAGAGTATAGTTGGAGTGTTTTTAGATGGTCAGTATATGGCATCTGCTTTAGGCCTGTGATTCCTTTAGTGAGGTATTTCTGTGGCCTTTCCAGCTGTTGCAGATGTCTTGTGAGGTACATATCAAACTGGGCATTATACTCTATAATGGGTCTAATGAGGGATGAGTACAGGGGAACAATGACCTCCTTTTTTCTGGATGAAAAGCCCTTAGTGATGAGGTGTGCCACATAGAAGGATTTCCTGACTGTTGTGGCAATGTGGTTATCGAAAGTGAGACCACTGTCCACCTGTGTCTCTAAGTCTCTAATCACACTTTCAGTGTTTAGTGTACTGCCACCTATGTGGTAATTCATGGATACATGTTTTTTTCCAAAGGGGATAACTATACATTTCTTGGCATTAAGCTTGAGCCCATGGCTCTGGCACCAGACATCTGTTTCTGTAAGGCCCTTTTGTAGAATATCCACATAATTTGGGGATTCAATAATGGCTCCCAGTTTGCAGTCATCTGCAATCTTTGTTAGCCAGAGTCCCTTAGTGTTGGCCTGTACTTCAGAGAAGTAGATGCCAAACAAGAGTGGTCCCAGGACTGAACCCTGAGGTACTCCACTTGTCACTTGTCTGGAGCTGGATTTGGAGTCGGCTACTTTTGCAGTCTGGATTCTATCAGTAAGCCAGTTGGCAACCCATCGAGTGACACAGGGATTTATGCCCAGCTTAGTAAGTTTATCTATGATTCCAGAGTGGGGGATGGTGTTGAAGGCCTTGGCGAGGTCCAGGTAGGCTGTGTGGACCACCTTACCCTTGTCCAGAGCTCTGGAGACTGATTTGAAGAAGTCAATCAGATTCAGGAGACAAGATCGGCCCTTCACAAACCCAAACTGGGAGGGGTCCAGTGTTTGAAGGTTGCCAATGTCTTTGTTTATAAGTTCCATGATAATGCGTTCCATGCCCTTGCAGATCAGGCTTGTCAGACTGATGGGACAGTAGTTCCCAGGATCCAAGGTGGATCCCCCCTTGTGGAGTGGGATAACTGTAGCTGTGTGCTACTCAGTGGGCACAAAGCCTGAGGTGAGGCTATGATTAAACATGATACTTAGGTGTGGTGCCAGCTAATTTTGTAGTTCATGTAGTACACAGCCTGGGATGTCATCTGGTACCATGGATGCTGTATTCTTAGCTTTGGAGAGTGTGGTTTCTACCTGTGTGGCCATGATTACCGGAATTTGGCAATCTTTTGGTATTGAGATGGGCCGTTTAGGGGGTGAGAGGGGGGGTGAAGTTGGCACTAAATCGATCTGTCAGGAGATTGGCAATATCCTTGGGATCAGTATATTTAATGCCATTCTGTTGTAGCTCAAAGCAGATCTGAGCATTGCCATTTAGATTCTTGACATAACTATAGAATGCCTTGTGGTTGTCTTTGGAATCTTTGGCAATTTTATTTTCGTAACTAGCTTTTGAGGATTTTAAGAGGGATCTCAGCTTCTTACTGAGGCTGGTGAGGGAGTTTTTTGCATCCTGGAATTTTCCTCTTTTCTGCAACAGTTTCTTCCTTCTGTTGTATAGTTTGTTTATAGCAGAGGACCACCAGATTTGCTTCCTTTTTTTGGAGAAGAGCATATTGGTTCTATTTGGTATGACACAATTCATGCATGAGTGGATGTGCTCGTACAGTGCCTTAGTGTAGGATTCTGCAGTTGAACTTTCAGATCCCGTCTGCATGGGTGTTGTGAAGTTTGTCACTTCTGACTTCAGTAGCATGAAGTTGGCTTTGGAGAAGTTTTTTAAGGAGGTTTCCTTACTAGGGGGTGGGGGTGGGATGTGGATGTCAAGGGTGATTTGCTTATGGTCAGACCTGACCAATGAGGGGGTGACCACTGATGTGGAGCATCTATCTCCTATGTTGGTAATGACCAGGTCTAGGATATTGGAGCCCCTGGTGGGACAATGGATTAGTTGATCCAGGGCATTGGAATTTATGAATTCCAAGAACCGTTGGGAAAAGGAGTTGGTACCCGAGTAGTTTTCCCTGTTAATGTCAGGGTAGTTGAAATCACCCAGTATTAGGGTGTTTGGTTGTATCTTCATCTTTTCCAGTATGTTTAGAAAGGTGTAGTGAGAATCTTGGGGCATGGTGGGGGATCTGTAGCAAGCTACAATTTGGACTGCAGTCTTACCTAGTGTTAGTTGCACCTGGAGAATTTCAGATGCATTGTGTTGGGCAACTAGCCTGGAGGTGCGACTATCTTTGGTGAATATGGACACTCCTCCATCTTTAGTGTTTTGGTCTTGGTTTTGTGGCCGAAAAGTGTGGTAAGAATTGTAGCCTGGTATTGCAGGGGTGCTCTCTGGAGCCTTGAACCAGGTCTCAGTTACTGCACAGATATCAATGTTCTCCATTTTTAGGAGTGCCTCGAGAGAGTGCATTTTGAGGTTTAGACTTCTAGCATTGAGTAGCATTACCTTCAGATTTTGCATGCTTGTATCACGGTGGTGGTTTTATCCTTTGAACCTTGCCTAAAAAAGGCACTATAGGGGTGGCAAGAGCTTTAGCCAGTAACCTGAATCCCAGGGGAGACAGGTGCCGACTATCTCTGGCAAAGCATCGTGGTTTGTCGATCATGTCTTCCCAGGCAGACAGATACTGGATCCTTTTTGAATGACACCAGAAGCTTAGCCAATTGTTGAAGTAAATCATTTTGTCCTTATACTGTGGTATAATTCTGGGCGAATGCAGGATGCTACTCAGGGCTAGCATCATGCCTGTCTGGGCCACATGATCCAAGAGCTCTTCTCTCTTCCATGTCTCTTTTCATGTAGTCCAGGGAGGTACGTCTCAAGTCATTCACTCCAGCATGGACAGTGACAGAGTCACATTTGTACTTGTTGTGGAGTGACTTCAGTGCATGCATTATGTGGCTGATACTGGCATCCGACAGGCAGCTGACTGTAATTTTCACCTTGTTCAGCCTGGTGAGTGGGACATCAGTGTGCCTGACTATAGAGTCACCTATGACTAAAGTGTTGGGTGCATTGTCTTGCCTTAGGAACTGTTGTTGGGTGGCACACTGGTGTTGTGAGCTATGTGTCACTTTGGTTGTGACTGGTGTTTGTTTGCGTTTCAGCTTCGGAGGTCCTTGTTGCTTGGGCAGGTTAATGTTAAGGGCCTCTGCATATGTGGGTTTAGTGTTGCTATGTGTGGGTGTTGATGGTGTGGGTTTTGAAGGGCTATGAGTTGCTTGAGGTGTAGTGCAGGTGTTAACCTTCTCTTCTTGACTGTCTAGTACAATCTTGGCCAGAGAGAGCTTTGCTTCCAGTTTGGCTATGTAAGTGCATCTCTCGCAGGTTGTAATGTTGGTTGGTAGGAGGAGAGGATTACCTGTGTACATGAGGCAGTTGCCGCATTGCCCCAGTATGCCCAGATTCACCAGGTGGATAGGAGAAATCACCAGAAGCTGACACTTGGACATGCCTGTTTAGGTGCTTTTTTTGGACTTTGCAATTATAGGCTGTTTAGTGCCTACGATTAATTTCTCCTTATTGACAAGGAGAGTTGAGTGCTTGTATCAGTTTCAGGCTTCTTACTGCTTTCCATCAGGTTCTAGAGCAAGTGCTAGCCACAGGGGTTCAGATTTTAGTGCTACTATTGAGAAACCAGCTAGTTCAAAGGGAAAATTTGAAGGGCACACTTTCTGGCACCTGGAATAGTTTAACTGTAGCCTTGCAGTGCTGCATGATATGAAAAATGTGCAAACACATGCATTTTTAAGCCAGAAAGTTGAAAGGGATAGAAATCAGCCCAAAAAGGCTAATAAAATTACAATTTCAGAGCTGGAAACCAGTCCTCTAGCGTTAGATGGGCAGTACAATACTCACCACTCCCACTGGTAAGCAGTAGGACTTCCCTCTACCACAGCAAGGTTTGGATAGCTCTGAACACAGAAAATAAAGTCCTAAGACAAGCAAAGCCTGGGATATGGACTGGCTAGGCAAGGTGGGAAATGAGCAAACATGATAGTATTTTTTTTTTGTTGAAACAGGCTAAACAATGCAATAATACAGTAAATAAATACAGAAAAGGATAACACACTTGAGTGTGCAGTCCTAAACAGTAAATGCAATTAAAACTCTCCAAAATTAGCAATTTAAAACTTTTTAAATGAAGCAAGGCAAGTGCACAATTGAAAAACGATTTAAGATGCAGTAATACAGAAGAATAAGTAGCTAGTCTACATATACAGAAAAGTCTATATATATAGAAAAGCAGCTAAAACACACTAAAACAATTCAGTTGCAGTGCAACCTAGAGCACTTGAATTGTAGCAATATTAAGGCAATTACAGTTATAATAAATGCACTAAAATATACTCTATGTTTTCAAAATGTTTGAGAAGCACAGTCAGAGCACAAGGAGATTCCGGCAATTTTTTCTTTTTTGAAAGGGGAAAAAGGAGAAACAGAAAGCCTTCTCAGATGTTCTCATTGTATTAGGTAGACTGAGCTAATGACACTAGACTGGGAGGAGTGTCCCAGATCAGATTTACAGTAGGGGTGGGCAACTGCAAAGCCATCAAGTATAACAACAAGACATGGACAGGGAGCGTATGGAGCAATACTAAAGCTATTAGCCTACAGACAGTGAACACAACAGAAAGCCACAAAATGTTAGTTTTTAAACAGATAAAGGAGCAAAGATACTCTACAGAATGCTTTTAACTGCAAACAAATCTGTTACCTGTGCAGATTAGTTAATAGCAATAAAATACACTAAAAAGTTTGAGACAGGCAATAAAAAGTGCTATATATAAACTGCTAGAAACAATAATCAGTATAAATAATCCAAAAAAATGATACTTATATATCTCAGATCAGAGTAGTAGTCAACTCCCCTCCTCCACTCTGCTCAGTGTGTATAGACAGAAATCCTCTCAAAGTTAGGGCTTAAATACCAAGATACAACCTTAGACAAGTTTTTTTTTTAAAAGCACAAATGAACCAGCCCCCACTAGCCAGCAGCCAATTAACACAATCTAGCCAAGGTAAAGAAAGGCTTCTGCTAATTCAAGATGGCCTGTTCATGTGCTTTGAACAACCACTGTAGAAATAAACAGGCCCAAAGCCAGCAAATCTGAACTAGGACAATACTAAAGCTATTAGCCTACAGACAGTAAACACTACAGAAAGCCACAAAATGAAAGTTATTAAACAGATAAAGGAGCAAAGAGACTCTACAGAATGCTTTTAACTGCAAACAAATCAGTTACCCATGCAGATTAGTTAAAAGCAATAAAGTACACTAAAAACTATGCATCAGGCAATAAAAAGTGATATATATAAATTTCTAGAAACAATAATCAGTATAAATAATCCAA
>NC_056726.1:666454055-666616555 GCF_019279795.1 Protopterus annectens | reverse complement strand
TAGGAGTGCCTCGAGAGAGTGCATTTTGAGGTTTAGACTTCTAGCATTGAGTAGCATTACCTTCAGATTTTGCATGCTTGTATCTATTACGGTGGTGGTTTTATCCTTTGAACCTTGCCTAAAAAAGGCACTATAGGGGTGGCAAGAGCTTTAGCCAGTAACCTGAATCCCAGGGGAGACAGGTGCCGACTATCTCTGGCAAAGCATCGTGGTTTGTCGATCATGTCTTCCCAGGCAGACAGATACTGGATCCTTTTTGAATGACACCAGAAGCTTAGCCAATTGTTGAAGTAAATCATTTTGTCCTTATACTGTGGTATAATTCTGGGCGAATGCAGGATGCTACTCAGGGCTAGCATCATGCCTGCCTGGGCCACATGATCCAAGAGCTCTTCTCTCTTCCATGTCTCTTTTCATGTAGTCCAGGGAGGTACGTCTCAAGTCATTCACTCCAGCATGGACAGTGACAGAGTCACATTTGTACTTGTTGTGGAGTGACTTCAGTGCATGCATTATGTGGCTGATACTGGCATCCGACAGGCAGCTGACTGTAATTTTCACCTTGTTCAGCCTAGTGAGTGGGACATCAGTGTGCCTGACTATAGAGTCACCTATGACTAAAGTGTTGGGTGCATTGTCTTGCCTTAGGAACTGTTGTTGGGTGGCACACTGGTGTTGTGAGCTATGTGTCACTTTGGTTGTGACTGGTGTTTGTTTGCGTTTCAGCTTCGGAGGTCCTTGTTGCTTGGGCAGGTTAATGTTAAGGGCCTCTGCATATGTGGATTTAGTGTTGCTATGTGTGGGTGTTGATGGTGTGGGTTTTGAAGGGCTATGAGTTGCTTGAGGTGTAGTGCAGGTGTTAACCTTCTCTTCTTGACTGTCTAGCACAATCTTGGCCAGAGAGAGCTTTGCTTCCAGTTTGGCTATGTAAGTGCATCTCTCGCAGGTTGTAATGTTGGTTGGTAGGAGGAGAGGATTATCTGTGTACATGAGGCAGTTGCCGCATTGCCCCAGTATGCCCAGATTCACCAGGTGGATAGGAGAAATCACCAGAAGCTGACACTTGGACATGCCTGTTTAGGTTTTTTTTTGGACTTTTCAATTATAGGCTGTTTAGTGCCTACGATTAATTTCTCCTTATTGACAAGGAGAGTTGAGTGCTTGTATCAGTTTCAGGCTTCTTACTGCTTTCCATCAGGTTCTAGAGCAAGTGCTAGCCACAGGGGTTCAGATTTTAGTGCTACTATTGAGAAACCAGCTAGTTCAAAGGGAAAATTTGAAGGGCACACGTTCTGGCACCTGGAATAGTTTAACTGTAGCCTTGCAGTGATGCATGATATGAAAAATGTGCAAACACATGCATTTTTAAGCCAGAAAGTTGAAAGGGATAGAAATCAGCCCAAAAAGGCTAATAAAATTACAATTTCAGAGCTGGAAACCAGTCTTCTAGCGTTAGATGGGCAGTACAATACTCACCACTCCCACTGGTAAGCAGTAGGACTTCCCTCTACCACAGCAAGGTTTGGATAGCTCTGAACACAGAAAATAAAGTCCTAAGACAAGCAAAGCCTGGGATATGGACTGGCTAGGCAAGTTGGGAAATGAGCAAACATGATAGTATTTTTTTTTTGTTGAAACAGGCTAAACAATGCAATAATACAGTAAATAAATACAGAAAAGGATAACACACTTGAGTGTGCAGTCCTAAACAGTAAATGCAATTAAAACTCAACAAAATTAGCAATTTAAAACTTTTTAAATGAAGCAAGGCAAGTGCACAATTGAAAAACGATTTAAGATGCAGTAATACAGAAGAATAAGTAGCTAGTCTACATATACAGAAAAGTCTATATATATAGAAAAGCAGCTAAAACACACTAAAACAATTCAGTTGCAGTGCAACCTAGAGCACTTGAATTGTAGCAATATTAAGGCAATTACAGTTATAATAAATGCACTAAAATATACTCTATGTTTTCAAAATGTTTGAGAAGCACAGTCAGAGCACAAGGAGATTCCGGCAATTTTTTCTTTTTTGAAAGGGGAAAAAGGAGAAACAGAAAGATACAGACTGCCTCAAAGCCCAATTCCTTCATTCTGCCTCCTACAGACTGATTGTTAAGAGGAAATTTATACCTCACATACAAGGCATTGTCAGACACCACTTTGATGGACATCCTGCATATCTGCAAAGCAAACATCACCAGAATTAAAAACTAAGCAAATATTTCCATGTAGAAACTCAAACTCCAAATTCAAAGTGAGATGACAACCAGAATGTTTACCCAACATTCTTTATTCACATAAAAATAATAAACCTGTTAGCAATTTCATCCCTTCTAAATGGAACTTCCTCAGGCTTATCTGAGTAACACCCCACTTTTCCTTTAGAAAGCATTCACATGACCAAAACATAGATATGTATTTACATCAACCATCAATTAAAAATTCATCACACTGCTTTAACATATTAATTCTGCATCTGATTACAAGTAAAAATATATAAATATGAAAATGAAGATATAAATACATGTATGTGTATGTGTGCAAAAATAATTAAGAAATCAGTGCTATTCATTTTCAGTATACTTTGTATAGAGATGTGCCAATCTGTGCTATATACTTAATGCTTTCAGTTTAAGTATACTTTGTATAGAGATGTACCCATTCATAACCAGACATGAGTCAGCATTTAGGCATAGTTGTCACTGCAGCTCAATATTTCCATGTTTTCATTCTGTGGACCCCTCTTGGGTCACATGAAACTTTTAAAGAAAATAATATATCATACTGGCAGCCCACAGACCCAAAAAGCAACCGGAGCAGGCAAATAAAAAAAAAAATACTTTTTTTATTACAAAATAAAGCAGAGATTAAGCCCTTTCATATTTTACAAGTTAGGACTTCATCAGAATCTGTTAAAACCAACAAGAATGCATGCTTTTACAGTGACTCACTAATTAAACAATTTAAATTTAAAGAACCATAAACACAAAAAACTCACTACATAATATGTTTTTGGCAAAAAATACTTATAAAATTCAAATATTCTCAGAGTCTCACCCAAACTATTGACAATAAACCATATAAATAAAATCAATTTTATTATAAAAATTATGCCCTTAAATTTAAATAAGGTTGGAGGGAGATACTGTCATTTAAACCAGGAGGTTTTTGGGCATTAAGTTTTAACTGCCAAAAAACTTCTTTCTCCTCGAATTTGTTCTTAAAAATCACCTCCTCTAGAATTTATTTTGACTTGTTCTAAAATGCCAAATAAAAAACTTTTAAATTGATAACAATTAAGAGTGTGCCTATATAGAGCGTTGTGACCATTCAAACTGGAATTCCGGTAATAATGCTCATAAATTCTTTTTCAAAGGTATCTCTCTGTTTTTCCCACATAAAATGCAGAACATGATGAACAAATTGCAAGATACACCACATTTCTAGTTTGACAATTTCCTCTGTTGAAATAAACATTAAACTTGAGGTCATTATTTAATATTAAACTACTAATCTCTAAAATGTAGGGGCACTAGGAACATGAACCATATTTATATGTGCCTTTGAATTCTGGGATGGACTTTTCTTTTCTGTCCATTCTTTCAAATTTCATCTTTAAGTTTTGTCCTGTCTTGTAAAGAAAAACTGTCTCATTACCACCAACCATGTTGTGGACCTGGAAATTGGCCTTAATAATATTCCGGTTTCTTTGGATTATGTTTTTAATTCTTTCTGATTCAGGACCAAAATGCACCACTAGAGCTCTCTCATATTTACCACAACCCTGTTCCGCTTTAAGAGTACACAGGCCAGCACCAAGTAGGGTTTATACTTTAATCCCCATTGAGCCTCAACATAACTACAGGTTTCCTGGATCAAATTTGGAGGATAACCCCAATTCTGGTAATAATAAATTATTAATAATAATAAAGCTAATAAAAAGTATTTCTGCTTTAATTGTTCCCATTCTGGTTGCTTTTTGGGTCCATGGACTGCCACTATGATATATTATTTTATTTAAATATCATTTACATCCTGTTTTGTTATAGTCACATGAAACTTTTTCCAAAACACTTCATGTGAATACATGGTTAGAAAACTTCTGAATGTGCTTATATAAGGTGCTGGAATTTTTTTCTGTTAATGTTGTAACGATGCCTGCATACATGTTCTCATAAGCACCTCTCAGTTATACCAACATAAAATGTGGCACAGTCATTACAATTAGGATTGTAGAGCATTCCTTTTGATCCACAGTTGCAGTGCCCATTACACAATAGGGGTATATGGCCAACCACATTCATTGTAGAACTTTCTGCAATGCACTTAAATTAATACAGACCATATTTGGTTGTCCCTATCCTGACTCATTTTTGACAGTTCATCCGAGATGTTTACCTCAAGATTTTCTTAATATTCATAACCTTCCTAGAGACTTTCTGAGAGTGTTCCCCCTAAATGTCCACCATGTCATCACTGAAGATAAAATACCTCATTCTTGTAAATGACTGTAATATTAGATCCACTATCAATACCAAATGCAGTAACAAATGCACTGTCAAATTCTTCCTTACTATGAGATCTACAATTCAATATTAGTTTTCTACCTCCCAGTAAAAGGTAATGAACTCCTTTCTGTCTTTACATAACCCCTTCATTGAATATGGATCTAATAAAGTCACATGACTAGCTTCACATGGACAGCATGTTGTTAACAGAATCCATTTTTAATAAATACGTTGCTGGCAGACACCATTCTCCCCAGTCTCATCATTTGGCCTTTTATTAAAGCTCTTTTTTGAAATACTGCATGACAACTAGAAAACTGCAATAATGAATTAGAATATGTTGATTTACAATATCTGTTGGAAATAAAACTCCTGTTAATGTCATTGTTCCGGATTTCCACATTTAAATAACATAACCACTCTATGGATGCAGTATAAATAAATCTTAGAAACTCAGTGGTCACATTGATATACATTATAAACTCATGCTGTTGTGTCTTTCAGCTTATCCCGGTTAGGGGTCGCCACAGCGGAACTCCGGTCCGCTAATGTTTGGTAGTGGATTTTTACATGCCGAGTTACCAGCCCTGACGCACAACCTTCAACGAAGGCATGCCCATTCACGTATGCCTCCACACAGAAGACGCTCTAGCTGAGAATTGAACGGGACAACATCTTGCTTTAAGACGACAACGCTACTGCAGCACCACTACCGTGGATTACATTATAAAGTCATGTAATCTCTTCATATTAGAAGTCCAGAAAATACAAATGTCATCCAAGAAACAAGCATAAAAATTCCAAAATAAACAAAATTCTGAATTCATCAGAAAATATTTCTCCCAGAATGCCATAACTGAGTATTCACCAGAATTACCCATTATAAAGGCTTACACCTTGCCTGTGGTATAAACAGGACATGCTGGAGACAAAGGTATATATCCCTGAGACTACTCCTTCTCTGTAACAGACTCCCTGTTTATGGGAAGTACAGTTTCTCCCTAACCCAGTTCAAGTGTAACTTTGGCAGTTTGATGGAGATCTAGAAATTCATCCCTGGTTTGGCACCTATGTCTGTAATGGAGACAGGCAGCTTGCAAATGATTCATCTCCCAGGTCCTGCTTGTAAATGTTTCTTCTCACAAGCCCCTGTTTACACTTACTAAGGGAACCAGAACTTGTCATAGATTTAAGATGCATGACTAAGCTTAAAAAGCCCCCTGTGGTTGTTAGTCTAGTACACACCTATGAACCTACAATGCTATGAACCAAATGTGGAGAACTTTATATTATGCATGTCACTGTATTAATAATTCAGTTTATGGTATATTATACGCCTTGTTAAACATTCTGTTCAGTTATTTTCACATATGCTGCTGTATAAATAACTCACATTTACTAATTTTCCTCCTGCAAAATTTATGGATGTCATGTTTGGTTATTTTGTAACAGAGTGTAATTTGCTTCTTTACCTAATTGGAGAAGCTTGCCTGATAGAATGGTGCTTCACTTTTCTATAGTTTTGACTATATATTTTTTCCTGCAATGCTCTCAACAAACAGAATAGTAGAATTTGCTTTAAAACACCTGGCTATATACTTCATAACACCAAATGAGATTTTGTTGATTATTTAAAATAAGTTATGTGCATGTGTGCCCAATGTCTTTGATTTCTGACTAGCTGCAGTGGCATTTGGTGCTGTGAAATATTTTATTAAAGTTTGGCTCTCTTTTCTCATGATAATTTGCATATGTTTCTCTGCTTTTTATTATTTATGTATGCACAATATTTTTTTTTCTTAACGTGCACCTTTGTAAAGCAAAACACAGTGAGAAACAAATATTTGCTTCTTATAAAAACTCACATTTTTTCATCTACTTATTAATATTGCAGCTAAATATTGTTGTGAGTGACTGCAAAACATATAATATCAAAATGAAATAATGTGTTATAAAATATTTTATGAATCCTTAGTGGAAGTTTTGCTAATGAATACTAGAATACAAGACGTTGTCCTATGGCAGAGAACTATTTTTGAATTCTAAGTAGTGAATGCTAATGATTGACTATACCTATGATTTATGCTGACCCAAGTGGATATTGAACAGTGTTTCCCATGGAAGAAGTTTAGGGCTGCTTAGCACTAAGTACAAGTGTCATGTTGCACTTACAGTGCAGGTAGTAGCAGTACAGGAAAGGAGAGTTTTGGCTGCTTTTTTTACTATTTCAAGTTAAATTAATAATGCAGCTTCCAAATAAAATCTCCAGTGCCTGAAGAGGAACCTTTCTGTTGTTATTCCCTGTAGTTTTTCAAACAAAAACAAAATATGGGCTTTACATACTAAATCACTGGGCCCGAATCCAAAAGACTTGGTCTCAGTGTAAGTGACCACTTACACTGAGAGCGAGTGTTTTGGAA
Source organism: Protopterus annectens (assembly GCF_019279795.1). Taxonomy (NCBI): domain Eukaryota; kingdom Metazoa; phylum Chordata; order Ceratodontiformes; family Protopteridae; genus Protopterus; species Protopterus annectens. The sequence continues at coordinate 666,609,621 of NC_056726.1, read as the reverse complement.
TCTGCCCCCCTTTGTAAGCCTGTTTATAGACAGGATTTACACCAAAGTAAGATGATAACAAGTCTTTGGCATCAGGGCAGACGTATGAGAACAACCCTTTTGGAATCTGTCCCATTATCAGTTATAATGTCTTCTAACATTGTTTATATCCATATACACGTATATCTTTATTTGGTCTCTGATACTTCTTTAAAGAACCACAAACATGTTGGTCCATATGAGGCCAAATTTATCAACACTGCACTTACACTGGCATTATATGCTGTGAGTCTTTCTGTAGTAAATAAGTACCATGGTAGCAGCATAGCATTCTTTCTATAAGTGCAAACATTTGTATTTAGACACCAGCAGTAATGTAGCTGCTGCTGAGGTACATAACAGTAAAGCAATAAACACTGACATTTACAGCCAGTGGCTGAAAAGACGTTTATAGTCAAATCTTAATAATAATAATAATAATAATATTACCAATAACTATAATAATAATAATAATAATAATAATAATAATAATAATAATAATAATAATAATAAATAGATTATTCTGCTTACAATGTTGTGCCAGCTTGGCATTTTTTTTTTACTTTTTAAGTTTGTGTTTTTAGTGGTAGTATTCCATGATCCTATTGGAAGCAGGAAGAATTATGTTTTCAGGGAAGCAGATTTTATGCTAATAAAGTATCCAGATTTTTGGCCAGATGCACCTACCTTTCTGAAGTCTTTGTCCAAATTTGTGATGTCTGCAGGTTAAGAGGTATGTCATTAATCCTTTTTTGGGGACAGCGTCCAGGAAGATGTATGTTATTACTTTCAATCTCTCCTGCCATATATCCAGCTAATACTGTTCTTTGAACACAGGTAGCATTATCCACAAGCTAAATGAAATAATTTATTATTTGTGTTAGATACATAGCATTAGTAGCTTCTGGGGTGTTAGTATTATCGAGTAGAATGCTGTTGAATCAGTAACTTCAGTGTAACCATTAGGAACACCACTGGATGGAGCAGAATCAGGTTCTGCTAATTGCAGTCCAGAAAATTACTGACATACCTAAGCCCAGCATAGCCAAAATCAACTTGAATCCCCATCTCACAATATTGGAATTTAATTACCTCATGTAATTTAGGTAGGGACAAGTACTTGTTGCAAATGTCTGTTTTATCAGAAAAGAGTTCTGTCTTAACTCAGCACCATACATGTACAAGAGTACCTCAAAAAACTATCTGCAAAAGGTTATTAATGCAAAAGTTATCTATATTTTCCAACTAAATATCACCACTAGAAAATCCTGTTAAAATACAGATTAGATGAATGCCAGTCCATCAGAAAAATGGTCAGTTGTTGAACACATAACAAAAACAAATTATATATATATATATATATATATATATATATATATATATATATATATATATATATATACATATATATATAACCTCGGAGTGAGAATATTAAAGTAGGGGGGGTGTGGGGGTGCAGGGGGGGCTTCCCCCTGCAAAAACGTAAAAATGTAATATTTTTTTAAACACACTTTAACAAAAGTACTTTTTTGGTGAAAATGCTTTTGTTAAAGTGTGTTCAGGGATTGTGGACTCGAACTATTGAACTTTCGTTAAATAGTCCTAGATCCATATATACATACATACATATAGTATTAAACAAGTGTCTTTATGTATTAAATACATGACTGCAACTCTAATTTAAACTCAGTGGAATACAAACTCTCTAATACTTAATACTAATCATGTTTGTCACATAAAGCAGAGTGAACAGCATTTTTGCTTCTGCAGTGAACTGGATACGCACGACCATGGAGCCAGTAATGGCTATTGATTTAAGGAGCTCAACTTCTGAGAGACTTGGTTGGCTACAATCACCTGCATTAGAAGCTGAAGTTAAGTACAAACTTGTAGTTTTAAAAGGGCATTGACTACAACTCTTTTCTGAGATATATAACAATAAGTATCCTTTTCTGTGCATTTAAAGTGTTTTTTTAATTATATCTGCTTTATTTTCTGAAAAAAAAAAAAAAAACAACCAAAAAAAATATACTTGTTTCCCACCTTTCTAAGCTAGTATAGTCCAGTTTTCAGGTTAGTGCTGAATTCAGGGCTGTGTTACAAATCTCTGTGTTTGCCCATACCTTACTTGGATAGAAGGAAGTTTCTCTGTTCACCTGTGAGAGAGGGGAGCTTTGAGAAGCCTATCTGTCCTTGGAGGAGTGGTTTCAGTCCAGAAATTAGTAGCTTATTGGCCATTTTGGGATAATTTCTATCTCTTTAATTTCCCTGCAGTAAAAAGTGCATTTGCCATGTTTTGCGTGCCGGGCAGCACCGGTTAGCTAGAGTCTAACTATTCCTGGCTCCACAAAGTCTCCTCTTCAATTTTCCTTTGGAACTAGACAAACTTTCAACTTAAGCACTGAAGCCATTCCTTTCTCAGCTTGGCACTTGCCCAAAACTCATAGCAAGCACTTATAAACCCCTAGCACTAATCCCCCCTATACTGTACAGAAGGACAAGGCTCTCTATTTGACCTTACCAGCCATTCAATAAAACAGTTCACTGTACCTATCCAGGCATGTCTAAAGGGCAGTTTCAGGTGTACTCTCCAGTCCAACTGGTGAATCTGAGCATTTTGAGGCAACGTTACAACTGCCTCCTGTACACAGACAACCCTCTCCTCCTATCACCAAACACTAATACATGCGAGAGATGCAATTATACAGCCAAACTGTTGGCTAAGCTCTCTCAACCCAAGACTGGATCAGACAGTCAAGAGGAGAAGGGAAATACTTGCATCACACCACCAGTCTCACACAGACCCATTAAACCAGCACCAGCAAAAAACACACATAAATACACAAAAACATACTTGGAGGCTCCAAATAAAAATCTGCAAAGGCAACAGAGCCCCCCAAAGCAGACATCCAAGCAACCTCTTCCCCCAACACAAACCATGAAACACATACTTCACAAAACCTGTGTGCCATGCAATCACAGCCCTTGAGGCAAAATAACATGCCCAACATACTAGTTATAGGTGACTCTATAGTCAGGCACACTGACGTCCCATTCACTAGGCTGAATAAGGAGAAGGTTACTGATAGCTGCCTGTTGGGTGCCAGGATTCGTCACCTAACACAAGCACTCAGGTCACTCGAGAACAAGTACAAATACGACTGTCATTGTCCATGTTGGTATGAATGACCTGAGCCGTACCTCCCTGGACTACATGGAAAGAGACATGGAAGAGCTCTCTGATCACATAGCCCAGGCCGGTATGACCCTGACCTTGAGTAGCATCCTGCCCTCACCAAGAATGATACCACGGTATAAAGAAAAAATTATCAATTTCAACAATTAGCTAAGTTTTGGTGTCATTCAAAGGGGACCCAGTGTCTGTCTGCCTGGGATGGCATGTTCAACAAGCCACACTGCTTCACTAGAGATGGCTTGCACCTGTCACCCTTAGGCTTCTGAATACTGGCCAAGGCTCTTGCCACCCCCATAGTGCCTTTTTTAGGCAAGGCTCAAAAGACAAACCCACTGCCGTAAATAGCACAAGTAACAAAAAACTGAGGGCAATGCTACTCAATGCCAGAAGTCTAAACCTCAAAATGCACACACTTGAGGCACTCCTCAGTATGGAGAAAATCAATATATGTGCAGTAACAGAAACCTGGTTTAAGGCTCTAGAGAGCACCCCAGCACTACCAGGCTACAACTCATACCATACATTTCGGCCACAGTACCCTGACCAAAATACAAAAGGTAGGGGCATATCCATATTCATCAAGGATACCCACACCTCCAGATTAGTGGCACAGCACGATGCTTCAGAGATCATCCGCCCTGCTAGACAGGGTTCCAGGGAAGTAAATAGTGTGGGTAGAAATAGCCAGGGAATTGTTATGGCAAGGCTTGTATAGGACCTAAGGCTGATAGCCTAGTGCCATCCTATGAACGTGCATCTAACAACGGGAAAACTGCAATTCAAATTGTAGCTTGCTACAGATCACCCACCATGTCCCAGGACCCCCATTCCACATTTCTGGAAACAATGGGAAACATAAAGGTCCTACCAAACACTCTAATATTGGGTGATTTCAATTACCCATACATTAACTGGGAGAACTACTCAAGTACTAACTCCCTTGCCCAACATTTTCTAGAATTTATAAACTTACATTCCCTGGATCAATTGGTTAACACTCCCACCAGAGGTGACAACATATTGGACCTGGTCATCACCAACATGGGCGACCGGTGTTCCACACCAGAGGTCAACCCTTCGCTGGTTAGATCTGACCATAAACAAATCACTTTGGATATCCACATTCCGCCCCCACTCCCGGACAAGGAAACCACCATGAAAAACTTTTCAAAAGCAAAGTTCACATTACTTAAGACCAAGGTGGAAAGTTTCAAAGCCCCCATGCTAAAGGATAACACTGTCCAAGCTGCAAAATCCTTTACTAATGCATTATATGGGCACCTACAATAATGCATGGATCATGCTATCCCAAGCAAAACCAAAACTCACTCCTTCAAGAAAAGGAAACCAGTCTGGTGGACCCCTGCCATAAACAAGCTATACAATAGAAGGAGGAAACTAGTACATAAAAGAGTAAAATCTCAAGAAGGGAAGACATCCCTGATCAGTATCAGCAAGAAACTATGATCCCTCATAAAATCATCCAAGGTGAGCTTCGAAAGAAAAATTGCCAAGGACTCCAAAGATAACCACTAGGCATTCTTTAGCTCCAAGAGGAAAAAACACTGGGAGAAGAAAGGAGCCACTTTTGAGACTTTAAGTATTTTTCCTCTGTTTATTTGCTAAGTTTTTCTGCATAGCCGCCTATTTTGAGCATTTTCTGGCTTGTTAAATTTGATTTCTGCATTAGTAACTGTATTTAGAGCACAACCTAGAGCTGTTTACTGAATTTCCTGTTTGCACTTATTTTTAAAATCGTTTTTTTCTCAAAACTTGCATTTTATCTGTCTTTGGCCTAGCACTCTTGTGTGGGGTCATTTACTGCACTGTTATAACTTGCTGATACTTGTTAACCTCTGCTATCTCTGAAAAAACAAATAAAACAAAAAAATCTTGCTTTTTTCCCACTTTTCTGAGATTTAAAAAAGTTCAGTTACATGCTTGCCGTTCTTGAACTGTTTGTAAGTTTCTGTGAGGCCATTTTTGCTTGGGCTAAAGGAAAGTCTCTCTGTTGATCAGTGGCAGTGAAAAACATTGAGCAGCCTGCCTGCCCCTGTGGGAGTGGTTACTGACTTGAAACTGTAGTTTTATTGGCCATTCTGGGTCAATTCCAAAACTCCTTCATCTTCCTCTCTTAAAACCCTCTTTTGCGCAGTTTTACGCATTTTTGAGCATAGCGCAACAACGGGCAGCGCCGCCTAATTGGGTTTAAACTATTCCTGGATCCACAAAGTCTGCTCTTCATTTTTTCCCTTAGAACTGTTCTATCTCTCAATTTAAACACCATATTCTCATTCTAAGGCCCTTCACTGGTCCAATTAAGTAATCCTACAAGTTAGCACTATTAAACCATAAGCACTACTTACTCTTATACTCTCTACGATTACCCTGTTCTCTATTGGTCCGTCTTAAATTCAGTTTCCCTATTACTCTAGCATGTCCAAAGGTCAGTCAATGGTTTCCTCTCCAGTCCAGCTGGTGAATCTGGGAATTTTGAGGCAATGTTACAACTGTGTCATGTACACGGCCAACCCTCTTCTCCTCCAAACAGGTTCAAATATATGTGAGAGATGCAACTATTTAGCCAAACTGGATGCTGAGCTCTCTCATCTCAAAATTGGCGTAACCAGTCAGGAGGAGAAGGTAACCTCACACAACACAATTCCAGTATCACATAGTCCCACCACATCAGCGAACCAAACACATAAATACACAAAAACATACTCGGAGGCTCTAAATAAAAATCTACCTAAGCAACAGAGACCTCCAAAGCAGACATCCAAGCAAACGCTACCTCAAAACAAAATACACACAACACATAACCCACAAAGTCAGTGTGCCAAGCAGCCACAGCCCTTAAGGCTGAATATCACACCTGATACTCTTGTTATAGGTGACTCTATTGTCAGACACACTGACGTCCCGTTCACCAGGCTGAATAAAGAGAAGGTCACAGTGAGCTGCCTGTCAGGCGCTAGGATCCACCATATAACGCAAGCACTCAGGTCACTCCAAAGCAAATACAAATATGACTCAGTCATTGTACATGCTGGTGTGAATGACCTGAGATGTACCTCCCTGGACTACATGAAAAGAGACATAGAGGAGCTCTCTGATCATGTAGCCCAGGCTGGTATGACCCTGTCCTTGAGCAGCATCTTACCCTCACCTAGAATGATGCCACAGTACAAAGACAAAATGATTGATTTTAACAATTGGCTAAAATTTTGGTGTCATTCAAAGGGGATCCAGTGTCTGTCAGCCTGGGATGACATGCTCGACAAGCCAAGTTGCTTCACTAGGGATGGCTTGCATCTGTCACCACTGGGCTTATGGATATTGGCAAAGGCTCTTGCCACCCCCATAGTGCCTTTTTTAGGCAAGGCTCAAAAGTCAAACCCACCCCCATAGACAGCACAAGGAACAAGAAACTAAGGGTAATGCTGCTAAACGCCAGAAGTCTTAACCTCAAGATGCACGCACTCAAAGCTCTCCTCAGTATGGAGAACATCGATATCTGTGCAGTGACAGAAACCTGGTTCAAGGCTCCAGAGAGCACCCCAGCACTACCAGGCTATACCTCATATCATGCTTTTTGGCCCCAAAACCTGGACCGAACTACAAAAGGAGGGGGAGTTTCCATATTTATCAAGGATATCCACACCTCCAGGTTAGTGGCATTGCACGAAGTATCGGAGACCATCCATGTGCAACTAACAGTGGGCAAGACTGCTTTTCAGTTTATAGTATCCTACAGACCACCCTCTCAAAGTCAGGAATCCCATTCGGCTTTCCTGAAAACATTGGAGAACATGAAGATCTCTCTGAACACCATTATATTGGGCGACTTCAACTACCCAAACATTGACTGGAAGCACTATTCAAGCCCCAGCACCTTAGCCCAAAGATTCCTGGAAATTATAAACTCAAATGCTATGGAACAACTAGTCACCACTCCCACAAGAGGGGACAACATATTAGACCTGATCATTACCAACATGGGGACTCTATGCTCCACACCAGAAGTATATCCCTCATTGGTAAGATCAGACCATAAATTAATTTCACTGGATGTCCACATCCCGACCCCACCCCAGCCCAGAAAACCACAGTGAAAAACTTCTCAAAAGCGAACTTCTCACTTCTCAAAACCGAAGTGGAATCCTTCAAGGCCCCAGGGCCAGTGGAAACTACAGCCCAAACTGCAGAATCCTATATAAATGCATTCTACGGACATCTCCAGGAATGCATGGATCATGCTATCCCAAACAAAACCAAGACCCAGTCATCCAAAGGAAGGCATCCAGTCTGGTGGACCCCTGCCATAAATAAACTGTAAAACAGAAGGAGGAAGCTACTACATGATAGAGCAAAATCCCTAATAGGGAAGACATCTCTGATCAGTACTAGCAACAAATTACGATCCCTCATAAAATCCTCCAAGGCCAGCTTCGAGAGAAAAATTGCACAGGACACCAAAGACAATCTTAAGGCTTTTTTCAGTTATGTTAGAAACCTGGGATGCAACTCCCAGACTTGTTCTGAGTTGATTCTAAATGACAAAAAATACACTGAACCCACAGACATCACCAATATCCTGGCAGACAGGTTCAGTGCAAACTTCTCCACCCCCCCCCCCAAAAGAGCAAATATCTATCCCAGCAGAGGGCTGCCTCCCAAACATCTCAGATGCTCAGGTGAAGGCTGCCGTCTCCAAAGCAAAAAACACTGCTTCCATGGGACCAGATGGTGTCCCAGGTTGCGTCCTGCATGAACTACAAGAGGAACTAATCCCTCAAATAAAACAGCTATACAATCTCAGCCTCACTACAGGATATGTGCCCATAGAATGGCGTACAGCAACAGTAGTCCCACTCCACAAAGGTGGAGCATCTACGGACCCTGGAAACTATCGCCACATAAGCCTGACTAGCTTAGTCTTAGGCTATGGAGAGAATCATCATGGAGCTCATAAACAAAGACATTGGGGACCTACAGACACTAGATCCTACCCAGTTTGGCTTTGTCAAGGGCAGATCCTGCCTTTTGAACCTGTTTGACTTCTTTGAAACAGTCACCAAAGCCATAGATGAAGGGAAGGTAGTCCACACAGCCTATCTGGACCTTGCAAAGGCATTTGACACAATACCCTACTCGGGCATCATAGATAAGCTATCCAGCTTAAATATAAACCCCTATGTCACAAGATGGGTCACAAATTGGCTCAAAGACAGAACCCACAGAGTGAGAGTTGCTGGAGCCATGTCAGACTCGAAACCGGTCACAAGTGGCATCCCACAGGGTTCTGTCCTGGGACCACTCTTGTTCGGTATATACTTTTCCGAGGTACAGGCAAACATGGGAGGACTATGGCTCACCAAGTTCGCAGACGACTGCAAACTGGGTGCCATAATCAACTCTCCAGCTGACACAAACATCCTTCAAAAAGGTCTCACAGAGACAGATAACTGGTGCCAGCACCATGGTTTAAAGCTAAGTGCCAAAAAATGTATAGTCATACCCTTTGGCAAAAACAATGTGCCCACAAATTACCACAGAGGCAGAAACCCATTAAGTACAGAGAAAGTTATTAGGGACCTGGGGACCCAAGTTGATAGCAATCTCTCCTTTGAAAACCACATTGCCAAAGTGGTTAGAAAGACCTTCTACATAGCCCACCTCATCACGAAGGGTTTCACATCTAGATCAAGAGAGGTAATTGTGCCCCTTTATTCATCCCTCATCAGGCCCATCATAGAATACAATGCCCCTTTTGGGATGCACCTTACCTGACACCTGCAGCAATTAGAAAGACCCCAAAAGTATCTCACCAAGAGGATCAAGGGTCTCAAACAGATGCCATATACTGCTCGGTTAAAAAAACTCCAGCTCTACTCAGTTGCATACCGCCTACTTCGAGGCGATCTATGCCTGACATACAAAGCTATGTCAAATCCAGAATTAATGGACATGCTCCACCTCAGTAAATCTAAATCCCTTAGAGCCACATGCTCGAGGGACTTGAACCTCAGCACAGAAATAAATAGAACCTGCTGGAGGGACAGGTTCATAACCCAGAGGCTCCCTTTGCTCTGGAATAGAATTCCAGTTCATGTGAGGCAGAGCACCTCACTGAATCTCTTCAAGAAGAATCTCAATGGGTGGATGGGGGATCATAGGTTTGTCCCAGGGATTACTCCCGTGTCACTATTAGACAGAGGCACAGTAAACTAAACCTTAAAAAAGGGCACAGTATACTCAAATCAAGGGGTGGCGTAAGCCATACAGAATCGGGCTAGGCTTATAATTGCCCCAGGGTGGATAGCCTAGTATGAACCTATGAACCTATGAACCTATGTCAAGAATCTAAGTGGCAATGCTCAGATCTGCTCGGGGTTAGAGCAGAATGGCACACAATACACTGAACCGACCAATATCGCCAACATCCTGGCAGACAGGTTCAGTGCAACTTCACCCCTCTCTCACCCCCAAAAGGGCCCATAACCATACCAGGAGAATGTAAAGCCCCTAAAATCACAGACAATCAGGTTAAAACAGCCCTCTCCAAAGCCAAAAACACAGCATCAATGGGGCTGGACAGTGTCCCAGGCTGCGTCCTACACAAGCTCAAAGATGAACTAATCCCTCACCTAAACACATTCTTCAAACTCAGCCTCTCCACAGGCTACGTACCCATAGAGTGGCACACAGCAATGGTTATTCTGCTCCACAAAGGTGGAGCCAAAACAGTCCCTGGGAACTATCACCCTATAAGCCAGACTAGCTTGGTCTGCAAGGCTATGGAGCGCATCACCATGGAACTCATTAACAGAGACATTGGGAACCTCCAAACACTGGACCCTACCGAGTTCGGCTTTGTTAAGGGCAGATCACGCCTCCTAAACCTGATGGTCTTCTTTGAGACAGTTACCAAGGCTATAGATGAGGGAAAGGTAGTACACATAGCCTACCTAGACCTCGCAAAGGCCTTCGACACAATTCCCCATTCTGGTATTATAGACAAGCTCACCAGCCTGATCATAAATCCCTATGTCACAAGATGAGTTGCCAGCTGGCTCACAGACAGAAACCACATGGTGAGAGTTGCAGGAGGTAGGTCCGACTCTAAACTGGTTACAAGTGGCATTCCCCAGGACTCAGTCCTAGGACCCCTCCTGTTCAGCATATACTTCTCAGAGGTACAGGCAAGCACAGGAGGACTATGGCTGACCAAGTTAGCAGACAACTGCAAACTAGGGGCTATAACTGACTCGCCGGCTGACACAGACATCTTCCAAATGTGTCTCACTGAGATGGATAACTGGTGTCAAAATCATGGCCTAAAGCTAAATGCCAAAAAGTGCATAGTCATCCCCTTTGGAAAAAACAAAGTAGCAACAAACCTCCACATAGGTGGCAGTCCCCTAAATATGGAAAATGTAATAAGGGATCTGGGGACCCATGTAGATAGTAATCTCTCCTTTGATAATCACATTGCCAAAGTGGTTAGAAAATCCTTCTATGTGGCCCACCTAATCACAAAAGGGTTCGCATCCAGATCAAAAGAGGTCATTGTGCCCCTCTACTCATCACTCATCAGACCCATCATAGAATACAATGCCTCATTTGGGATGTGCCTTACAAGACACCTGCAACAGCTGGAAAGACCACAGAAGTACCTCACCAAGAGGATCACTGCCCTCAAACAGATTCCCTATGCAGCTTGACAGAAGAAACTCCAGCTGTACTCAGTTGCATACCACTTACTTAGAGGTGATCTCTGCCTGACATACAAGGCCATTTCCAACCCAGAATTGATGGACATGCTCCACCTAAAGAAAATCATATCCTCTCCCGCCACACGCTCTAGGGATCTAAACCTCATCACAACAATAAATAGGACGTGCTGGAGGGAAAGATTCCTGTCCCAGAGACTTCCCATGCTTTGGAACAAAATTCCAATATACATTAGGCAGAGCTCCTCACTAACACTCTTTTAGAGAAACCTTGACGAGTGGATGGGAAACAGAAAGTTTACACCGGGGAACACTTCAGTGGCTCTGCTGGACAGAGGCACAGGGAACTAATCTAAGGGGGTGGCGGAATCCAACACATTCTGGCTTGGCTTATAAATGCCTTTGGTCAGATAGCCTAGTACCTACCTATGAATCTATGAACCTATAAATAAAATTAATAAGTCCTCCCTAAGTACACCTCTGTTACTGTCCTAGATAAGATTACCAACTAGCACTTCATAACAAGTATTGTACTTAAACTTCTGATGAACTACTAAGTACTGAAATTGTAGCGTTGTTATTATTCAGTAGCCTTTTGTACCACCATGTTATACTGTTGTGTGCATATTATGTCCTTATTTGCTTAGAATGTGAAAATTATGATTCTACAATGTATTGTTCTTTAACGTTACATGTATGGATTTTTTCTGACTAGGCCTCCACTGATCCTGTGCCAAGTTGTACTTTCTGGTGGGGAAAATAAATAAACAAGCAAACAAACAAATAAACAAATAATTAAATATTATAGTTTCCCTTGATCCTAGTCAACAAAGTCAACAATAAAGATATTGAGTTTAAAACATAGTTAAAACAAACACAAAACAAAGCCCCTATACACTGATAAAAATAAGATGATCCACCAATTAAAGGGCACTAGTTTTCCATATTGTGTCTATAAACCTTAGTATTACTCATATGTAGTTGCTAGGCATGCAGTCCAAGAAACCATTAATGATCCTAACAAAACTGCCCCAAAGCCCTGCATGATGATGTGACTTGTTCAAGGTCACACAGAAGGCAAATGGATTCAAACACTGTATCCCCAAAAGTAGCTCATTAATACCTCAATATTTTGTCTTTTACGCCAACAGCAAAATTAAGCTACAGGAAAATATTTGTTGTACATACAAAGGGACAAATGTACAAAGTAGACTTTTTAGTGTACCACAGTATGATTGACTAGCTTTGCGATGATGTAAAGCAGTCTGATTTTCAGTACATTTTTGATCCTGCCAATTAGCTTACATATGCTGCATATTGGTAGCAATCTACATATGGAATAATGTATTGTATCCCCAGCAGTAGCATTCGGTTATAGCATGCCATGCATTTCCTAAGTACTGAGACATACCACAGATCCCTGTCTGAATCTCTCCCTGCATTCCCAGCGTTTTATAAGGAGCTGGGAATCAGTTTCACACTACAGCTGCTTTTCAGGCTATCTGCCTTAACATAGTCCCGTGTTTCAAGCTATGCATACCTTACCTGAGAAGAGAGGACAATGCACTTTAATTTAAAAATTGTGACATACTTTGCGTTATCACCCTATAACAAATCTAGTTAGGACTGACATCTGAACTATAATTTTAACAAGTTTCTTTAGATATAGTACAAAGAAGTATCTTTCTGATTATGTGTAATGCTTTATTTTTTTTTTTTTATATTTATACAAAGTGGTGATGAAAAGATGTGACATTTATTGCTTCACTGCTGCAAAGGTCTGTTTCTATATTTGCTGATCATGAATGGTGTTAAAGTAACAAGTGAAATGTAAAAAGGAGCAATGTCCATGAGAGGGAAGTTTTATGTGACTGAAAACAAAAAATCATTACACACTTTCTTTGAGAAAATAGAAAAGTATAATTTGAATCCTAACCTGAGCAAGTTCAAAACAGACTCTTAAGAATTCCTGATAAAGGCTTACAATTTAACAGTAGTAAAATACCCTTATGCAGAATGTTTTGAATATGTTGCAGGATAATAAAAATGCAATTTCTCAGCCTCTGTGTTCACAGCTTTTGTTGTAATGAAATTTATTCTCTTTATTTTCAGTGAAGAGTTTAAGCAAAGCTGGTGTGGTTGGTGTGTAGAAGTCATGTCTCGATGGCAACCTTCCAGGTTACACATAATACTATTTTTCTTAGCAGCTTAAGCTGAAAAAAAAATAGTACACAGGAGTAGGGTTTCAGTTATTTCCTCCAGATGTTTGTAATCTACCTAATAAAGAACTATATTTGTTATGTATTAAGATAATCCTGCACTTCAGAGTTCATGTCAATGACACAGAAAACAAGTTATTTTTAATTTTAGAAGTCACTGAATAATAATTGGGGCATCATAAAGATGTCTTAAAGTACATGCTTCCAAAACATTTTAACAGAAAACAAGAAACAGAAGACAATGTTGCTTAATTTTTGACTTTCACTAATCATTATCGGTCTTAGATAATACAGCCCTTGACATAGTCAGGGTATTTTTTTTATTTTGACATCGGTTCTTCGGTTAGATAATGCCCAAGTGATTACTGGTTCTTTAGGGCAGTGATGATATGAAGGCAGGGCACTTCTTAGGTTCTGCTACTATGTCATGCTACTCCCCAGCTACCCCCTCCAGATACTTAAAGCTATTAACCTGTCCCTATTTTCCCTTTTACCTTAATTCCCAGTTTCTTCTGATTTTCCCCATTTTTTGCCATTACAGCTGTCTTATCTGTATTCAGTTTTAGCCCAAGTGACTTTCATTATGCATTCCGTTCCCTATCATTTGCTGTTCTTGTTCAGACCCTGCGTGTACTGATACATCAACTGCATACAGCAGATATGTCGATCTCTCCCTGAGCTGTTTACTAGTGTGGTCCATCACCAACATGAACAGCAGTGAGCTCAGACCTGAGCTGTGGTGCACACACACACACACACACACACACACACACACACACACACACACACACACACACACACACATGCACACACACAATCCCACTGGGAAACCCCACTATGAGTATGAATACTATTCATACTTGTCACTGGGTCATTGCACGAGGCCTGTATTAATTCTACTATTGTTTCTGGGACTTTAGACCATCACAGCACTGCCATGATCAGCTTTCTTGGAACCTGGCCATATGCTTTCTCCAAGTCTATGTATGCCCAGTTGAATTTTTTGCTCATCTCTTGCTATTTTTCAACTATCTGTCTCACTGAAAACATCAGATTAGTTGTGCTGCACCCTGATCTGAATCTGAATTGCTCAACTCCCATCTTACTTTCTATTAGTCATTTATCAGTCACCCTCTCCAGTACTTTCATGCAGTGTGACAGGAGGTTGATGCCTCTATACTGCTCATAGTTGTGAATGTCCCTTTTGTTTTTGTACACTGGCACTAATACTCCTATTCTCCAGTCATCTGGGATACGGCTTTCTCTCCATACTGCTATGGCTGCCTCATGAATCCATTTCTCCTCTAATTCATCCAGCATCTTGTTCATATATACAGTGACCTCACCTGAGCCTGTTATTTCCCTGACTCCATTTTCCATAGTGCTATTCTTACTTCTATTAGAGTACGCTCCTCTTCTGTTGTTGTAGTCTCTGTCTGGGACAGTACAACATTTGTGGGTTCTTCATACAGAAACTGCTGGAAGTTCTCCTTCCATCTGCCTTTGATGCCCTTTGAACTGTTGAGCATAATGTTTCTGCTATCTCTTACAAAGGGTGTCTGATTACTAACTTCTTTATCTTTCTCTCTTTGTGTTGCAACCTGAAAGAGTTTCTCTGTGCCATCTACAGAATCTCCCTTTCCAAAAGCTGGTGAGTCCCACTGATGCTTTGTTCTTTGCCCTTGCAATTTCTCTCTTAGCCTCTTTATTAGCCAGACATTATTCCTTCTTAGTCTGCTCTATGTTTTCTATCTCCCTTTTTTTCTCCACTCCTTCTTTCATATGATGACCCCCTGGACTTTTACTTTCACCATCATCTTCAAGTATCTGGGAAGGATAGTTGAGAATAAGGAAAGCTGTTTTGAGGCACTGCCATTCTTCTTCAGCTCCTCCTATTTTTTCTTCATTCTTATGTGCTAGATCCTTGAGTTTTCCTTGAATTCTTGTGAGTTCTATCAAGTCAACTTTCATGTCCAGCTAAGTCTTTGTTGACCTTAGAGCCTTCTCTGATCATTTCTAGCAGGTGATTGTGGCAACCAGTGGTTTATGCTGTGTACTGCTTGTTTCATTGTGGATGACCTTGCAGCCATTGACTATTCCCTAATGCTGTTTCCTTACTAGAAGAAGGTTTTCCTGGGTTGCATGTTGCCCACTTTTGTATGTGATCTTGTTACTATCTGTCTTGGTTGACCATGTATTGGCCACTATCAATCCAGTTGCCAGACAGCGGTCTAGAATGGTCATTCATTTTTTTTCCTGTTGTCCCACCCCTGTAGACCCAGGCAGTCATCATATCCTTTTATCTTGTTCTGTCTCTCCAAACATGTGCATTCAGGTCTCCCATTATCATTACCGACTCATGTTGTTCTGCTTTATCTAGTAGGTCCTGCAACTGCTGTCTGAATACTCTCTTTTCTATGCTATCTCAACCATGCTGTGGGACATTGGTTGAGATTATGAATGGTGCCCTATCCTTACACTGTAGTCTGATTGCCATAAGTGTGACCCTATACTGAGTATAGCAATACATAGTTTTTGTTTGTCAGATTGATTGGTTTTACATCTGTCATTCACTCAGCAGAGGTATCCTATGCAATTCAAGCTGGGCAACTGGTCTTGGCTGACTGGTATCTTACTGGACAACAGCTAATGATCTTTATGGTAGACAAACACATGGCACTCAATCTGTGATTCATGTTCTTCTGTATAGAGGATCCCATGTACCACAGTTAATGCCCAAAACAGTTGGTCTATACAACTTAGGTTCATAGGTTAGTACTAGGCTAACTGCCCTTGTGAGCCATTTTAAGCCTAGCCAATCATCCCCTGTGAGATTCAAACCCTGTATCTTGTGTTTGTAAGGCAAACACCTTAACCATTAGGCCACCCTCACAACTCTTACCCTGACAGTCACCTAGACTCTGTGCTTCTGCCCAAAACCCAATTCTTGTGTATGTTTGAGGGGAAAATACTCAAACACATTTTTCTGAAGAAGGGGGAATCCCCACATAGATAGATGGGGCACATACAAAGTCTATATAGACATTGGGTGAAAGTCAGAATCAAACCTTGTACACTGTGCATGGGCGGTCAAGACCTTAACCATTATGCCAACTTTTTGTATTATTCTTTCCTTACTGTTCCATCTAAGGACTCATTTCTTGTCCA
Source organism: Protopterus annectens (assembly GCF_019279795.1). NCBI lineage: Eukaryota > Metazoa > Chordata > Ceratodontiformes > Protopteridae > Protopterus > Protopterus annectens. The sequence continues at coordinate 666,593,284 of NC_056726.1, read as the reverse complement.
TTTGACATGTTCTCTATGGAATCTACATACTTGTTCTTTTAAGTTACCTACAGAGGGAGTGACTATTAATGATGTCAAGTAATACATGTTTTACTTTTAAAGGAATGGCTGACAGTGCATGCTGCTTTACTTGCCTTTGTGAAGGCATTCAACACTATCCCTCATAAGGGGATAAATGAGAAATTAACAACAGTAACTTGCATATCAATCTATCTATAGGTAAGCTAATATGAAAAAAACACTTAAACAACAGGACACACATTGGGGGAGTATGTGTGTAGGCTGATAAGCGTTACCAGTTGTGTCCCACATGGCTCTGCATCAAGTACAATTCTGGGGCTGTTTTGTTCAGATGCAAGACTGGGTGTGGGCTATAGACAACCAAATATACTGATATCTGCAACATTGGTAAAGTACAGTTGTGTACACTTACCATAAATGTAGATGTTCGAGTGTATTCACTGTTGCGGTCATCACACTTGGGTTATCTGCCTGCAGGTAGCCCTCAGTCAGCCCAAATACCAGAGTCTTGGGATTTCTGTGTCAGATGCTGTCGCTTCTTCTATGACGTCAGGTCGTCAGGGGTATAAAACATGCAGCAGACACCATTACATCAGTTTTTCTTGCCCCAGATGTCAGGAGCCCCCAAAACAGGAAGCAATCACATGGTGTGGAACACCTCCAGTAAAAAGTAAATACTATTGCCATAAGATATGGCCAAAAAGGAGGATAGGTAGAAAGTGTAGGAAGGTTAGGGGGTTGGAGGGAGGGTAACCAGGACTGCAACTGTGAATACACTCGAACATCTACATTTATGGTAAGTGTACACAACTGTACTATGTTCTTCGTGTTTCACTGTTGCAGTCATCACACTTGAGTTGATTCCCAAAGCTGAGGAAGGGTGGAGGCAGTCAAGAAGTAGTAGGAATGGCTAGCAGGCCTTGTAAGACTGCTGTGACAAATCCAGCTCTGGATTCAGAAAAGATAGGCAAGTGGTAATTCTTGGTGAAGGTGTGTACAGAACTCCAGGTTGCAGCATCCAAGATGTCCCTGGTAGGGACTCCCCTGAGAAATGCTGTAGAGGTTGAGGTAGCCCTAGTGGAATTAGGTCTGATCCCCTGTGGGGTAGGTTTTCCATGGTGCTTGTAGCAGAAATGGATGCATTGTGTTATCCATTTTAAAATGGTTTGCTTTGAAATGGCATTGCCCTCTGCCCCTGTAGCGAAGCTGACTAGCAGCTGGTCAGATTTTCTGAAAGGTTTAGTCCTGTCAAGGTAGAACCTGAGCTGTCTGTGCACATCCAAGGAGAGCAGGATTCTTTCCCCTTTATTCTGAGGATTAGGAAAAAAGTTGGCAAATGGATGGATTGGTTTAAAGCCACACTGGATACCACCTTGGGCATAAATGATGGGTTAGTCCTGAGGGAAACCCTGTCCGTATGGAAGATAATGAATGGTTCCACAGCCATAAAGACCTGCAACTAAGACACTCTTCTTGCTGAAGTAATGGCTAGAAGTAAGGCTGTTTTCCAAGAGAGGAATTTTAACTCTGCTGTAGCAGCAGGCTCAAAAGGTGGAAGCGTGAGCTTCAATAGTACAAAGTTAAGGTCCCAGGCAGGAGTGGGAGCTCTCCTGAGGGGGGAGTCTTAAATTGTTAGCTCCTCTCAGGAACTGTTTGATCAAAGGGTGAAAGAAGAGGGGTGGCTCAGTATTGAAATGAGCTGAGATGGCAGAGGCATAAATATTAATTGATGATAAGGATAGCCTTTGTGGAGCAGCTCTGTTAGATAATCTAGGATCTGAGGTAAGGTGGGCATGGCTGTGTCCTTTCCTTGAGACTGGCTCCAAGAATAATATCTTTTCCACTTTTCTAAATAGGATTTCCTAGTGCTAGGCTTCCTGGCCTCAAGGATAACATCCAGCACCTGTTTGCTGAGAGTCGCTGGTGATGTAATCAGGGAATAAGCCAGGCTGCCAGGTTCAGGATTTTCAGCTGAGGATGCAAAATCTGTCCCTCCTGCTGGGGCAGCAGAGAGAGGGTCTGATGTGGCACTGCTGTCAGACTGCATAGGAGTGGGTACCAGTGCTGGCATGGCCAGTTTGGTGCAATAAGGATTGTCCTTGGCCTGTCCCGTTTGATTTTGAGTAGTACTTTTGAAGGAGGGGCAGAGGGGCAAAGACATAGATTGAGAGTTTTTTCCATGTAAAGGATAGGGCATCCACTTTCCAAGCATGGTTGTGGGGAGTTCTGGTACAAAATTTGCTCAATTGATGGTTTTGGTGGAAAGCAAAGAGGTTCACCTCTGTTGTTCCCCCACCTGTGGATTAGAAGTTTGAATGAGTTGTTTTCCAGTTTCCACTCATGTGGGTCCATTAGATTTCTGCTTAAGTCATCTGCCAGTGAATTTTGTTTGCCTGGCAGGAGCTGAGCTTGCAGCTGCAATTAATTGCTCAAGGCTGTGTTTCACAGAGCCATGGCTAACCTGCAGAGTGGGTAGCAGTGAGTTCCCTCCTGCTTGTTTATTTACCACATAACTGTGGTGTTGTCTGTCTTTATTGAGAGTTGTCCTGGCAGGATAAGATATTTGAAAGCTGTCACTGCATTCTGTACAGCTAACATTTCTTTTTGATTGATATGCAGGTGAATTTGTCCTGAGCTCCAGTTGCCTTGAATGCATCTGCATGCCATGTGAGTCCCCCATGCATAGTCTGATGTGACTGTTGTCAGGGTTTGGGTGGAGGGGGGTTGAGTGAAAGGGAGTCCCTTGTTGTGGTTGCAAGCCTCTGCCCATCAAAGGAACTCTGTCCTTGGGCAAGGAATGATAGGAATCACTGTTTCCAGGTCCTGAGAATGTTGACACCAGAGACATTTTAAGTACCATTGAAGTTTCCTCATATGCAGTCTTGCATATGGAATTAGTAGAATGCATGAGGCCATGAATCCTAGGGCTTGCAGTATTTTTCTTGTTCAAGCTTGCTCCCAGAAATACAATTTTTTGGCTGGGTACCAGATGTGATTTCTTTTTGTTGATGGTATACCCCAGAGAGGTTAGGAGTCTCCTTACAAAAGTCATGTGCTGAAGTAGCAATTCCTGATTGTCCACCTGAATCAAGCAATCATTCAAGTATGGGTAAGGTTGAATATTTCTCTGCCTGCGGTATGCAATGGCTGGAGAGAGGCACTTTGTGAATACCCTGGGTGCAGTAGATAAGCCAAAGGGAAGTGCAAAGAACTGATAGTGCATAGCACCTGCCCTGAAACATAGATATTTCTTGCAAGATTCCCTTATGGGGATGTGCAGATAAGCTTCCTTTAAGTCTAGGGTGACCAGCCAGGAGTCCTTGGTTAGCATAGGAAGCAGCTGCTGGAGTGTAAGCATTTTGAATGTTGGTACCACCAGGAAGGTGTTGAGAATTGACAGATCCAGGATAGGGCACCAAGAGTTCTCTTTTCTGTGCACCAGGAACAGTCTCAAGTAGAAATCCTGTCCCCTTTACTCTGTTGGAACAGATGGAATAGCCCTGATACTGAGAAGAGAAAGTACTTGCTTTTGGGCCTCTGCCCATTGGTTTGGAGAAAGGTCTGGCACCCCGCTTGGGGTTGGCAGTGAATGGAAGTAGAATCTGTATCCCTGGGATAAAAGGTTTAAGACCCATTGGTCCTGGGTAATATACTCCCAGTTTTTTGCATGCAGGGCGTGTTTTCCTCCTAGGGGTGCAAGTACTTGGGCATGGCTGGGAAGGATGAAAGACAAGTCATTGTGAACTTTTTCCATAAGGGGGTGACTTACCACTCCCTGTTTTTGAGGTGGGAGCACTCCATTGTTTAGATCTGTGCATACCCTAAGACTGTAGTCTTTGAGGTCTGTTGCCCCTGGGTTTGGACTGAGAAGGTCTGGGAGGGACTGGAAAGGACCTGTTTTTAAAAGGCCAATGCCTACTGAATCTAGGTGGCTGTACCTGTAAGAAATCAGGTCTATATTAGAACACCAACCATTCAAAATGTCGAGTGTTCTAATATTGAACCCTATGAATCGAAAATTTAAAGCATTGAACATTCAGAACAGCAAATTTTTTCCTAGGGAAAAAATTTGCTGTTCCAAAACACATACACACAACACAAGCACACCAAACAAACAGCAATCCACACACATACACCTAAACTCTTACACCTAACCCTGCACTAAACTATACATACACCACTAACTATCCACTTACTTTAACCCAAACCCTAACCCTAAGGTCCGTCATGATTGCACAGTCACCTCAACTACGCCCTAACCCTAACTCACCTACCCTGCCCTAATCCTCACGTCCACACAATTGCACACTTACCTGACCTGCGCCCTGACCCTAACTCACCTAACCTGCCCTAACCCTCACGTTCACACAATCGCACACTTACCTGAACCTGACCTGTAACTTTCCACCACAGCGGTGAAAATACCAAAGCAACAAAAATGGACAACCAAATTATTTCCCTAGGAAAAAATTTGTTTTTCTGTTTCTTTGATATTTTCAGAGTTCGCTGAAAACGGATCGATATTAGAACACTCAAAATTTTGAACGTTCGGTGTTCTAATATAGCCCCAAGAAATCTTTAACAGTTTGCATAGATTTAGCTTTTTCCTCCATCTTTTTAAGAATTTCTTCTGCCTTTGTGCCAAACAAACATTCTTGGTTTAATGGAGCATCTAGTAATTTTACTTTGACATGGTCTGGCAAGATTTGTTCCATCAGCCAAGCATGCCTTCTCAGAACAGACCCAGTGACAGCAGCCCTGCAAGATGCTTCTAAGGCATCAAAACCACACTGCAAAGTATGTTTACCAACTTGCTTTGTAGAATGCATTAACTCTTGTAAATATTTTCTGCAAAATCAGGAATCAACATTTTTTGTTTAATTAGTTCCATAATATGCTGCTGGTACTTCGACATGTGAAACTGTCAATTTAAAGTCCTGATGGCAAGAGTTGCAAAGGTATATACATTCTTACCCCATCTGTCTAAAGCCCTAAAATCCCTGTCCGAAGGGGTAGGGTTTTTGGCTGTAGTAGCTTTAATACCTTTAGGTCCCTGGGAAATGGTGTCTGGATCTGCAGTGAGATTTTTAAAGAGAAATTTGTGAGAGTCAGGTACTCTGTAGTATCTGTCAGGCTTTCTAGGAGCAGGTGGTAAAGTATCAGGGGTAAGATTGGATTCCATGAAGACATCATCTACAATATCCAGTACAGGGGGTATAGCTAGAGGCCTATGCTGAGGCAAGTCTAAAAATTCCCTGAGTCTCTTTTTGGACTGTGGGTAGTGGGAATGCTCTCTTAGGGTATGCAAGGTTTCAATGAAAGAAAAGTCCTCTTGGTGGGGGCAGAGGGAATGGAATCCTCTGCATCTGAATCCTCATAGGTAGATAAGGGTATGTCCTGGTAATCAGAGGGGTCAGTCATTGGACTCATGATCTGTAGAATCAGAAGGAAAATCAATTATTTGTCTTTTAGAGGGGGAAGGCTGGCTTCCCCTAATTAAAGTAATACGGTCTTCAGCCATTCTAAGCATTTGTTTCTGTGGCATGGGAACTTGAGAATGCACTTTTGTTGTCAGTTTCCTAGGCGTAGTGTGAACTCTGGGCTTGAGAAATTTGGTAGTTTTGGTCAGAAATGAAGTAGTCAGTTTAATACAAACATCAGTAGGTCTGAATACACCCTCAGAAGCTAATGCCTGCACAGCAGCTCTGGACCCATCCAAGGTAGAAACATTCACAGTTTCCATAGTCGAAGAAGCATCTCGTGGCATACCAGACTCAAAGTGTGTCTCAGTAGAGGCCAGCGAATCTGTAGAAGCTGGTAACAGGGGTTGCAGAAGTGCCTCACTGAGTACCAGCGGACTGGCGACTAGTTTAATGGAAGCGTTGGCGGCAGTTTGAGAATTATGTGGTCTGTCTCTGTCTTTATCCTTATGTTTTTTCGGAAGATCGGTAGTCAGATGGCTTATCAAAGCCATTTTGAATACGGAGAATGAGAGCAAAAGAATTTAGAGACAAATGTCGCCTGACGATGAATAGTTCAGGCACTGAACAAGGCACAAAACCGACAGGGAGGAACATCATGGTCTGGGCCTAAACAGGTGATGCACTAAGAATGAAAATCTCTGTGAGGTTTTTGCTTTCCACAGGCCAGACAATTGTTAACTTTTTGTGACATCGGTTAGAGCAAAAAAAAAAGGATCCCCAATGGGGTACTTAGCTTTAGAAGGCTTCAGGTTTGAAACTCGAAAAACAAATATTTCAGGTAGCGGCCGACCAGCACTTGAGAATTGCTTCTGCTTCAGGCTTCTGCGCGGCAAGAAAAGCTGATGTAATGGTGTCAGCTGCATACTTTTTACCCCCTGATGACGTGACGTCATGGAAGAGGTGACAGCATTGGATGCAGAAATCCCAAGACTCTGGTATTGGGGCCGACTGAGGGCTACCTGTAGGCAGATAACCCAAGCATGATGACTGCAACAGTGAAACATGAAGAACATTCATAATTACTTTTGTAAGAGATGATGAAGTTCTTCAAGTTGGTTTAGAAATATGCTCACTTGTTACAGTATCAATGCCAATAAGTGTCACATCACTAGACTTTGGTCTAGAGAGCATTTTATCACTTTATATTTCACTAATCCAATCTATTATTGAATAAAAGGTAATAAAAAGGTAATAAAAATGCGCTGACAGCTTAATTTCAATAGAACTGGTAAGTGTTTTTATCTGAAAACAACATCAAGAAACCTCTTCAAAATAAGAACAACGGATTGGCCAATGGATTAAGCAAACTAAAAAAAATCATGAATCCTCCATTGTACTGCACCAATTAGCTTTGAGTACTGCATAATGAATATGTATATGAATAGTGTAAATGGAAATGATAAAACCATTTGAAAGAGTAATAAAATGCATTCAAATATCATAAAATTAAAGTTTTCAAAAAATCATAGAAAACTACTTAAAATTATCGATTTTATTTTCAATCTATGAAATGCACCCTGCGTAATAACAAGAATGGATGTGAAAGTAAAACACATGGGACCAACAGCAGCCAAAGTCTTTTTCCAAATAGCTAAACATCACTGTGCTTTTAATTGTGGTACATTGTTAAGACTTAGTGATAACTAGCATCCAATCTAGTTGCTATTCTTTTTTTTTCTGTTTTAAGATACTGCTTGTATCACACCCAGCTGTCTAACTGTAACATAATCTATGAATAAACTTGTTATACAAGATATTTTTTGACCATATGTGTTTGAGTGACATATGAATGTTCATAGATATTCATAAATGCAGTATAACAGATTCCTTATGGTCTTACCTGTGAAGTAACTGTTGCATCCTGAGCATGTTGCCACAAACACACACACACACACACACACACACACACACACACACACACACACACACACACACACACACACCGATAAATAGATAAATATCTTGGCAAATAATTATCAGTTACTCTTTCCTTTGTAAATAAAAGAAATATGTACACCAAAATATTCTGGACAGAGACACATAAAAATATATTAGTACCAGAGAGGTTTTATACTTGTTTTGAAGGGGTGAAGGCTAAGTATGGAGAACCTGCAGACTACTCTAAGAATTACTGAACACTTTAATTCTACATCTAGTGGTGTTAGGTACGTGGCAACATGTTCAAGCTGTAAAAGCCTTTACACAGAGATGAACTTAAGGATGTGTTGCAGCTCATCTGCAAACAATTCCATTCCGTACATCTATATAATTCAAACAATACTTTATATAACTACTTTAGCATTCTCTAAGTGCAAATATATTTTACTTTTTGTAACTGATTGCGCAGCAGGGGCAATAGTTGTTAATTGTATTAGTATTTTAGAAATGAAAGGCTATCAGACACCACTTGCATAACTTGCTAGTTTTCTCACCACCCAGGTCTTAACATACACACTAGCATTAAGAGTCTGTTGAGGTTTAAGTCATTGAAAAAAAGCCATGGCTGCCTTTGGTTCCATGTATTTTATTTTCTTTCACACGTTATTACAGGGTGCATTTTATCAATTGTAAATATAAGCAGTTATTACTAATGGTTTTCTATGAAAGTTCTTAGAATCTTTTTAGATAGATATTTTGATACCTGAATGCATTCCTTCACTTAGTTGATGATTTTTATCAGTTTTTTTTTACAATATTTAATTTTAAATCTATTATTGATTTATTGTCTTCATACTCTGCTTTTTATAATGTTGAACACGTATGTTGCTAATTGCTTTGAAAATTTTCAAAGCTAATTGCTGAGGAAGTATGGTCAGATACATTGTTTAATTTATTTAATCAATTGATTAATTTGTTTCTGTTTTTCTGAAGAAGTCCATATATCATTTTAGGCGAAACTATTTAACTAATGCTGTTATTAAGCTACAGTTACCTGTACATTTCTCAGTGTTGTACTATATTATTATTATTGTTGTTATTATTATTATTATTATTATTATTATTATTATTATTATTATTATTATTATTATTATTCTCTGGCTTCAACACAAGTGCCTTCAGGTTTCAGGGTGTAAATTCACAATTATTCCCTATGCAAAATATTTGATGTTCAAAAATGCTTGTCATTCTCTTCTATTTCTAATAGGTTACTTATTGAGGTCACCTCTGTGACAACTGCAGAGCAATGTCTTCTTCTTCTTCTTTCAGCTTTTCCCAGTTAGGGGTCACCACAGCGGATCACCTGTCTGCTCATGACTGGCAGTGGAGTTTTATGGTGTCGAGTTGCCAGCCCGGCGCCCAACCTTCCACAGAAGGCACACACATGTACACACTCACACCTAGGGCCAATTTAGTGTGTCCAATCCACCTACTGCATGTCTTTGGGATGTGGAAGGAAACCAGAGTACCCAGAATAAACCCACGCGACCACAGGGAGGACATGCAGACTCCGCACAGAAGGCACCCCAGATGAGAATCGAACCGGAGAACCTCTTGCTGTGAGGCAGCAACGCTAACTGCTGCACCACCCTGGCCGCCTGAAGAGCAATGTCTAATGTGGCTATATTTGAAAGCCTATGCCTGGAATGCAGTAGTTAGGACGCTCAAGAAACATACTAAATTTCATACCAATGACAGAACAATATGTGACACTTGCCTTCTAAGTCTCATCTTTCATCAATTTCCTTCAAGAGTAGTATTCACAGTCCTGGTCTCCATTTCTGTGTTATGCAAATAAGGTCAGTAGAGGTCTTTTAAACTGACCACAAAACCGGTGGGGTATTTTGGTAAACATGCCTCCCTGCAGCAAAAGCATAAAGTACTTAAGGGATAAGTTTCAATGGGAGAGCTACTACATGGAGAAGGTTCCTTAGATGTTAGAGTATTAGTATGATTCATAGAGATAAATCCAATAGGACCTCATCTGCAAACAAAATATGTAAAGAATCCTCGATTTTTTGTGACAGCACCATCATATTACCAGGGGTTACTGGAGTCATTTAGGAAACCACAGATGTTTTAAACAAAGGGAAAAATAATGGAAGTATGGCAAATTAATGTTAAATGTGAAGTAAAATTGTTGTGTTCCTTTCAAGAAATGTTTGTTTTATTCATACAGTGGGTGTATTACAATAGCTTTGGGGAATGCTGTAAGTTGTCATTTGTAAATGGGAAATCATTACAGCAGTAGAGCCAATGAATAATGATTACTGTGAAACGTGTACTTTGGTATGCTTTAGTGATTGTGCATGCTAAGGTAGCATGGATAATTTGCTGGCTACACACGTGTCTTTACTGGGAGATTCTGGACTGTCACAAACAGTATTATGTGGTAGGGTCTAATTAAAGATGGATGTATTAAGAAACAACTTTATTTACTTATATTGATGTATTAATGTTAGTGCAGGCATCACTTCAGCACAACTTTACTTGGCTGGACTCTATATGTGTCATATCATTATGGAAGTTGCGTCACATAACTTTTTTTTTCCCTGAGGATGGTAGGTGTTGTTTGATGATTGTGTTTTTGTGTTTTGTGTTTGACTGTGACATTGGGTCAGAGGAAGGGTGACTTCACTTACTTTTTACAGGGTCAAGTAATATAATACAACTGACTACGTTTTTAAGAGCAAAGGTGCAAATGGCGTGAAAATTTGACTTTGAATTCCAAGTAAGCTTCTTTACCATATGCCGGTTCACATTATTTTTCATTTACATTTCATTACAATTAATTTGTTTACACTAATTTCTGGCCATCAAGCATTACAGTTAATGGCACCTATGAATTGCCCTTTAGCTATGCTTAATCATGGACAGTGTGGATACCCCTAATGCATTTGTTCTATGACTGCGAAAACCAACCCAACTATAGTCATGATGGGAAGTAAAATATCAGCATGAGATTATGACAGTAAGGTTTCCATAAGACACAAAGGTTATAAGCTTAATAATCAAAGCTGTAAACCTACTTATGTTGCACTCACTGGTTTTAGCAGTATCATCCTATATATATATATATATATATATATATATATATATATATATATATAAGCTGTATTGATAATTATTGTCATCAAATAGCTTCCTGGTTACAGCTATTGTTTATTTATTTATATTCTATTTGTTTTTGGTGACTGGGTTATCCACATAGTGCTCATTTTAAGGGACATACGTAGTTCAGCTCTATGAAATTATATGAATAAGCAAAACAGCAGAAAAAAATATACAAATGACATTTCCTGAGTAAAATAAAAATCAGAGCTACTCACATAGACAATAGGGTCTATTTCAAAAACCCAAAGTTTGAAAAGAGCAAACACTCTTAAATTGACACAAAATACCCGAAAGCACAGAAACTCGAACATACGGAACAGTGATTTTTTCCCAGTGAAAAAAAATCACTGCTCCAAAAAAAATTAAAAAATTCAAACACAAACAGCCATTCAACATTCTGTGGTTTCAGTTATTAGGGGTCGATGTAAGAGCGTTTGCTCTTTTCAACATTCAGCTTCCTAATATAGACCCAAACAATACAAGTTTTTATCTGTGTGCACTTCTAACAAAAATAACCATCACAGAAGGTGCAGAATGTTGCAGGAAGGGGAAAAACATTATCAGTGGAACTATGGATGTTAGGAAACTGTGTATTATACATAGGTTCATAGGTAGGTACTAGGCTATCTGCCCAAAGGCATTTATAAGCCTTACCAGAATGTGTTGGCTTTCGCCACCACCTTAGATTAGTTCCCTGTGCCTCTGTCCAGCAAAGCTACTGAAGTGATCCCCGGGGTAAACTTTCTGTTTCCCATCCACTCGTCAAGGTTTCTTTTGAAGATTCTTAGCAAGGAGATCTGCCTAATGTAGATTGGAATCTTGTTCCAAAGTATGGGAAGTCTCTGGGACAGGAATCTATCCCTCCAGCACGTACTATTTATTGTTGTGGTGAGGTTTAGATCCGTAGAGCGTGTGGCTCAAGGTGATAAGGTTTTCTTTAGGTGGAGCATGTCCATCAATTCTGGGTTGGACATGACCTTGTATGTCAGGCAGAGATCACCTCTGAGTAGGCGGTATGCAACCGAGTACAGCTGGAGTTTCTTCAGTCGAGCTGCATAGGGCATCTGTTTGAGGCCAGTGAGCCTCTTGGTGAGGTACTTCTGTGGTCTTTCCAGCTGTTGCAGGTATCTTGTAAGGTATATGCCAAATGGGGTGTTGTACTCTATGATGGATCTAATGAGTAATGAATAGAGGGGCACAATGACCTCTTTTGATCTGGATGAGAACCCTTTTGTGATTAGGTGGGCCACGTAGAAGGATTTTCTAACCACTTTGGCAATGTGATTTTCAAAGGAGAGATTACTATCTACTTGGGTCCTCAGATCCCTTATTATGTCTTCCGTATTTAGGGGACTACCACCTATGTGGTAGTTTGTGGGTACTTTGTTATTTCCAAAGAGGATTACTATGCACTTTTTGGCATTTAGCTTGAGGCCATGATTTTGACACCAGGTATCCATCTCAGTGAGACTCTTTTGGAGGATGTCTGTGTCAGCCAGAGAGTCAATTATAGCCCCTAGTTTGCAGTTGTCTGTGAACTTGGTCAGCCATAGTCCTCCTGTGCTTGCCTGTACCTCTGAGAAGCATATGCCGAACAGGAGGGGTCCTAGGACTGAGCCCTGGGGAATGCCACTTGTAACTGGTTTAGAGTCAGACCTAGCTCCTGCAACTCTCACCATGTGGGTTCTGTCAGTGTGCCAGTTGGCAACCCATCTTGTGACATAGGGGTTTATGTTCAGGCTGGTGAGCTTGTCTATAATACCTGAATGGGGAATGGTGTCGAAGGCCTTTGCGAGGTCTAGGTAGGTTGTGTGTACCAAATTTCCCTCGTCTGCAGCCTTAGTACCTGTCTCAAAGAAGTCCACCAGATTTAGTAGGCATGACCTGCCCTTAACAAAGCTGAACTGGGTAGGGTCCAGTGTTTGGAGGTTCCCAATGTCTCTGTTAATGAGTTCCATGATGATGCACTCCGTAACCTTGCAGACCAAGCTGGTCAGGCTTATAGGGTGATAGTTCCCAGGGTCTGTTGTGGCTCCACCTTTGTGGAGCAGAATAACCATTGTTGTGCGCGGTATGTAGCCTGTGGAGACACTGATTTTGAACAGTGTGTTTAGGTGAGGGGTTAGTTCATCTTTGAGCTCGTGTAGGACACAGCCTGAGAAACCTTCCAGTCTCACTGATGCTGTGTTTTTGGCTTTGGAGAGGGCTGTTTTAACCTGAGTGTCTGTGATTTCAGGGGCTCTACAGTCTTCTGCTATGGTTATGGGCCCTTTTGCGATTGAGAGGGGGGTGAAGTTTGCGCTGAATCTGTCTACGAAGATGTTGGTGATATCGGTCGGTTTAGTGTATTTTGTGCCATTCTGCACTAACTGAGCAGATCTGAACATTGCCACTTAGATTCTTGACATAGCTAAAGAATGCCTTGTGGTTATCTTTGGATTCCTTGCCAATTTTTCTTTCAAAGCTCGCCTTGGGTGATTTTATGAGGGATCGTAGTTTCTTGCTGATACTGATCAGGAATGTCTTCCCTTCTTGGGATTTTGCTCTTTTCTGTACTAGTTTCCTCCTTCTGTTGTATAGCTTGTTTATGGCAGGAGTCCACCAGACTGGTTTCCTTTTCTTGTAAGAGTAAAGCTTGGTTTTGTTTGGGATAGCATGATCCATGCATTCTTGTAGGTGCCCGTAGAATGCATTAGTAAAGGATTTTGCAGCTTGGACAGCGTTATCCTTTAGCATGGGGGCTTTGAAACTTTCTACCTCGGTCTTAAGTAACGTGAAGTTTGCTTCTGAAAATTTTTTCACAATGGTTTCCTTGTCCGGGGGTGTGGGCAGAATATGGACATCCAAAGTGATTTGTTTGCGGTCAGATCTAACCAGCGAGTGGTTGACCTCCGGTGTGGAACACCGGTTGCCCATGTTGGTGATGACCAGGTCCAATATGTTGTCACCTCAGGTGGGAATGTTGACCAGTTTATCCAGGGCATTTGAGTTTATAAATTCTAGGAAATCTTGTGCAAGGGAGTTAGTACTTGAGTAGTTCTCCCAGTTAATGTTTGGGTAATTGAAATCACCCAATATTATGGTGTTTGGTACATTTACTGTCAGAAGACATGTTGATCACTGAATGCTTGCAGAACTTACTAATTCTGCACTTTCAGTAAGTATTATCTGAGCAAAGATCCAGTCATGTTTGATACAAATTAAATTTTAAATTCTGAATAGTAAAAGTCTTACAGCTAGAAAACTAGCTTAGGTTGACTGAAAAAAAGCATGCTAATGTGAATAAAATACTCACAGAGGTCTGAACTCACAAACCTTTAAAACACAGTTTTTACCTAGTCATAACACTATCAATAAAGCCAGCTTCTTAAGTAGCAGCTTGTTTCTAAAGTCATTACCTTTGCATCTTGGAAATACAAACAGTAACACTTGAAAGTTATAAAGTTTCTATCTATTTTGTACTCAGTAAGATGTTCAATTAGAAAAATATTGCATTTTGTTTTTTTAAAAATCATTGATATTTTTAATTTGCCTGGTGTATAAGCAATGTTCGCTTTCATCATTGTGAAATGTCTGAATTAGACAATACCACATATACAACTCCTTTAGTATTACACCATGCTGTTCCACTAAAATGGACCCTGTGATTCAGAAACATGCTTAATGAAGCCTGGTAATAGTTAAAATAGTGAAGGTGACTAACATGACACAGCTCTAACTTCATTATCAATGAACCAGGAAGCATTTAATATCTTAACTATCAAGCAATTAAGATATCGGCCCTCACACATGACACCACTAGTGAATACTGGAGTATACAGTGGCTGGGATTAAAGAATCAATAAACATCGATAGTATTTGTGTAGTATACACAAAAGGATGCTTCTGCAGAAACACAACTTTACAATACTGCAATAAATGGTGATAGCCATAATATATGGTTCCCAGCAAAGTCTCTGCCAGTTTATTTTTATGAATGAGGACTAAATTATAGCAAAGAACAGTCAGAAAGGGCAAAAAGAAAATACAGGGATATGCTAGGAGAGGAGTGAGGTGGGGGAGGAAGGATATGTTTTTTAGGGGGCAGGTGCCATTCTTTTATTTATTTATTTTTTTCAAGAAGGGTAGATGTGTAAGGATATAAGTGGAAATATGGGAAAAGAAAGAAGGTATAGGGATGAAAGCAGGGACAGACAGACATGAAATGCAGTCAAAGACCAACAGCAGAGATGCTGACACAAAGATGGAGGAGCAAAACTGATAGATACCTACTGTGATAAGGCAGACAATTCATGTGTGGGGTCTGCCAACACACCTGCAATTACCTGTCATGGAAAATTAATGGCATCTCTGTCTGGGTGTATTACAGGCCTCAAATTATCAATGGAAGACTGGACATTGGAGCAGTACTACACTGTGCACCTCGTTTACCAGGTGGAGGTACCTCAGGGGTATTACCTAACATGTATAGCATGCAATCCAACTTACCTGACTCATATCCATGCACTAATGAGCATGACTATTTTTTCCTTACAGACACATCAGAACTGCAGCAGTAATATCAGTCTGCAAAAGGGTATTTTGTCATTAGATTTTACATGCCTGTCTGATTTATAGCAGTGCCATCAATGGGATATCGGTGTTTGAGAAGAGTGAATTAATACACGCAGGTGCTTTTATGTGTTTTCATGGGTGCATTGGTGTCAATGTCTTCCATTGTGAGAAGTGGCATGCCTGATGTTGAGGAATTGTTTGAGCTACTGTGTTCCACAAATCTACTTCCTGACCCAGCAGTAAACATCAGTGCCTTTTTAATCATTATCGCTGTCACTTCCACCCAAGTCTTCCTTATTCACACTGTTCTTTTGGATGAGGCAGTCCACCAATTCAATTAAATCCAAATCAACCAATACGTATGATCACTCATATAATGACTTCAGAGGTGTTCTATTTCTCTTGGTTCCACTCTTCACCATCCTTATAGGAAAGGCAAATTTCACTGTTTTTTCACTGTTGAGATAATAACACTCTATGTAACTCTAACAGCTTGTGGTTGAAGACCTTAATCTGAGAACCTCAAGACTGCAACATAGGAGATTGTGATAGCATGACTTCCATCTTCATTACTGACTAGCTAGAGCTTCTAACAATGCCTTTGAGGTCTTTATCGCAAAAACAGAAAGTGTGTGTGTGTGATTAAAGTGTCTGTTTTGTATCTCTCCATCAAAAAAGTCTCTCCGTACACAAAAGTAAAGCTGAACGCAAATTTTATTACTAAGCGTTTTCGCCTTGCTAAAAAGCTTGGCTTCTTCAGAGATCAAATAACAAAGCATAAAATGCAATCAAGGAAGCTTAAATACTCTAAGGAAATGATGTCACTAAAACATTTTTAAAGAGGGAACACATTTTAAAACATTTCTGTGTGTATAAAATATTGTTAAAATGTAAAAGCATAGCCACTAAACAATACTATAGATCAGTACTAGTGAATCTAATCACTATGCCTACCAAGAACATACTAATAATAATATAAAATATATATTTTTTATACGTATGTGTACATAAAATATATACATAGGATTTTCTACGTACAAAAAACACTACAATGAAAAAGACAATGCAAGACGCGTCAATTCATACTGGCCAAAGTCACGAATGATAACTCCTTAATTTTAAAACAGGTGTGATGTTACAATTATCATTTAACCCAGGGGCATGGAAGGCGTCCGTTCTAAACTGCCATTCCAATTCTTTCAGTTCCAACAATAATGGAAAAGGGCCCCCTCTAATAGATGGGACAATTTGGTCAATCGCCATAAAGGAAAAACTATGACCTACAAAATCTGTTACATGCTTAGCAAGGGCATTAGTCATATTATTTGTTCTTATAGCATACAGATGTTCATATATTCGGTCACGAAATCTGCGGTCCGTCTTTCCGATATAGAAAGACGGACAGCAGTTACAAAGAGCAATATAAACAACTGCTTTACTTTCACAATTAAGATGCATTCTAATAGTAAACTTCCTGTCCCTCACTGTGAAGGTTTGTCCCACCTTTATGACTTTACATCTGTTGCAAAACCCACACAAGTACATCCCCAATTTTCTATTAAAACTTAGGTGCGAGTTATTAGTCTGCAATAATTCCTTCAAATTCTTATTCCTCTTAAACACAAATTTAGGACTAATACCAAACTTTTTAACTAATAGGGGATTGTCCAAAATAAAAATCCAATTTTTCTTAATAATAGAGACAATCTCCCTGGAATCAAAACTGAATGTAGTGATGTAACTAAGAGATGGATCAAATCTTGTTCCTTCAAAGGGTGTATTGTTGCCATTATCAGGCCTCATTTCATAAAGGGACATATTTGTTAAATCACCTTCGACCAAATCTATAGACAAAATAGCTCTATAAAAACCATTCTCTCTTTTTATAGCAACCTCATCCAATATGTCCTGAACAAATTTCAAAGGATAATTTCGTTTTGAAAACATATCAGCTAAAACACTACACTCAGCATAGAAAAAGTCCAACGTACTGCACATTCTCGCTGCCCTAACAAATTGCCTTTAACAATGGCCTTCTTTTGACCACGTGGGTGGTGGCTAGAAAAATGCAAGAATGAGTTGCAGTACGTTGGCTTTCTAAAAATTCTAGAGAGAAATACTCCATTTTGTAAATCTTTCTCAAGTTTCACATCAAGGTAATCAATTCCTGTTACCGCAAAGGTGTAGGTAAATTTCAAAAATTGCGTAGTAGAATTAATTTCTGACACAAAGTTATCCGCTGCAATTTCATCTCCCTCAAATAAAATAAAGATATCATCTAGGTATCTCGTATAATATTTAATAAACCTAGACAAATCTTTCGAGCCAAAAAGAAAATGTTTTTCCCAATAACTCATAAACAAGTTCGCTACCACTGCTCCACAAGGGGAGCCCATAGCGACGCCTTTTTTTTGCAAAAAGAATTTTTGGTCAAACATAAAATAATTTGAGGACAACACTATATCCAACATTCCTATGATTACGTCTATTTCAGTATTAGGTACCCCTAATTCCAATAATAGCAAAGACAACCATTCAAGTGCTTCATTGTGAGGGATAGAGGTGTATAAATCAACCACATCAACAGTGAGAAAATTTAACTCACTGTTGAAGTGTTGATTACTGATGGCCTCTAAAAAGCGCCAAGAGTCCTTACAAATAAATGGGAAGTGCCCCAAATATTTAGACAACATTTTATCAATCAATTTAGCTGAAAAATAAGTAATGGAAGACCTCCCATCTATTAATGCTCTCATTGGGGGATTCAACAAATTTTTATGTATCTTTGGAATACCGAACATTACCGGTATTTTTGGTAATGTTCTATCAATGTAATTGTATGTATCATGATTAATTTTGTTTTCAAGGAAGAAGTCACGATAGTACCCTCTTATTCTATTGTATGTACCATGGACTTCATTAAGAGATGCTTCAACATATGCTTCCGTTTCCAGAATTTCTAACATCTTTTCTTTGTAAGTGCTATCATTTAGTACAACAAGACCTCCCCCTTTGTCCGGTTTGAGCAGTCTTATAGATTTATTACAAAGATTACGTAACATGTCCGTTTGAGCTCTAGTAATGTTATAATCAAATCTAAATCTATCCTTAAAATTGTTAGCAAATAAATGTCTCAAATCAACCTCACATGCTTGCTCAAAAACTAGGAGTGCAGGGTGAAGAGGTGGATTAAACACACTTAAGGGTTTTAAACATGATACATTACTAGAATCGTTAATCTCTTCATTAAAGAATAATCTCAAATTCAACTTCCTAATAAAACATTTCAAATTAATCAACTCTTTTTCCCCAAAAAAACAAATTTTAAATTTTTTAATTTTAAAAAATTTAAAGTTTCTATATAGGAAAGACTGAGAGACCTCTCAGAAAAAGGATCTACGAACAGTTTTATGAGGTATCTAAAGCCAAAGAATCTAATGCTTTTTTTAAACATTCCTTATTCTGTCCTAATATGCAGATAAAATTTATGGTGTTAGAACAGGTAACACCAGATGCTAGGGGTGGTGACTGGGAGACGACACTAGAATATCGTGAGTTGTTGTGGCAGTTGAGACTAAATGCTGGTAAGCCATCCGGGCTTAGCGACAACATTAATATCAGCAGTGTTCTTAAGATCAGGATGGCTCGATTGTAGTGTTTCATTCCACGTTAGATCTACATACATGTACACACTAGATGTGGTTTTATTTACACCAAGTAGAATCATTTTTTATCTACTTATACATTTCCTACCACACCTAATTTATTACCATCACACTGGTTTAGTTTTGTTGGAGCACGAAATTTAATGTTTTAGTATTGCTTAAGATTACTTTACTGGTTTTTGCCACTTGTGTTTTTGGGTTTGATGAATGTAGAAGACCATAAAAGGGATTATTGCAGCATTCGCGCACATATATACTTTCATGGATTTATTCACCAACTATTTTAATAATTTTTTAATTATTTTTTGTGAATTAATAGTGGCATTTTAACAACAGGCACTAGTGTATTTATTAACACATTTTTATTATATATGCACATATATTCTTAATGATTGTTCTATTCCATTTATGGTTGTGTTTATGATATTATTATTTGTTATATGTTTTTATTGTCCTGTGGATGAGTTTTTAAAAATTTCAAAATTCAAAATTTTTTTAATTGTTGTAGAGAGCTTTACAAGCTAATTGAATGATTTAACCACGTGGTTTTTAGCGTATGTATATAACCCAGACCACTTGGTTATTAGAACAACTTGAAAAAGCTCGGTACTATACCGAGCGAAAGCACTTGTTTTTAAGTGAAGTGCCTGTACCTAATAAAGGATTTATTTTGACTCGCTGGTGTCGCTTCTTGGGTCAGTTTTCCAGTTCTCGGTTATTGGTTTCCTTTTCTGTTTTTGGTTTTCTTAACATAGTGAAGGTGACTAACATGACACAGCTCTAACTTCATTATCAATGAACCAGGAAGCATTTAATATCTTTAACCACGCTAAATTAAGATATCGGCCTCACATTACGTGACACCAATTAGTGAATACCTTATATACAGTGGTTGGAATGCGAACCAACAAAGACCATAGTATTTGTGTAGTATACATGTGCTGATGCTTCTGCAGAAACACAATCTCTTAAGCAATACTGCAACAAAGGCGAGAAGCTATATATATGGTTCCCAGCAAAGTTCTGCCAGTTTATTTTTTATGAATGAGGACTAAATTATAGCAAAGAACAGCCGAAAGGGCAAAAAGAAAAATACAGTGGGATAAGTGCTAGGAGCAGGAGTGAGGTGGGGGAGTAGGCTGATGTTTTTGGGGCAGGTGCCATTTATTTATTTTTTCAAGAAGGGTAGATGTGTAAGGATATATGGGAAAATAAGGGGAAAAGAAAAGAAGGTATAGGGATGGTGGAGGACATGTGAAATGCCAAAGCATCAGAGATGCTGAGAGCAAAATGATAGATACCTACTGTGATAAGGCAGACACCATGGGTCTGCCAACACACCTGCAATTAACTGTCATGAAAAAATTAATGGCATCTCTGTCTGGGTGCGTATTACAGGTCTCAAATTATCAATGGAATACTGACATTGGAGCAGTACTTCACTGTGCAACTTCAAGGCGCTCATGTGGAGAACCTCAGGGTATTACCTAACATGTATAGCATGCAGTCCAACTTACCTGGACTCATATCCATGCACCAATGAAAGCATGACTATTTTTCCTTACAGAACTGCAGCTGTGTAATATCAGTTCGTAAAAGGTATTTTGTCATTAGGATTTTGCTATGCTCGTTCGATTTATAAAGTGCTTACCAATGGGATATCGGTGTTTGAGAAGAGGTGACCACACCCAGGTGCCATGCCGCCGCGCTGGTGTCAAATGCCCTCCATTGTGAGAAGTGGCATGCCTGATGTTGAGGAATTGTTTGAGCTACTGTGTTCCACAAATTCCGGCTTCCCTGACCCAGCAGTAAACATCGCGCCTTTAATCACACGCTGTCACTTCCACCCAAGTCTTCCCATTACACCTCGTTCTTTTGGATGAGGCAGTCCACCAAATCACTCAAACCAAACCAATAATGCATGATGACCTTTCCAATGACTTCCAGAGTTGTTCTACTTCTCTTGGGTTCCACTCCCTTCACCATCCTTATAGGAAAGGCAAATTTCACTGTTTTTTTCACTGTTGAGATAATAACACTCTGTAACTCTAACAGCTTGTGGTTGAAGACCTTAATCTGAGAACCTCGGCGACCTGCAAATATATGGAGCTTAGGATACTACCTCTATCTTCATTACTGACTAGCTGGAACTTCTAACAATGCCTTTGAGGTCTTTATCGCAAAAACAGAAAGTGTGTCTGTGTGACTAAAGTGTCTGTTTTGTATCTCTCCATAACACTTGTGGGAAATTGAAAGTGATGTGATTAGCGTTTGTTCCAACCTCAAACATTCACCATGTCACTGTCACCCAAATGCCCTCATACCTGACTTGACAGTATCAAACCCGCCAAACCGTCAGTACCTTCATACAGTAAGTGGTATGGTGAAAGTTCATTTCCATAAATGATTTATCTCATTGCAATAGATTCCCGTTTCTCTAATTCTAACATATTCCCCACTGGCTGGCTTACCGACACAGAACACTTGCCCCACTAAAAGATTTAAAGCAGCTGAACACCTAGAAATCACCTTGAATAAGTGTTCCATGAAAGATGCCACTTCCTAGCTTCTATTTTGTCCCAGGGAAGTTGATCTTTCTGATGTTCTTTCTTCTTATCCTGCCATCAGTATCAGTGGTGGATTTAGGCCTGGGTGCAGGGGCATGTGCCTCCCCATTTTTAGAGCCGTGCTAAGAAGTCATATTTGCATTGCCTTTACGTGGCCACACACACACTCTCCTCCTCTCTCTGCAGAGGAAAAAATGTATGCTAGCCAAAATGCTGTTACATTTTCTGTTCCAACTTACCCACATTCTTTTGTGTTACATTTATTATTTTACGCTTACTAAAATTAATAGCTTACAAAGTCAAAAGAACAAATTTTGCTTCAGATTGTGAAGGTCCAGCAATTTGAATCATCCTTGAGGTAATAACTTCTGAACAGCTGCAGTGTTCCAGGACCCTGAGGTATTTTTTTCTTTCTAACAGGTTTTGACAAAATCCTGCCAAAGCATTATACTTGGAGAGATGGACCTTGTTTGGTACAGTGCCTTGATCCTTATGCTGCGTTATTGCCCAAATATAAGCCAAGCATTGCAATAGTCTAAACTCTCCTCAAACATATAATGATACAGGATTACCACCTAATCCTTGTTTCAAGTTCACAGAACGTGTTTCAAGTCCCATGGCTAGGTTGTCAAACAGTCTGTTAAAACAATGCCTTTTATAAAATGCTTTCTGTGTGTACTGTTTGCAGAATAATGCATATAGAAAACAACCCATCTAGATAACATTTTCTTTCTCGAAGGTTCTCATACAAATACAAAAATGTTTGCAATCCTTGCGAGTCTGTACAATTGATAATTTTTGCAGCCTTTCTAGCTCATTTATCAGGATTTGTGGAACATGTTTAGGTTATAAATAAAAGTATCTACAGCCAGACTAAGCAGGGAGCCATTACTGTTGCGCTGGTGGTGGGCGAGGTCATTTGTTTGCAGGAAACCCACTTTTTTATTGTTTTTTTCACTATATTTTCACCCTGAAAATGAACTTTCCATACTAAATTCACAGCAGCAAATGAAAGATATTTCCATTAAATACAACTTGTGGTGTGTGTGTGTGTGTGTGTGTGTGTGTGTGTGTGTGTGTGTGTGTGTGTGTGTGTGTGTGTGTGTGTATGTGTGTGTTGGCACTGCCGTAAAATAACCTTCCTTTAAAATAAGCAGAGTTCATGGGTACAGGCCTTTGAAAGGCATATGTAAAATTTTTAAAGGGGTTGACAGTTTGTAGATATAATTGCAGAAGCTGTATCTCTTAAGTGTGATGCTTAGCCATTCTGTAAATTATCCTAGGACAGAAACTATTTATGTGTGTATCTGCAAAATGTTTTATAACACATTTTCTTGGAGGAAATGGCCACAGCTTTGAGTTTATTTGAAGTCAGATAACCATACAAACATCAACATTATTGATTTGCAGAAGGGAAGGACTTGACCATTCACATCACATAAGTTACCTGTAACACATTGCAAAATGTCCGGCACCGGCGCCAGCTAAAGCAATTATATAAGTCAGCACTAAAATTAAAAGTACTCACACCCTCACCCCTTCACTGGGAAGGACATCGAAGTTTACTTGACCTGGAGGTCCTGATATTCTGACTAATTCAACAGGAGACTTTAAAATTTATAATTTTACGGACTGTAAATTTGAAAAGGAACTGATTGAATTGTTAGCATATGGTTACACCTTTGTCCCTAGCAGGTCCGGAGATGTATCTACAGAGTTGATTAATTTGAAATGTTTTATTAGGAAGTTGAATTTGAGATTATTCTTTAATGAAGAGATTAACGATTCTAGTAATGTATCATGTTTAAAACCCTTAAGTGTGTTTAATCCACCTCTTCACCCTGCACTCCTAGTTTTTGAGCAAGCATGTGAGGTTGATTTGAGACATTTATTTGCTAACAATTTTAAGGATAGATTTAGATTTGATTATAACATTACTAGAGCTCAAACGGACATGTTACGTAATCTTTGTAATAAATCTCTAAGACTGCTCAAACCGACAAAGGGGAGGTCTTGATTGTACTAAATGATAGCACTTTTAAATGCACAAAGATGTTATTGCCAAATTTGGTCAAACTGAACATTATGTTAGATCCTCTTAATGTTAAGTCATGAATTTTTTTACTTATACTGAATAGAAGTTTTAAAAATGCTTAAAACTTCTTTCTTGAAAAACTAAAATTAATCTGATACATTATTCAATTAATAAACAAAGTTTGCACCATAAATGTAATCTTCCTAATCTATAGATATCTTATAAATTTTGAATCATTTAAGGATTTAATAGTGGGAGGTCTTCCATTACTTATTTTTCAGCTAAATTGATTGATAAAATGTTGTCTAATTTTGGGGCACTTCCCATTTTTTGTAAGGAAACCCCTTTTTAGAGGCTTTCATCATCAACACTTCAACAGTGAGTTAAATTTTCTACTGTTGATGTGGTTGATTTAAAATATTCCCTCACAATGAAGCACTTGAATGGTTGTTTTGTATTATTGGAATTAGGGTCCTAATACTGAAATAGACGTAATCATAGGAATGTTGGATATAGTGTTGTCCTAAATTATTTTATGTTTGACCAAAAATTCTTTTGCAATTAAGGGTAGGCTTTGAAGCAGTGGTAAACTTGTTTATGAGTTATTGGGAAAACATTTTCTTTTGGCTCGAAAGATTTGTCTAGGTTTATTAAATATCTACGAGATACCTAGATGATATCTTTATTTTATTTGAGGGAGTGAAATTGCAGCATTTTAACTTTGTGTAGAAATTAATTCTACTACATTTATAAATTTACCTACAACTAATTATGGAATTGATTACCTTGATGAACTTAGAAAGTTTACAAATGGAGTATTTCTTGATTATTACGCCAACGTACTGCAACTCATTCTTGCATTTTTCTAGCCACCACTAAAGCAAAAAAGCCATTTAGGCAATTTGTTAGGGCAGCAAGAATGTCAGATTATTTTTCTAGCTGTAGTGTTTTAGCTGATATGTTTTCAAAATGAAATTATCCTTTGAAATTTGTTCAGGACATATTGCATGAGGTTGCTATAAAACCATGGTTTTATAGAGCTATTTTGTCTATAGATTTGGTCAAGTGATTTAACAAATATGTCCCTTTATGAAATGAGGCCTGATAATGCAACAGAACCCTTTGAAGGAACAAGATTTGATCCATTCTTAGTTACATCACTACATCAGTTTTGATTCCAGGAGATTGTCCATTATTAAGAAAATTGGATTTAATTTTGGACAACCCCTATAGTTAGAACGTTTGGTATTAGTCCTAAATTTGTGTTTAAGAGGAATAAGAATTTGAAGGAATTATTGCAGACTAATAACTCGCACCTAAGTTTTAATAGAAAATTGGGGATACTTGTGTGGGTTTTGCAACAGATGTAAAGTCATAAAGGTGGGACAAACCTTCACAGTAGGGACAGGAAGTTTACTATTAGAATGCATCTTAAGGTAAGTAAAGCAGTTGTTTATATTTCTAACTGCTGTCCGCCTCATATCGGAAAGACGGACCAGATTTCGCTGTGTAATATATGACACTGTCTATAAGAACAAATAATAGACTAATCCTGCTAAGCATGTAACCATTTGAGGTCATAGTTTTTCCTTTATGGATTGACCAAATTGTCCCATCTATTAGAGGGGCCCTTTTCATATTGTTGGAACTGAAAAGAATTGGAATGGCAGTTTAAAGGAGGGTCCATGCCTGTCATTGATGATTGTAACATCCACTGTTTTCGCTAGGGATGCTTACCTGTCACCTTGGGCTTTGATATTGGCAAAGGCTTGCTCCCTGTCTTTTTAGGAGGTCAAAAGAAAACCCACTCCATAGGTATCACAAGGGATAAGAAATAAGAGTAATGCTACTCATGCCAGAAGTCTAAACCTCAAGATGATGCACTGAAACTCTCCTTAGCATGGAGAACATCGATATCTGTGCAGTAACAGAAACCTGGTTCAGGGCTCCCGAGAGCACCCCAGCACTACCAGGTTATACCTCATACCATGCTTTTCGGCCCCAAAACTTGGACCGAACCACAAAAGGAGGGGGAGTATCGATATTCATCAAAGATACCCACACCTCC
Source organism: Protopterus annectens (assembly GCF_019279795.1). Taxonomy (NCBI): domain Eukaryota; kingdom Metazoa; phylum Chordata; order Ceratodontiformes; family Protopteridae; genus Protopterus; species Protopterus annectens. The sequence continues at coordinate 666,567,839 of NC_056726.1, read as the reverse complement.
AGGTTGGTGGCAAAGCACGAAGCATCAGAGACTATCCATGTGCAACTAACAGTGGGTAAAACTGCCTTCCAGTTTATAGCCTGCTACAGACCACCCTCCCAAACCCAGGAACCCCACTCGGCCTTCCTGAGAACACTGGAAAATATGAAGGTCTCTCCAAACACCATTATATTGGGCGACTTCAACTACCCAAACATAGACTGGGAGCATTACTCTAGCTCCAACACCCTAGCCCAAAGGTTCCTAGAATTTATAAACTCAAATGCTATGGAACAACTTGTTACCACTCCCACAAGAGGGAAAACATACTGGACCTGATCATCACCAACATGGGGACTCTATGCTCCAGACCAGAAGTGTATCCCTCACTGGTAAGATCAGACCATAAACTAATCTCACTGGATATTCACATCCCGACCCCACCCCCTGCACAGAAAACCACAGTGAAAAACTTCTCTAAAGCAAATTTCACACTCCTCAAAACCGAGGTGGAATCCTTCAAAGCCCCGGGCCTGTGGAAAATACGGCCCAGACCGCAGAATCCTTTATAAATGTATTCTATGAACACCTTCAGGAATGCATGGATCATGCAATCCCAAATAAAACCAAGACCCAATCCTCCAAAGGCAGACGTCCTGTCTGGTGGACCCCAGCCATAAACAAACTATACAATAGAAGGAGGAAGCTACTAAATGATAGAGCAAAATCCCAAAAAGGGAAGGCATCACTGATCAGTATTAGCAAAAAACTATGGGCACTCATAAAATTGTCTAAGGCCAGCTTCGAGAGAAAAATTGCACAGGACACTAAGGATAATCACAAGGCTTTCTTTAGTTATGTTAGGAACCTGGGTGGTAATTCCCAGATATGCTCAGAATTAGTCCAAAATGACAAAAAATACACTGAACCCACAGACATTGCCAACATCCTAGCTGACAGGTTCAGCGCAAACTTCTCCCCCTCCCCACCAAAAGGGCAAATATCTATCCCAGCAGAGTGCTGCCCCCTGACATCTCAGATGCTCAGGTAAGAGCCCCCTCTCCAAAGCAAAAGACACAGATTCAATGGGACCAGACTGTGTCCCGGGGCTCCCCACATGAACCCCAAGAAGAGCTAAACCCAAACATAAAACTACTGTTCAATCTCAGCCTTACTACAGGATATGTGCCCAAAGAGTGGCGTACAGCAACAGTGGTCCCTCTCCATAAAGGTGGTGCCTCAATGGATCCTGGAAACTATCGCCCCATAAGCCTGACTAGCTTGGTCTGCAAAGCTATGGAAAGGATCATCATGGACCTCATAAATAAAGATATTGGGGACCTACAGACACTGGATCCTACCCAGTTTGGCTTTGTTAAGGCAGATCCTGCCTCTTAAACCTGGTTGATTTCTTTGAAACAGTCACCAAGGCCATTGACGAGGGGAAGGTGGTCCACACAGCCTACCTGGACCTCGCAAAAGCCTTATACAATACCCCACTCGGGCATTATAGATAAGCTCACCAGCTTAAATATAAACCCCTATGTCACTAGATGGATTGCAAACTGGCTCAAGGACAGAACCCACATGGTTAGAATTGCTGGAGCCATGTCAGACTCCAAACCAGTTACAAGTGGTGTCCCACAAGGCTCAGTCCTGGGACCTCTCTTGTTCGGTATATATTTCTCAGAGGTACAGGCCAACACAGAAGGACTGTGGCTGACCAAGTTGCAGATGACTGCAAACGGGCCATAATCGACTCTCCAGCTGACACAAGCATCCTCCAAAAGGGCCTCATAGAAACAGACAACTGGTGCCAGAGCCATGGCCTCAAGCTAAATGCCAAAAGTGTATAGTCATCCCTTTGGCAAAACAAAATGCCCCAAATTACCACATAGGTGGTAATCCATTAAGTACAGAAAAGTAATTAGGGACCTGGGGACCCAAGTTGATAGCAATCTCTCATTTGACAACCCACCCAAAATGGTTAGAAAAACATTTTATATAGCCCACCTAATCATGAAGGGGTTCACATCTAGATCAGGGGAGGTTTTCTTTACTCATCCCTCATCAGGCCCATAATTGAGTACAATGCCCCCTTTTTGGGGTGTACCCTTTCCAGACACCTGCAGCCGGAAAAACCCCAAAAATACCTCACCAAGAGGATCAAAGGGCTCAGCCATATGCTGCCCGGTTAAAGAAACTCCAGCTCTACTCAGTGGCATACCACCTGTTCAGAGGCGATCTGTGCCTGCGATAAAGCCATGTCCAACCCGAATTAATGGAACCCCCTCAGAAAATCCAAATCCCATCGAGCTAGCTCAAGAGACTTGAACCCCAGCACTGAAATAAATAGGACATGCTGGAGGGACAGATTCATAACCCAGAGGCTCCCTTCCTCTGGAATAAAATCCCAGTCCAGGTTAGGCAGAGTCCCCCATTGACTCTCTTCAAGAGGAATCTTGATGAGTGGATTGGGGGGGAAGGATTTCCCCCCCTTTTAAAAAAAGGTTTTTTAAAAAAAACCCCGTGGGAAATTGAAAGTGATGTGATTAAATGAATTTAACTCGTGTATCTGTCTGAGTGGGCTCACTGCAGCTGGTTTTTGTTATCTAGCTGTCAAAGTCTTCTATATTTCTGACTAGACAGTATCAAACCCTACACAAACCTGGGTTTAGGAATTATACAGTAAGTGGCATGGTGAAAGTTCATTTTACAAATGATTTATCTCATTGCAATAGATTCCCTTTTCTCTAATTCTAACATATTCCCCACTGGCTGGCTTACCGACACAGAACACTTGCCCCACTAAAAGATTTAAAGCAGCTGAACACCTAGAAATCACCTTGAATAAGTGTTCCATGAAAGATGTCACTTCCTAGCTTCTGTTTTGTCCCAGGGAAGTTGATCTTTCTTATTTTATTTATTTATTTTATTTTACATTTGTTAACCAGGCTAGTCCTGCCGGATACATATCCATTTTCAGAGGAAGCCCGAGGAGAAAAGCTCCACTATCTAATACAAAGTAATAAAAGTACATTCAAATTACATAGGCAGTTTAAGAGACAGCTAAAACAGACATTTCTGATGTTCTTTCTTCTTTTCCTGCCATCAGTATCAGTGGTGGATTTAGGCCTGGGTGCAGGGGCATGTGCCTCCCCATTTTTAGAGCCGTGCTACAAGTCATATTTAAAAAAAATGCATTGTTTTTTATTGAAATAGGAAAAATGTATAGCCAAAATGCTACATTTTTCTGTTCCAACTTACCCACATTCTTTTTTTGTGTTACATTTAATATTTTGTCATTTACTGAATTAATAGTGGCAAAGTCAAAAGAACAAATTTTTGTTTGATTGTGAAGGTCCAGCAATTTGAATCATCCTGAGTGTAATAATCTCAGAACAGCTGCAGTGTTCAGAGACCCTGAGGTATTTTTTTTCTTTCTAACAGGCTTTGACAAAATCCTGCCAAAGCATTATACTTGAGAGATGGACCTTGTTTGGTACGGTGCCTTTGATCCTTATGCTGCGGTTATTGCCCAAATATAAGCATTACTGCAATAGTCTAAATCCCCTCTCAAACATAGCATATCGATAGGATTACCACCTAATCCTTGTTTCAAGTTCACAGAATCCATGTGTTTCAAGTCCTTATGGCTAGGTTGTCAAACAGTCTGTAAACAATGCCTTTATAAAATGCTTTCTGTGTGTACTGTTTGCAGAATAATGCATATAGAAAACAACCCATCTAGATAACATTTTCTTTCGGAAGGTTCTCATACTAATACAAAAATGTTTGCAACCCTTAGGATTCTGTACAACTCCCTTCCTAACTCTATTGATAATTTTTGAGGCCTTTCTAGTTCATTTACCAGGATTTGTGGAAACTGTTTAAGTTATAAATAAAGTATCTACAGCCAGAATTACAGGGAGCCATTACTGTTGCGTGCTGGTGGTGGGGCGAGGTCATTTGTTTGCAGGAAACCCACTTTTTTATTGTTTTTTTCACTATATTTTCACCCTGAAAATGAACTTTCTATACTAAATTAACAGCAGCAAATGAAGGATGTTTCCATTAAATACTACTTGTGGTGTGTGTGTGTGTGTGTGTGTGTGTGTGTGTGTGTGTGTGTGTGTGTGTGTGTGTGTGTGTGTGTGTGTGTGTGTGTTGGCACTGCCGTAAAATAACCTTCTTTTAAAATAAGCAGAGTTCATGGGTACAGGCCTTTAAAAGGCATATGTAAAATTTTTAAAGGGGTTCACAGTCTGTAGATATAATTGCAGAAGCTGTATCGCTAAGTGTGATGCTTAGTCATTCTGTAAATTATCCTAGGACAGAAACTATTTATGAGTGTATCTGCAAAATGTTTTATAACACATTTTCTTGGAGGAAATGGCCACAGCTTTGAGTTTATTTGAAGTCAGATAATCATACAAACAACAACATTATTGATTTGCAGAAGGGAAGGACTTGACCATTTACATCTGTAATTTCTGGTAGTTTCCCTGAAGTTAAGAAACTCAAAGAATGACTAAAGGAGGGGGTGGGCATACCGTGCTTTCCTACCTGCTCACCTCATTCTTTGTATAAGGGTCAGATCTTCCAGAGGTTCTCTTCATATGTCAGATTGTGTGGTAGGAGGCTACACAAGTGAAGAGACCAGACTGTCTGAACCCATGCTTTCTCTCAATTGTCCAGAATTTTGCAGTGTCCACACTTTTGCCACATATGTTTGATCATTTCATCATAAAATGTGTAATTTTTATGGCAAATTGTTAAGGATTGACGTCACTAAATTACATATATTTGAGATTCAGATATCCTTGCCTTTAGAAAATGCACACTAATGCAAAATCTGTTACTCAACTTTCTAAATTTAAAAGAAAAATATTACTTAAATAGATCCATTAGTGAAGACTATACTCCAAAACTCCTAATTCCTCTACACAAAGGCAGCCCATCTATTGAACATCTCCCTAGCTAAAGCCTTTAATGATATTTCCTATCAACTTTTAATCCACAAGCATAACCTCCTCAGCTTGGTGTACTCCTCTATCAAAAGGCATCCAAACCTGCTTCAATTATTCAGCATGCTGACAACTCCATTTTGGTCTGCTCTGCACCCTGTTTAACCATCCTACAATCCATCACCCAGACTGCCTTCACTTCCATTAAAAAGTAGTTACAAACATCCCAACATCCCAACTACTCTTAAACCCAAAGAAAACAACTCATAGTTCATCCCAAAACACAATTCCAAATGCCTATAGCTTCAACATAATCACTGCTATCAGTGTGAAAATTGAACTTGCTACCCCAAACTAAATTACTAGGCACCTTTATTGACAAATCAAATTTTTATCTTAATACCAACATAGTTGCCAAAACACACATTGAGCTGAGATCTCTAGACAGAGCCAAATCCATCCTTAATAACCACAGCTGGGAAATAGCAACCACTACCCTCTTTCTTCCCAGCCTGCATAATGCCTCAGTATTTACTAAACTCAAGTCATGCAAATAAAAAAAAAATTAATAACAAAATTAACAAGTTCACATGCAGCCTTCCCAGTTGACGCCATCACTGCATATTCCAGAATCAATAAACTGGGTAGAATTCACCTATCATATCTTACACAGCTAATCAGGGCACACAAAATACTGCAAAATTCATCCAAAACTTCTTCAGTGTCTAACCTCATTCAGTGGCACTTGCCAAAACAAATTCTTTGTTCCAAAGAAGTATCATCCTAAAAATCCAAAAACATTCACAGAGATTCTGCATTCTCAGTAAGAATCTCTACAATCTGAAACATGCTTGCCAGCTCAGTCAGACTGTTACACAATATCAGAGATTTCAAAACTGTACAAAAACACACCTGCACTCAAGCAAACTCTGCAGTTATTCCATACCCATCACTGACCCTACCTAGTTATATATTTTTTCTACATTATAACTCCTAGTTCAACCTTTTCTCCCTGTTATCATACTGTCTGCAGCCTTTTCTGTCAGTGCTTGAACAGTGTGTTCTGCCACTTTCAATTTTTTTCTCAGATGAGACAGTTTGTATGTTTCTGCTGTTTCATTGACTAGCAAGCACAGTAAGGCCTGTTGATTATAAGTTTCATTTAAATATTTTGACAGGAAAACTTGATGGCATTGTATTTTTTTCTTTGATGTTATGGTTATTTGAGGTGATGAGTAGAATTGCAGCAGTTTTAAATGACATGATTAAATTATTATTTAGTGCCATTTTGTATGCTAAACATTTCTGACTGGATTTTTTCATCATATATTTCTTGCCTAAAATTGTTTTAGGATGTATCCATTCAGTTTGATTGAAACTAGCATTTTTTTAAAAAATTAATGGACTTTTGTGAATGTATGTTATGCTCAGAACTGTGTTAATGAAACTATCATTTTATTTAGTGCAATTTTTTTGAATAGTAACTCCTGCAGAAATAGAATTCAGATTACTTTTTACTTCATTTTGTATGTTAAAAATTTCTTTCATCAATTGTTTTGTCACTTTATGATCTAGGTCTTGTCTAGTACTGTTTTAGACTGTATCCATTGTCTTGCAATGAAACTAACATTTTTTTTAACAAAATCAGGGGGCTTTTGTGCTTTAGACTGTGTTACAGAAAATACTACCATTTTCTTAGTGCAATGTTCAGAATAGTGTCCCTACAGAAATAGTCTTTAGATTGCTGTTTAGAGGAAGAATCTATCTTATTACTGTGCTGACAGTGCAGCCAGTATTTGGTAATCAGCTGGCTAGTTTCTTGTTGCCTGATCGACTCACACCACCCCTCTCTATCTTCCCATCTGCACCTAATAAAACAAAAGAATAAATGAAAAATATGCCTCATCCTACAGCTTGTAACTCTGCAGTAGCCTTAGCTTCAGACAGGCTATAGGATCACCCACCTTCTGTTACCACTAGAACCCCTGGGATGGATATAGTATGAGAACTCTACATGACAAGATCATCAGTGTATGAGAGAACCAAACCCTTCAGATGCAGAGAAAATTAGGGTGCACAATCTTTTGTTAGTATTGATGTTTTCTCCCAGGGATCATCCCACTAGTGTAGTGTTGTATATGTACACTGGTGTGCCATGATCTTTTTTTTCAGAAAGCTTTTCATTCTTCTTAATGACTTTATCTCAGTACACATGTTAGATATGAACTATCATAGACTGGAAATGTTATCATTTAAACAATCAAACTTATATAATACAAGATCCAATTTGGCCCCTGCAACTCATCAACTAATATTAATACTAATCAATAAGTAGCAAAACTAGCCTAAAATAAATCATTGCCACTATGAGCCCTCTTTTTCCTATTTACCACATAGGGTCAGGGTGGCACATCAACTATTGCCATCTCTCTCTTGGTTCAGTGCCACTCAGCTATTGTTTTCAAAAGTTATGCCTGATTGTAACAGGTCTTCTTTCATACAGTCCAACAATCTCTTTGCTAGATGCCCTCATTTCCACTTGCCTTCTTCGTGCCTATCCAAAATCATCTTCACCAGATTCGGCAGAAGACTACAATGCTGAGTCAGGGGCGCAACAGGTAGCATGCTTGCCATTGGTACAGATAGCTGTGGGTTCTATTCCCACACCAGACAGATGGATTGCTGTCAATGCAGTGCAGCATCAGGGAGGAGCTGCAGTCCGGGGATTTTGCCCTTCAGATGAGATGTTAAACTGAGGCTCTATCTGCCTGAGATGGTGGCAACTCAGGTAGATGGAAAAGATCCCACTGCACCTGTGGAAAAGAGTAGGAGATATTCCCTGATGCCCTGTCCAAATTTCCGGTTTAGTATAAATATGGACTAACCTTGTCAGCAAAGGGTAAATAAATAGAATAGGTTGGCACAGTGCTGCAGCAGTAGTGTTGTCACCTCAAAGCAAGAGGTTCTCCAGTTTGATTCTTGGCTGGAGTGATTTCTGTATGGAGTCTACATCTTTTCCCTGGATACTCTGGTTTCATCCTACATTATAAACACAAGTATCTAGAGCATTTGTTCCCAGGCCTCTGCTGAAAATTGGCTTTGTTCCAAGTCGGACTTTCCAGGTAAACAAATGCTAAATATATATATGTGTGTGTGTATATATATATATATATATATATATATATATATATATATATATATGTGTATACATATATATATAGAGAGAGAGAGAGAGACAGAGAGTTGTGTTTCATTTGATCTAAAGCTCATTTGATAAAAAAAGTGACATGTTTGATCAAAAAGTCATTTGATGTAAACAATTAACTGAATTGCATTTGATTAAAAACTATGCTAGCCTGTGGAAAATGACTATTGGTTAGGTTTTGGAGTATAGGAATTATAATGCAAATTAATGCTGATCAGTATTAGAAGTTGTCCCTCCATGTTAAGACATTTGTCTATGTGTGCCAGCCATGATAGTGTGTAAGGATCATTCATTTTGTTCTGCAGTTGTGTGTCTGTGGAGTTAGTAATTTAATGATGTTAAGTTGTCTATCTTGCCTTCGTTCTTGCTGGTTGGGATCGGAGCCGATCCTGGGCTCCGATTCCAACCAGCAAGAAAGAAGGCGAGATGAAGACAACTAACGTGGAACGTTATGGTAGGTACATAACTTCTTTTTATGGGTTATGGAGGGCACAGGGGAACTTGCCCCTGGCAAAAAAGTTTTTGGCTATATATTTAGTATATCTAATATTTTCATTGAAATGAGTTTTGATGCTTTGTTGTTTTAATGAAATACATTTTAGGTTAAATGTGCCACTGTTTTTATTTTTGTTTGACTAACTGTACTTGTAAATCAAATGAACTATTTAGATAGAGATGGATATCTCTATTTCTATCTCTGTCTATCTCTGTGTGTGTGTGTGTGTGTGTGTGTGTGTGTGTGTGTGTGTGTGTGTGTGTGTGTGTATATATATATATATATATATATATATATATATATATATATATATGTATATGTATATCATCAAATACTGAGCATTCAAAATGCTGAACATCAAAAGATTGATCATTTTAGACTGAATGTTGACAGTACAAAAGGCCAAGTGGTAAATATGTCGACGGTACGAAATGTCAATACAGGTAAGCAGGGTTGGGCGGCATATGTTTGCATATGTGAGCTAGGGTTAGGGTCAGAGATGAGTGAAGGTTGTGTGCTTGTGTGTGAGTTTGTCTGTTTTAGGGAAAGTGAGGTAAGGGTTAGGTTAGGAGATAGATGTATTGTTGTTTGTATCTGTTTGTGAGTATTTGTGTCTGAGTCTGTCTTGTGTAGTGGCAGTGTTACAGGAAGGTTTTAATGATGGTAAGGTATAGGGATAGGGTTGGGGAAGAGGCAGTGTTAGTGTTAGGGCTAGCACCTATTACTAAGGTGGTGCAGGAGGGCAGAGACCCCCCACCTTTTTTAGTAATGGGTGCTAACCCTTCCCTCATCTCTTAACTCATTCCTACAGAGTGCCTTCACAGGGTGCATGTCTGCTTTCATCTGTGCACTCCCTGGGACAGCAGGCATTTCTTAAGGTTACCTCTTAGTCTCTTGTACAAGCATGGTTGCTATCCAGCTCAAACATGGGATCCAGACTAACAAATCAGCTACATATAGTGGGAATCCACATGGTATTCTCACTGAAATATTATAGCTTGTTTTTCCAACAAGTAAAAAAAATGTGCATAATATCTGTGTTGATTACTAAATATGAAGTCACATTTTTGAGCTGAAATATCAAGATCATACCATAACATAGATCTTTGTCTGCTGAACAACTTTTGCCTTTACACTTTTTGTGTGGTTGTTATGGTTCAAGAGTTATGAACATTTATTTTCAGCATGATATTAGAAATAGAGTCCCTGAAAATGAGCTCAGAATGCTTCATTTGTTCCCATGGGGGAAGTTAGCAGCCAGTTATTTCTGAACTGCTCTGGAGTGATTGACATAAATAAGAACTCACCCAAAACATTTGTGGTCCTATTTTCAGTGCTTTGTAACATGTAAAATATATGCAATGATTCTAAAAAAAGATTTCCAGATGAACTAAATGCAGTGCTCCATTTTTATTTATACAATTTGGTTAACTGTTGTTGAGCACTGTTCCCACTAGACCAATTTCAGTATCAGTCCAGAATGTGAATAAACATAAAACAGGGAAAATAAAGGTAATTTTATAATAAAAGAACACAATAAAATGGGAATAGTTAAAATACAATAGAAAAAAAGTATTTTAGAAGGAAATGATCAGAAACCACTATGTACAATATTTTCATTAGTTAGAATAGCACCTTATTAGGAGTTAGAGAAGAGATGCTATAGTGAAAATGATAGGCAGTATGTGTCAGAGATTAAGGTGGCTAGGTTATGAGACCTGAAACAGAGCATTTACAAGCAGCTTGTGCTGTGAGATGATCCTTAAGTTGTGCCAAAACAGAGGAGAAATTAGATAGGTCTTTAAGATTTGAGGGAAGATCCTCCACAGCTTGAGTTCAAGGGTGGAAAGGGAGTGGTTAGAACACTGAATTAAGGCTTTAGGTGATTGCAGGAGAATCCCTGACTGGCTATGAGATCTAAGGTTTTATGATAAAGACTGTCTAAGTAAGCTACAGGACAGAGAAGGGAAAACGTTTTCTTTCATAAGCCAGAAAAGTTGGGAGCCAAGAAGTAGATTAGCTTGTTGCTGATCCAGCAGCCAGTTGGCTTTAGCTAGTATAAGACAGTGGTATTCATACATTGGGGAATGGGTAATGAAGTGGAAGATAGTGATGGAGCTTGTTCGGATGGTGGTAGATTTTTTTTTAGATGGAGATGCTATAAGAGGTAGGCAGTACAAAAGCTGGTATAAAAGAATCCCATTGACAGTAGCATTTCTTGTTGGGCAGGAGAGATAGAGGAGATGTTGGCCCAAAAGAGTTGGGAGTTTATCTTTTTGTGGGTGTTTTACAAAGTGATTGTGGAAGTTTAGCTGAGGTATCATGCAAGAATCCTAGGTATCTAAAGGCATTAACCTGTTCAATGTCATATTTACTGTGGTCATGAAAAAGAAACGAGTTGTAGTTCTTTTGCCTTTTAGTGGAGATTGCAAACAGCATCAGTTTATTTTTTTACAGTTAAGTCATATTTTTTTTGGTACTTACACAGTTAATGAGGAAGAGGAAATCTTTTGCAGATCATGATTAACTGAGTGGGTTGTATGGTTGATGAGAAGATTACCATGCCATCAGTGTATAGTAAGACTGGAAGTTGAGGGATGTTGAGTTTAAGCTTATTCATAAAAATAAAGAAAAGAAAAGGGGTCAGTATGGATCCTCGATGGACTCCTATAAGTAAGACAGTAGTGGGTGATGTACTGTTGTTAAAATTAACTGAGAAATGTCAGTTGGATAGGTAAGTTTAGAAACAAGGAATAGCATCAGAGCAAATCCCAGTGACAGTGAGTTGGTTAAATAAGATTGAATGGTCAACCAGGTCAAAGGCTCAGTCATTACTTTACTATAGACAATATTTCTTCTGAAGTGGTTTAATTGATATCCAAATAAAAATAAAAAAAACTGTCTAATATATTTTAAACACATTTATTGAATTATCACTTGTGACATAGGCACATTTACATTTATATGACAGTAATAACATTGCATAATATTTCTTTATCCCTTTCATTATGCAAAATACAATAACAGTTGTGCAACTTGCTCATCCCACAAGTGAAACATGTATTGCCTAAACTCTCTTCCTAACGGATACTTTAAGTTTTCCAAATGTTAACTGCTTTCTATCTTTTTACATCACACATTTCTAGTATCTGAATTCTTCCTTGTCCATGAACATGAAATTTCAGTAAAGTAGATTCGATGCTTGATATTTGAAAGTTTGTCCCAAACCCTTTATTTCCTTCTCTTCTTATTTCTTTTTATTGATATTTGTTTTCTCGGAAAATCTGTGCAAAAGTCCTTTTTTTAGTGGAGGCCTGGAGAGAAAAGTTCCATTACATTAATGTTAATACATTTTCATAATACAAAGTTGTTTACAAGTCTTTAATATAAATATATAGTTTTAGTTAACAAAATAACATGCCTATTTCTGTATACAGGAATAAAGTTTGGATGAAAATTAAAACAAATGAAAAAAATAGGGAGTAAGTATCTGCAAAAGGAGTGTTGGTTTGAAATGGATATATATTTGTTTATGTAAATAAGACAGCTAGGGAGGTATCACTATATTAAGTTACAGAGCTCAAGATGTAGAAAAGAGAGGATGAAAGAACATAAATGAAAAGGTATAGATATAAGGATAAGTGGAGGGATTTTAGAGTAAGAGAGATAGTGGTAAGGTTTAAGAACAAGGTGCTAGCCCGGCATAGTGAATGTTGTAATTCCACATTTCCAAAAATCCTTTTCATTCCATGAAATAATATGGCAATATTTGTTTTCATATAAACTAATACCATATCAGCTACATAAGCTAAATTCATTTTTACAAATGTATTTCACAGGATGAATAAACTCAACTTTAAGACAGGAGTGGATTGGGATTTCCAATTTTTAGTAACAATTGTCCTTGCTATAGAGAGGATAGACCATAACAGAAATGTTTGTTGTTTAGGAATGACTTCAGGAACAGGAACATTGACAAGGATAAGGGAGTCAGAAATGATACAGTTGTCATTCCATAGAGCTTCACAAAGATATTTAAAGTCTAACCAAAATGGGGAAATTATTTTGCAAATAACAACCATATGTATCCAGTCAGCATCAGTGTGTCCACATCTCCAGCATTTTACTTCATCTTTCTTGTTCCATTATTGTTAGTCTATGTGGGGTGAAAAAACATGTATGTAAAATGTTCCATGTGTATACACACCAGAAGGGGGAAGATGTGGATTCCTTCACTGACTGTAAACAAAGTTTGTTTTATCTTTTTTTCTGAGAATACTTGTTTATTAACTTCACTTGAATAATTCCAAAAAGAAATATCTGTTTTGTTAAAACCATTTCTGAAAATTTTATAAATAACAGATATGTATGAAGTGTTCTTGGGTGAGCTATTAATAACTGTTGAGATAAAATTCAAGATTTTAAGTTCCTCTTATTGTATGCCTCTAATGAGGATACGAGCTTAATATGTATAACATCCTTACAAGTTTGGATGTCCAGCCAATTGCAATTTTGCAAACTATATCTGCTAATCAAATAGTCTGCAGAGCTTATTTTATTAGCTGAGAGAAATTGATTCCAATATAATAGGTCACCCTTCTTAAATTCTAACATTTTCTGAGTATCAAAAGACATCAAACATTAATTTGTGTAGGCAGTCAGAAAAATAATTATTAATAAATTCTTAATTTATTAGAAAACATAAGCGTATTAAACAACCACAAGATCTGATTTGTAAAAAGTGTAAGAACAAGTTTTGACTTTTCACTTTGAAAGTATATTTTTAAAATCCATATAAAGATGTGTGCATGTATTTGAGTATATGGTTCAAGCAATGTCCTATTACTTTTAAGAAGTAATGTTTCATGTATTAATTTCCAATAAGATGTATAAAAAGTATTATTCCAAAGCAACACTATGCTAATAAATGAGGAGTTTAAATAAAAATCTATATTTGGAAACCCTATACTTCATTCATCCCAGCTTGTCATGTGCCAGAGAAGAGAAATTATTCCTTTTTAGGGAGGATGCCAAAGGAAGTTGATTAATAAGTTAATTTTCTGTTTAATTTTGACAGAGGGGAGAATTATTAGAGTTTGGGCAATGAACAAGATTTTCAGTAACAGTATCAGTTTGATTAAACTTAGACTGTCTTCAAATGTGAAGAAGAGTATGTTCCAACTGTCATTTAGACTTGTAATCGAGTTTATAAGTTGTTGGTAATTAGATGTAAGTGATTTTTTTATAATTAGATTTAATAATTATACCTAGATATTTAATATGTGTGACCTTCCAATTTATGTCTCTTTTTGATCTAAGTTTCATAGCAACATTTTTATTTACTAGAAATGCCCGAGTTTTATTGTGATTGAATTTTAGAAAAGAAATGTTTGCAAAGAAGTCTAGATTATGTAATAGGTGATCTACTGAATTTTCAGTATCATTAGAGGCTATTAGTAGGTCATCAGCAAATAGTTGTATCTTGGGGGATAATTTATCTGACACTTTATATCCTTTAACGCTGTCATTATTTCTAACATAATTTGCAAGAAGCTCAATAGCCAGGACAAAGAGTAATGGGGAGAAGGGGCACCCCTGTGTAATACCTCTTAATATTTTGAATGGGCTAGATAGATAAGATCCAGTCTTTACATAAGCTATGGACTTCTCATATAGTTTTTTTAATTAATCCCATAAAGTTTGGGGAGAGACTGTATTTTTCAGAGCTTTAAACAGATATGGCCTACTTAGGGAGTTGAAAGTTTATCTATATCAAGGCTTAAAACAGAAAGCTATTTTTTTATTGTTTGCTAAATAATCTAATTACATTGTCTTGTACCTTTCTGTTTTTGATAAACTGTTTTGATCTTCATGAATTAATATTGAAAGAATATTATTTAATATGTATGCTAAGATAGACACGAATATCTTGTAATCAATATTAAGAAAATAAATTGTCCTATATAATGTGCAAGGTTTGGGCTCCTTATTTGTTTTTAAGATGGGATAGATGATTGAATATTTCCATGAGGGAGGGACGTTTGCTGTAGTTTTAATTTCTTGGAATGCATTGAGCAAGAATTTCAATATGTTATCAGGTAAGAGTTTGAAAATTCTGGAATTAGACCATCCAGCTCTGGTGCACTTTTTGTCTTAAGATTTTTTATTTGTTCCTTTAATTCTTTAAAGGAAAGGGTTTATCTGTGTTATTAATATTGTGTGTGGATAGCTTCTTTTGAAATTCTTAGCAAGAAGGTGTTGTATACTTTTGTTATTAATATTCCTGCAATGATTTTTAAAACATAATAACATATTTTTTTAGATCTGTAACTTTGATAGTCTGATTATTTCTATTGTATATTATTTCTTTTATATGACTTTTTTCCATTTAAATGTTTAGATCTAATCGAAATCCTGTGCATACTCTTGGGATTAATTGAGTAGGACTGTAATCTGATTTTCTTTCCAGATTTACTGATATGTTATGCTGCATGATATCATGAAATTCCTTGTTCACTTTACATATGTCAGCTAATGCAGATTTCTCATTTGCTGTAAGTTTTAGTTTTAGTTCATCAATTTCTTTTTGGATGTCTACCAGCTTTTATCCCACTCTTTCCTTTTATTTATATACCTGCTTTTGACTTTACCATGTAAGTCTACCTTTAAAGTGTCCCATAGGATAATATCTGAAGCCTCTCTCTTATTACTGACATCTAGATACAGCTTTATTTCATCTAGAAACCTTTCTTTAAATTGTTATACTGCTACTAGATAAGCAGGTAGTTTTTGGCAGAAGTTTAAGGGGTCAGTATCAAGTGTTGCATTGAAGGTGATATCATTGTGGTCAGACATAGGGCATGATGTCAGCACTACATTATCAATTTTGGCTAGTTAAGAACTAGTTACAAAGACTTTGTCTATGTTGGTTTGCATGCCAAATCTGTAAGAGTAGTGACAGTCTTTCAGGGAGGATAATATTTTTATACCATCAATGTCAATTAGGTTTCTGTCTTTTATATAGTTGTTCAAGTGCTTGGGAACAGTGGACATCTTGAAGTGCTTAGAGCTTATAGTATCGGTGGAGGACAAGATACAATTACAATCACCTGCTAATAGTAACTCACCTTTAGACTTTAATGTTATGGTGTCTAAATTTTTTTTTACAGTTTTAGTCTCGATACCTGGTATCCAGTAGGTGTTTGTAAAAGTGTACATTTTTATTTAGTTTTAGTACGACTAAAGCAAGCATACCATCATTGCTTGAGTATAAGTCAACTATTTCTGGAATTCTCATTGATTTTCTGTGTAAAATTGGGAGTCCTCTTCTCTTGTGGTTGTAGTTTAAACTTACCAAAATCTTATAATCCTTAAAGGTTAATTTGTTTAGAGCTTCTGTCCCTAAGTGCGATTCCTGAATGAATGCAAAAGCTGCTTTATGCAGCATTACATATTTGTTGATACTAGTCCTTTTCATGGGGTTGTTCAACCTATTGACATTCTTCTTCTTCTTTCGGCTTTTTCCGGTTAGGGGTCGCCACAGCGGATCACCTGTCCACTCATGATTGGCAGTGGAGTTTTACAGTGTTGAGTTGCCAGCTCGGCGTCCAACCTTCCACAGAAGGCACACACACATGCACTCACACCTAGGGCCAATTTAGAGTGTCCAATCCACCTGCAGCATGTCTTTGGGGTGTGAGAGGAAACTGAAGCACCCAGAGGAAACCCACGCGACCACAGTGAGGACATGCAGACTCCACACAGAAGGCACCCCAGCCGAGGATTGAACCGGAGAACCTTTTGCTGTGAGGCAACAATGCTAACCACTGCACCACCGTGGCCACCCTGTTCAACCCATTGACATTAATAGATAAAATATTTAATATCATTATTTGATGAGGACTGCTATTATAAGTAAAATTGAAAAGTGCTTTCCTTGATTCATTATGACAAATACATTTTTAAAACTGTTATGGACAATTTAAAAACTATATTTGAAAACAACAAAACTGTATATTTTAACAATCTTCTGCATTGATAAACTAAATCCAGGCTTACTATAGCTTTCATAGAAGCCACAAACTAATCCTCTCATGACATCTAGTGGGAAGTCCTAACTACTGCAGGTTAATAGCAAGCAGAAGGGAAACTGCATGTACATTAAAACATACAGAAGGAAAATTTCAATTTGATATACTATGTATGCATGAACTAAGAACATGAAGCTGTATACAATTTCTTAATTTTTAATCTAAGACTACATTGTTAATGCAAACTGCACAAGGGTTACTCTTTCCATGGATGTTAACTTTGCCTCTAACATAATAAATCATGTTGGAAAGATAGATACATCTCTCAGACACTACCCTTTCTCTGGAACATGCTTGCTATTCACGTAAACAAAGGCCTTTCCTGACCCTTTTCAAGTGAAGCCCAGATAAAGGGATGGTTAATAATGATTGCACTCCTGTTTTTGCATCCATGCCTCTCATGGATAGATGTGTTTGCTATAAAAATAATACACGTCTGGGTATAGGTAATGCTGGATTTACCCACGGTCAACCGTGGGTAAATCCAGGATTACCCATACTCAGCTGTGGGTTATTTCTATTATACAATGGCATTATTTAAGAAAAAAGTTAGTTACTTTTCTGAAATAATGTCCATGTATAATGGCGTTGTGCATTTTTCCCCATATCATTGGGCTTTCCTGATGTACTGCGCATGCATATGGAACTTTCATTCCCACACTTACGCAGCAAATCAGTGCTGTGTAATGGAAGAAATGGAGAAAGGAAGAACCTCATTGCTTTTTTTGTTTGTTTTTAATTAAAAACAAAACAAAAAGTGAGATTTTCAATATATGGGAGAGACGGGATAAAGAAAATAAAAAGGATAATTAGGTATGTTTCTCTAGTTTTGTACAACGTACCAGATTATCCTGATATTTTTCTCTGTTCCATCTCTCTCTCATTCATTTGAAGTCTCCATTTTTTGTAATTTTTGTTTTTAAATAAAATAAAGCATTCGCTGACAAAAGTAACATTTTTGTGAGGGAGAATGCTACCGATTACTGAAGGAAGGATACTGTGACTTGTGTCTTGGATGGACCATTGGCACACTGATAGCATACTAATAGACCACGAGTCTTTAGAGTCATGAATTGTAAAGCACAACCACTTTTAGGCTGGAAATTTGTATTTGCATTGGTAGTTTTTTTCTCAGACTAGGGAAACCACATTGTGAAGGCAAGGATATCGAAAGTGAGGATCCAAATAATTTATTATAGGAGGCACACTTCTCAAATGCCCTGATTTTGAATAATACTTTTCTGCCTACCTCCCAAACTTACTGATTCTTTGAGGAAAAGGGTGGCAGATTACAATGAACAAGTCTGCACATTCATTGTAGCTTCACATTTCTTTAACTTCTGAAAAAGCATATTAATTTGAGTACTCTTCTTTTGTCAACTTACTAAATAAGTGACACTGTAATATTTAACAACAAAAAAAAGTAAAATTTTCATAGCATAAATTAATGGAAGAAAGTCTGGGTGACTGGAGCTTTTTCCATTTGTATATGCTCGATTTACAGTGGGCATGCTGGTTGGGCTGACCAGTCATTGTGCTTGTTTTGGAATGTTAATGGCTAGACATTGTATAATATTAGATGACATAGTATAGACACATCCTTGTGTGAACACTGTTCACATAGCTATTGAAAATTGTGTAACTCATGTTAAATATGGATAGGCTTTTATGGGATCTTGGGACTTTATCCTAGTACTCTCCTGTAGACCTATAAGCCTATGAAGTTCAATTGTATCCTAAGTATAGCTATAGCGTGACTGTGCAGCATTAGGGGCATACCAACACAGCACATCACAATATTACCACTTGATGATTTCCACAAACAAAGATGCATGCACTTCAGGATTTCATGGTAGCATAACATTTTCCATGTCAATGTTAGAGTGACAGTGATCATGTGGCACATGTCTTGGGTTTGACATGTGCTTATTGTGTGTTCCATGTATGGTTTGGTATGTGAACAATATCACAGTGACAGTTTCCTTGCTCATTGATGCTGGACTTTGCAGTGCTGCACTTTCTGTGCACATGGGCATAGCTGATGCATTGCCATGAGTCTCACATAGTGCTGTATCATTCATTATAATAGATCACTTCTTAATTCACACATCAATTGCAGATGCTGCAGACAATGTCCATTGCTATTACATGTAGCAGATACATGCAATACACAACTGTGTGTAGGGAATCTACTCATAATAGTGTGTTGTTTTTAAGTGTTGTTATCCATATGATTGATACCTATGTCATCCAGGGATGCTTTACTTAAGTGTGTAACTTTTCACAGTGCATCCCCACATATCTTGTGAGCCATACATAAGTATTCATCATGATGCATAACTATTAGGGGTTTACAGTGCAGACTTCTAGTCAATGTGTTCTCCAAGATGCATTTGTGATAACCCTTTCTATGATGCAAACAGTAAATATACAACTCACTGACAACACTGATGGCATGGGTTACATCCTTGAAGGTGTGGCTTGTGGCTTATGTGTCATGCAAACCTTTCAGCTGGGCAGTATTGACTCTAATTTAAACTGCAGGTATAAGACTGTCCCTCTTAACACCTCCAAAATGTGGTAATTTTTGAGGAAGTTGTGTTGAATTCCCTTTAAAAATTACTGACGAATCATTAAAGTTGTATAAGTGTGTTCTTGCAGAACATGTATAATACCTTAAAACACATATTTTATGTCACTGTCACAAATTAATGGTGATATTATTTTAAAATGGTCCATGATTTTTGCTGCTTCTGTCTAATGTTGTCCATGAGCATGTTGCTATGTGTCCCTGATTGGTTGAAATCTATGCTGACATTTCAGTCATATTCAAGCAACTCATTTTGCACACCTTCACAATATGCATATACCCCTATTGTATATACTGCCCTTGCTAAATGTTCTCTCCAGTGATCATGTCAGGAAGTTTATATCACAAAAAATAATCCCCATTGATATGTAATCTTGTGTGCCAATCACATAATATACTATAATGTGTGATGATATAAATATACTTGCACAGGAGGTGTAAACAGCAGTACGTACTGTGCATATGTGCTTAATGTTATGCTACTGACTTGTCTTTGGCATGTACATATATTGACATGCCCCTATGTGGTGTACATTACCATGTAACGCATGTCCTCTTCCACTTTCTTTGTACTTAACATTCCTGTGTGTGGCCATTTCCAATATGCCGACTTCTGCAGACTAATATATTTATAATGCATTCTATATACCCTTGCTGATCACCACAAATCCTTTATTAAAGTATGCCAAAAACACGTAGTAGTGTACAGTGCACTGAGTACACTTTTCTATAATGTGTTACTGCGGCTGTATTCATAGTGTTACTTTTATCCGTACTGATCATTGTGGATGCCTGCACAATTTTGCAGATCAAGTTTGCTTATAGGTAACTTGTCTGCATGTTATATATATATTCATACTGCTTTACATGATTCCTTACCAGCAGCACTGTTGCTGGCCAGGAAACCTCTCTTGTATCTGTGTATATACGATGTGGGGCATGCATATGTGATTAGAAATGCTGCCCATTGTGCAAATATGTAAACTCCGTGTAGACTTAACTTTAAGAGAAGCCTACACAGAGTTTATTGAATCCCTGGGCTAGTCTTGTCTGACATTGGTGGCTTAGGCAATTCCTTTTTTTCATCTTCAGAATATAATACCTTTCCATATATTTTTGTGGAGTGCTGTGATGGTATGTAGTGCCCACAGACTCTGTTCATATACGAGAGTGATGCCTCCATCTTACCTAAATATTTACATCTCTGACAGGCAATGTATGATGAGGTAAATAATAATTCTGTGAGTAGACCAAGTGCTATGAGGCTGGCAGCTAAGGGAAGATAAGATGGATGACATGCTGTTTGTCCAAAAGTATAGAAATAAGGGATATGATATTTATTTTTACAGTGTGTGACTTTCTTAAATAAATTCTTATCAGTTCAGTATAATAGATATTAGTACAATAAAGTATTTGCAGGATGATAAATAAATATTGGTAGGGTTCTAACTTAGGTAGAAACAGCTAAAATAATTTAACTTGGTCTTGAAACAAGGTGTAGTGCCTTAGCATAGGCTATTTATGGTTCTGGCTCTAGCTAGTCTTGCTAAAAGTAAAACTTCAATTGAAGTACCCTCATTTCAGCACAATATGGCTCAGTTAAAAAAATCAAAGAAACCAAACAAAAGAAACAGCTTTTGGATTCAGACAGTAAGGCTAGCTTCCTAGATAAAATAGCTTGTCCTCTCCCACAGAATAATTACTTCTAACTATCAGACTGCTCACATAATTGACCAAGTTGTAAGTTGTTAAAATGGATGGAAAAATAATAGACCTAACAAAGGAAATACTACAACTACTACAGTTAATAATTCAGTCAGGTGACAAACAAACAGTAAGCTGCACCACATGTCCGCAGAAGCGTCAGCTTTCAAGAATCGTATAATATGACAACAATGGATGACTGTTGGTTCAACATTAATTAACATGGAAACTTAAGAAGCCAATGAAAACAGCTAAAGCTTGAATGAACTGTTTTTATCTTCCCAGAAATGCAGCAATCACCCCAACTCTCACCAAGTGTACCCACCACAAGCTCTAGATGAGTCACACAGCTGGTCAAAACTGTATGTTCTAAGTATGAAAAGAGACTAAAAGCACAGCAGTTAAGTGCAGCAATATTGATTGATGTGCACTTAAAGACACAGAATCCACTTGAAAAGCACCTCAGATTGTAAAGCCAAGGTGAATACTGTTTTGCTTGGTTTTATCTTGTGCACAGGAGCTTCAGCTTCCCAAAGTCTTAGAATAAGACAAGAACTGCCGACTGCTTATGCAATATAATTTAACAGGGGAAATCAAAAACACAATAGAAAACAGCTAAAGCTGTAGCCAATAATGTTTATATTCCCAGAAATACAACAATCCCCCCATTTTCACCAGGTTTAACCACCACAAGCCCTAGATGACTAACACGGTTGGCCAAAACTGGTTGTTTCTAAGTCTGAAAAGTGATTAAAACACAGCAAACAAATGCATCAGCACTGATTAATTCACTTAACAGCACAAAGATCAAATGAAAAGAAGTGCAAACTGTAAAACCAGCTCATCAACTAATTCAATGTATAGCTGTAGCTTTAAATGGTAATGAAAACACAGTAACAATATAAAAAAAGGTAACAGAACCTTCATAAAACTGATTTAATTAGCTAAGCATAGCACATATCCCACCTGAAAAGTAATGCAAACAGCAAAATAACTTCAATTAATATCTGTAACTTCAGATTTAGAGAAAACTCAGTAAAAAATGACAGCAATCACTCAAAACTGATTTTAATAACTGGGCAACTTTAAATGAAGCCGAATAAATCTAATTTTATTTTATTTTTCTGGATGCAACATGGAGTCAAAATGGCACTTTACTTTTAGTTTGTGCACATGAGCTTGCTTCATTGTGTGTGATTCCTAACATAATCAATTGTACTCACACTTGGGAAATGATTAGAAAAGATTATTTGAAACCAGCTCTCCAACTACGTACACCCATACCATCTTCTCACCTTAAAAAGTACTGATTCTGGACTGGTCACTGAACAATGACTGCTTTGCAGTACCTCATAGATGATATCCTCCTCAGTACTGACAAAGGTAACTTGACAGGTGCAGGCTTCACTGACCTCACTAAAGCCTTTGAGCTTATTAATCATAACAGTCTACAACATTCATGTAAGGACTTTGACATTAAAAATACAACATTTCCCTGGTTCCAGGAATTCCTTACTATTAGGTCTTTCAAAGCAAAATGGAATTTTGCCTATCTCAGCCTACCCATTTCACTATATCAGTACCCAGGGATCTATTCTATGCCCACTTCTCTTCTCAATATACACCAGTAAATTACCAATAAACTCCCAAAACTCTCAGTCATTCTCTAAGCAGATAACATGGTAATCTTTAGGTCTATATGCAGCTATTCAACAATTGAAACTCAACTAGAAAAGGATCTGCACTATCTTCATTCCAGGCTCATTAACCATAACCATTTATTGAACACCTCAAAAAAAAAAAATCAGTGTATATTGTTGTGCAAACCCCTCGCCAAAAAAAAATCCTTAAAAAAAAAAAAATTCCCAAGCATCTAAAGATACTCATACTAAGGGGTCCACATCAGGTGAAGAGACATATAAATCTTATTTGTCTATTCCTTGAGGTCATCCTTGAGAACAATGTATTCTTTTTTGACCAGGTTGTGTATTTACAATGAGATGGTGTAGCTATGGGCATTTCTTGTGCCAATAGCTATGCCAATATGTTCCTGGCATTGTGGGAAGAGGATGCATTGTTCCCTATAGATGCATTCAAGAGATTTATTCCCTTCTATTGTCATTTTGTGTACAATATCCTTTTCATCTGGACAGGGGTATTAAACAGTTGGATCAATTTGTTTTGAATATGAATAAGATGACCGATTATTTGAAGTTCACTATGGTGTCATCCCCAAATAGGATAGAGTATCTGGATGTCTATATTGAGAGGCTAGATAATGGACTTATAAAAACTGATGTCTACAGGAAAAGATGTCATAGAAATACTCTGCTTCACAGGTGCAGTATACAGCCACAGTACATCTTTAAGAATGTGATAAAAGGACAAGGGATGCTAATGCCTCTGATGGGGGCTACCATTCTGAGCTGAGTGCTCTGAAACAAAGGTTTGAGAAGAGGGGCTATAGTCGAAACGAAGTAGAGAAAGTGTTAATGCAAATAGATTCCCTTAGATTAGGGAGAGCAAGTCCTTTTTTCTCTAATAGAATAGAACATGAGATAATAGATAGTGATTGGATACACAACTTGTTTTACACTATGGATAATAGGAAGATTTATGAGGTGATTGATAGACATTGTGGGGTTCTGACCACTAATCCTGACATCAGAGATATTGTGGGTGATCGACCCAAGTTTAGGTTTAAAAATAAGTTGAACCTTAATAGGATTCTATGTCAACCTTTTGACAAAAAAGAACATGAAGTGGGTTCAGGTACGATTTCATGTGGACAGTGTAATTTCTGTGAGTATATAGACCCCGGTGGGAAGTTTATTCATCCCGACACAGGAAAGTGTTATAGATTTACTGTTGCAAAATGTAGTATACCTTGCTGTCTGTGACACCTGTCAGTCCTTCTGTGCTGGGAAGACCGACAGAATGTTCAGGCACAGATTAAGGGAACATCTTTATAACATAAGAGTGGGATTACCCACAAATGCACTTGCAAAACATATCCTTATGACAGGAGAAAATCATGTCTTCAGGTTTATGGTTATAGACACAGTAAGGCCACATACTCGGGGAGGAGACATTAGGAATTGCACTGAGGGAAGGGAAGTGAAGTGGATATTAAGGTTAAGGGCTGACAGAGGCAAAGGTCTGAATGAAAGAGCCTCATTGAAGCCCTTCCTTAAATCCAGGAGACTGCACGTGGGCTATATTTTTTGATACATGCATTAATCATATGCATGAAATATTAGATATTACTCTATTTTGTTAAAGCTCTAATATTAGTATCACATGTTTTTAAAAGGGTTTTTATAATGTGGTACATGTCTGCAATAATAGTAAGTTTATGCATTTTGCGTTTTTGCTATGACAGATGCATATTCACTATACATGTTTCTATTTATATTTCTGAATGCAATTGTTGAGCTATTAGCAGTAGCTAATATTTTAGTGTTCTTTTTGCTGCTAGTATTTTATTATTTTCATTTTTAAATGAAGTATATGTTTTTATACATAAATAGTTTTTATAGGACTTTGTAATCTGTTTTTAAAAAGTGGTGATGTCCCTTTATATATTTGGAAGATGAGTTAATGAATCCAGTGCTTCTATTGGTGAACAATAGTATAATAGGAATGGAGGGAAACATAGTATGGTATCTTGTTATTGCTCTGAAGAAGCTTTATATGAAAGTGCTTACCAGTGTGCACAATGAAGAACGTTTTTATTCCAAGGACTACTTCTGTTAACTTATATCTTTTGTGAGCTGCATGGTTGCTACCACTGTTTGGATTATTCCTGGTGTTTTCATTGTTTTATACTTCTACAGTGGTGCATTTACCCCGGAGAGTGTTTTGTGGTACTGTTTTATAAAAAAATATATATTGAAGGTAGTGAAAAATACCATCAAGAAAACAAAGGCAATTCATGAACTTAGACTAATTCTGGAAGATAAGGAAATTACTAATCCTTCTTTAATTTCTTCAGGAAATTAGAAATACTCCAATGTGCTTCATACTTATTCAAAATTGCAGAAATTATTTGGATTTAGTAGATACTGCTAATATATTACCTAACAAATTAGTGTAAAGTTAAAGAGATAACTAAGCAAAACCCACATATTCCAAAGGATGTCAAAGCTCTTATCATTGCAAAACACACTTGCAAAAGGTACTTTCTCAAACAAAAGCTATATCCTCCATGGGACCTGATAACATACTTGGCTCCCTTACGAAAAGCACTAAACATTTGTTGGTGGACCACTTCTACGGCTATTCCACCTTTGCTTTACCACCAGTATTGTCCCCATGGTATGGGGCACATCACTCATGATTCCATTTCACTAGGGTGGCACCATTATGGATGCCTGAAACTACAAACCTATTAACTTGAGGCACCTCATCTGCAAGGGTGAAAAATGGGTCATAAATGTCTTGATAAACTATGATAGTAAAAAATCTTTAAGATTTGACTCCAAGCAGTTTTTTTAAGTTAGATTCTGCTTAACAAATCTAGTAAACTTCTTTAAAAGATCATACCTCTCAACCTCTTAGTGCAATAAATATGTACAAAGCCTACAATAATGGGGGACGAAGGTCCACAACTAGGGACAAATTGTAACTATTGCTCTTATAAACTTAGAATAACATGATTTGTCTTAACATGCATTTTCTGAAGGATAGGAAATCTGAATCTCAAATGAATGTCATTATTTTGTGACTTCAGTCCTCACTGATTTGCCAGAAAAACATTATTGTATGAGGAACAGACCAAAAATATGAGGTAAAAATCTGGATGTTCTGTAAAAATCTGGACAGTTGAGATGTATGGCCGAGATGCATAGGGAGCATCTATTATATTTGCATTGTTAAAATTGTTTTTGATTATTGGAGAGGGATTATGACCATCAATGTTAAAAATGGTAAATAAAGTGGTAAAAAGAAACAAAGTTGCTGAGAAATCTTTCAAAAGTAGAAAAACTCATTGACAACATAGCAAAATAAGCAGTAGTAGGAAGCCTCTGGCAAATACATCATACTAAGTTTTCATTGCATGGAACTATGAATAAAGGAGAAAGGGTTCTTTTCTTCTTTTTCCTTCTCAAAAGATATTATAGATTTATTTGTGTGAAGGTGTGAGAGTAGTAACGTGGGAGGTTAATGGGTTAACTAGCCCAATTAAAAGAGAGAGAATTCTAATAATTAAGAAAGTAGAAGCAGAACTGATAGTACTAGAAAAGACACACCTAGATGAAAGGGAAGATAGGAAGTTGGGAAGGAAAGGATATAAGGTATTGCTTGAATCGCATTATACAGGGACAAGAGAGGAGGAACATTGATTTTCGGGAAAGCTGGCCTACGGGTGGAGACTATTAGTATAATAAAGGATAATAATGGTTGTTATACTTGCATAAAGGGTTTTGTCTTGGGGAAAAATATACTGTGGTATCAGTATATGTCTTATTGGCATCTAACAAAGAGATGCTCGGACACATATTGCTAGACGTGATTAGATTCCACCAGGGGTTTCTTTTAATTATGGTGGATTAAAATTTAACATTTATAAGTTGGGAAAGGAAACCAAAGAGGGGAGAAAAAGAAGATCAACAAAGTGGGTAAAGCATTAAAAGCTGCATTAAAAAACATGAGTTTAGTTGATGTGTGGAGTGAAATACAATGAGTGGAGAGAGGGGATATACATACTATTGCCCCTCAGATAGAGAAAATTATAGTTATGGAAGAGCATTTTGACAAAGTAAAACAAGTGGTGATAAGTCTGATTTTGGACAATGCTTACATTATAGGAATTACAGAGATAGGAAAATGATGTATATAAGCCCCCAACTAGAGGATTCCTGTTTACTGTTTACAATCTAGCCAATATAAAGATTGACTAACACAGATGGTGCTGAAGAATCTAGGTGGACTGGAAGAAAATATTGTACTGATATTGGAAAAGCTGAAGAAATCAATTAGATCTGAGATAATGGCTATGTTTAAGGAAGGAAAAGTACAGGTGAGAATAAAGGAAGGAGGTAATAAAACAAGAAATTTACAATTAAGGTTTAATCAACTAAGGGAAACAGATAGGAAATAATTACAAGAGCAATTACGAGAAAGTCAAAAAGAGGATGTTGAAAGATTATTAATGTAGAAAATATCTACACAGAATATGTGGGATCCAAATTCACCAAGAGTATTGAAAGCGTAGAAGCTAAAGAGGATGAAAAGTATGATATTGCAAATAAAATGCCAGGTTGGCTAGCATTCACTATGGATGTTGAGAAAATTGTGGAATTACTATAGGGAATTATATAGGAGTGAAGGGAGGATTGGAATAAGGACAGGCAATGATTAACATCTTAGAGGACTTAAATCTTCTTAGAATGAATGGGGAGAAGGAAGTGTGTTAGTAAAAGAGATAACTCCCAAAACAATGCAAAGATTAGTGAAGAACAAGACCACTGGATCTAATGGGATACCCATAGTGGTTTAGCAGCTAACAGCAGACAAACTTGTGCAGGTTTGGGTTAAACTAATGATAACAAGGAAGTAATTACCAATATCATGGCAGAGAGGTATGATAGTGGCCAATCATAAAGAGAGTAAAGACTCATGTAGACCAGAGTCATATGCAGTAATGACTGTACTAACCATGACTATAAGCTTTTATGGGTATTATAGCAGCTCGACTGGCAAAATAAAGTTGAGTTTAATCAATGGACAGCAAAGTGGTTTTATAGAAGGTAAAAGAATGGTGAATAATATCACAAGGACATTAATGTTGATTCAGGACACCAAACCATGGGGAGAAAACTTTGTTTTACTTTCTTTAGATGCCAAAAGGCCTCTGACAGAGTGGAGTGGATGTCATCTGCTTAGAGTGTTATACTTCATGAACTTCCTAGACAATTTGTTTAGCATTTTAGAAGTACTATATCATAGAACTAAGGCCCAGATGAAATAGCAGCCTCCCTATCTAATAATTTTGAGATAACTAAAGTAATGAGACAGGGATGCCCAGTTTCAATTCTTTTGTTTGCATTGTACATAAAACTTCTAGCTGCTCTTGTGAGACAATCTAGCATTGGAGGATACAGATGAGATTTTATTGAACTACAGCTAGCCTTACTTACAGTTGACTTTATATTGTCGTTAACACAACCAGGCATGTATCGTGCAGTTGTATTTAAAATAATAGGAGAATTTGGGCCCCTTTCTGGGCTGAAAATTTTTAAGCAAAGGACAAAGGTATAGGGGTTAAACTTTAGTGGTGAAAGTGCTCAGGAAAAGCTATTAAATATATGGAGGAGGGACAAGGAAATGAAATACTTGCAAGTAAGATTAAAGCAAACATGAATAATCACTGAAGTCAACTTATGGGCAGATAATGGACAAAGTTAAGCATAATTTGCAGATATGGGAGATGATTAGTCTAACCCTAGATCAGGAGGAACAGATGCTGGAATAGCATGTTTTTTCTTGCCCATGCCAGAGAAAGAGGTGATGAGAAAATTGCTAGGGTGGATGAAAGTCTTTCTTTGTTGGGGGAAGAAACCTAAAGTGGCCTGAGACAAAGTGACGCTTCCCAAACAAAAGGGGTTCTTGGGAGTGACAGATATTTATAAAATACCTAAAGGTAGTACAGTTGGAATTGTACACTAAATATAAAAATGGGTATGGGCAGGATTTGTTAGATGTATTTCAAGTTGCTAATGTGCTAAGGATAGACCCCCCTACTAGATAAGTGTAAGTAGGGAGATGGGCCAGTTATTTTTTTTTAAATGATGGGCCACAGGAATAAAGAGAAGAAATTTTACTCATTGGGGGAACAATGATAGGCAAAAGATTGAACATTGTAGACAGAAGATGGAAGAGTTTAAATACTAAAACAGAGTATTGGTTACAGATGATTAAGCAAGACCAGGTAATGGAATTTAAAGAAACTCAAAGACTTTTTAGTTTGAATTCTAGATATACCCGTGAGTATCTTGAGTTGAGAAGGAGACTGCAGGGTAAGAGAAGTTGTACATAGAAGGAATGTCTACTCATAGCAATATGGATAAATGGGGCTACACTGGCCATGAAACTAGACCAACATTTGATATCCAATGCATATCAGATACTACAAGAAAGAGAATGTAATATAATTCAGCAAATGAAGAATAACTTGTAAAAAAGTCTGGGAATACAGACTGACCTACAGGCTTGGATGAAAGTATGTAGTATGCTATATAAAGTATTAAAATCAAGAAAATGTAGAATTTTCACATGGAAATGCATGCTTAAATATATTTATGCCCCACCTAGGCTGGGAAACATGTTTTCGACTATGTAACAAGAATGTTGGCGATGTGCTGAGATGGGTTGGGGGGATTGGCATCATATTTTTTGGTCATGCTTGAATGTTTATCAGTACAGAACAAATTTAGTTATGAAAAATAATCCAAGAGATAGCACAGAGGGCAATACATATAATTGAAGCTCACTTTTTTATTAGCGTTTGAGAGGAACAGGAGAGAAAGAAGGCCATTTATCTGTAGCATGAATAGTGCATCTCCTGCTGAAGAAATTAATCATTAGAAAACTGAAGAGAAGAGAAGAAAGAGTCTGACTATGCAGGAATTCGTAAATTTGCTAGATAAGGCTAGTCAGGAAGAGGAAGCAAAGTGGACAAGAAAAGAAAAGTTTAAGGAAATATGGATGAGCAAGATACAAACAGGAGCAGCAACAGAGGGAGGAGGTGATTATTTGTATTGTAGTGGGTAAATGAAGGCTTGATGGGGGATTTTATATATAGTTCTTAATTTTAGGTTACACAAGAAGATAAACAGAACATAATAAAGCACATTTGTTGAACAGAGATTGCTTTTCATTAGTAGAATTAAAACAACCAGGAAGAAGAAAACTACAAGAAACCTTAGGGTGAGAGTAAACAATGGAAAAAAGAATGGATGTTTACCATTTTTGTAGAGGTAGGAAAAAGAGAATTAAATGAGTAAAGAAAGATGTCTTAAGGGTCATTTTGAATTAGACCTTCAGGAGAATTCAGTATCAGTCAAATATGTTTTTGGATACTGGATGGAATCAAATAAGAAAGAGATATCTGTAAGTACATATTAAAGCCTGAGTGTTATAAAACAGATTATTACTTGTAAAACATTAAGCAATGTTATGAGGGTATATATGCAAATAAATTTATAGGAAATATTTAAAAGTGTTGTGATGTGCAAATTTAGCCTTTTTTGTTATTTTTTCTGATTTGTCTTTAATTTAGTGAAGATTTATATATTTTAAATGATGTATTTTTTTAAAGAATAATTCTCTCTTTTCCTGTACTAGACTATGCAAGAATGCTATTAATAAGAATATTTACATGAATGTATTTTTATCCAATGTTATATGTTTAACACAAATGTCAAGTCATGTATATGTAAACCTTATATTTGTAATTATAATCATTGTTACTTGTTAAATGTAGAGCTTTTCTCCCTGGACCATTGCTGAGAAAAGATTTTTATTCAGTCGGACTTTCCTGGTAATCAAATGTAAAATAAATAAAATAAAATAAAATAAATGTAATGTTTTATGTATTTTATGGGATGTTATTGGCTGGAAATTTTTAACAAATAAAACTGTTTCAATAAAAAAGAACAAAAGTATTCGAGTTAATAGTTGATCCAAACTGTCCTTTATCTGCTGCCTAGAGTAAGGAGCAAGGGGTGTGAAAGGCAAGTATTTGCTTTCAATTCACGAAGGATAAGTGTCATTGCTCTGCTTACTTCCTGTAACTGACAGCTTTGTCAGAAGCTGGCTCTAAATATAGATGTTTGTTGGTTCACTCCAACACAGACCCTGTACAGGTAACCAGTATGGAGCACAATTATTTTGTATTCTACTAGGTTATTTCATTTGCAGGTTAGATTTAATTTTTAGAGTATTAGTTTCCTATAGATGATGCTTTAGAACTCCATGATGACAGTCATGTACTGGCTGCATGAATTCAGTTTTAGTCAGGTAACTAGTATGGAGTATGCCTTTGCTGCTTTTAAATCTACTTGTGTTCCACTGGGTTCTTTAACCTGGAAGTTATGGTTTAGTTGTACAGTATTAGTTCCTTGGCAATGATGTTTTAAAAGCTACACGAAGAAAGTCATACTGTTGTTACATGAATCTCTCCTTGGACTGGAGCTCTGCATTCAGTTTTCTCTATCACCATTGCCTTTTGCTCTCCTTTCCATGGTCATCTCTAAAGCCTCCATCCTTCCTGAAACATTTTTGTTGTCATCTTCTGGACAATATCATCATTTTCGATCGATAGTTTTTCAGGCACTGGTAGCCATGGTGGTGCAGTGGTTAGCATTGTTGCCTCACAGCAAGAGGTTCTCCTGTTCAATTCTCAGCTGTAGCAACCTTCTGTGTGGAGTTTGAATGTCCTCCTCATGGTCGAGTGACATCTAAAGACATGCAGGTAGGTGCGTGCATGAATGGGTGTGCCTTCTTTGAAGGCTGGGCACCAGGCTGGCAACTTGGCACTGTAAAAATCTACTGCCAATCATTAGTGGACTGGAGTTCTGCTGTGGCGACCCCTAACTCGGAAAAGCCGAAAGACTGAGTTTTTCAGGCACTGCATCCGTTAAGGTCCACTCACTTATATTTGTGCTTTGTGTCAATTTAAGATAATGTTGATCTTATAACTATTTGGCTTGGAGTATTTTCTTGTTTTAAACAGAATTCTAAACTTTGCAATAAGAAGGCAGTGGTGTAATCCCTACACAATTCAGGTCTTGTTTTGGCTGACTGCATAAGTTCTTCCATCTCTGACTGTAAAATATGTAGTTAGACCGATTTTGGTACTGATCATCTGATGATATCCATGTGTAAAGCTATCTCTTAGGCTGTCAGAAAGAATGTTTTCTATGACCAGTAAACTATCTTGGCAGAATTCTACTAGTTTATTTCCCACTTCATTTTGTACTCTGTGGTAAAACTTATCCATTATTACAGTTGTACTTTGACTACCAAATTTAATATACCAATTACCTATGATAACTACAGTATATTCTTGGTGTTACTTCCAGTACATGCTGCAGATACTTATAAAACTGTTTGACTTTTTCCTCTTCCGTATCTACAGATGGAACATAAGTTTGCACCAGTATAATGCTGAATGGTTTGTCTTAAGGTCTGATCGAGATATTTCTATTATTTTTGAGTTTTAACAGAGCAGCTCTTTCAATACCCTTTTATTAACCATGAGGGCTGCTCCATTTCTTCTGCATAATTCTTCTCCACAGTAGTAGACATGATGATTACCTAACATAAAATGACTCATTCCAGTCCATTTTACATTACAAATTCCTATGACATCAGTGTTTAGTCTTGCAAACTCATCTTTAACCACATGAAATTTTACCTTGGTTCATAGTTGTTCCGTTTAAATTTTCATTGGGTTGTGTGTATTATTTTGTAACACTAACCTTTCCTTTCTTCTTTGAGCAGCACAGCAGATTGATGTCTTTTTGGCTTTATTCCATCTTCATCATAACCTGTAACATTACTCATTGTTTTGCTCGCCTGTTCCTCAGCTGTATGCTGGACATTTTCAACTTTAGGATCTCATCTTCCAGTATACATTTGACATATCTCTGACTTCTTTTTACCTACTGGGTTTGATTGGCAATACAACTGGAGTTGATTAGCATGATCCTCTCCAATGGACCACATTTAGTCACATTTTCTGTCATGACCTCCACATTTTGTTGGCTCTAAACAGTATAAGACATAAAGTAGTAGGGCTCCTCAACCTTATCTCTTGCCTGATCCTTTATTAAAAATGAAATTATACTTAGGAAACAGATGAGACAGTTTAGGGATGCCATCCTTAACTCTGGATTCTCTTATTGCTACTAAGATAAGAATGAGTCTAATTGTCCAAATGTATTTCTTATACTACCAGAATTAAGGAAGGAATATATGTGATGGCTGGAGTTCTGATACAGATGATGAGTAGCTATTTATAGAGTAGGCTGCATTTTGTTGGACCTGGATTGGTTTCTGTATGCATTTTTAGTAATAAAATGAAGCTTATTGGTGACAATATATAAGGCATTTTGGAAATGCAGAGTGTGTGTGTAGGGTAGGATATGAATTTCTTCTTAAAGTATGAAGTACAAGCAATTAAAGCTTTGAAATAATAATAAAGAGTAAAATGTAGGTTTTGTGTTATTTCAATATGTATAGTCATACCTCTCAACTGTCTAGATTCTCACAGAATGTCCAGTGTTTTGCCTCATATTTTTGATTTGTTCCTCATAAAATTTGTGGTTTTCTGGAAAATCACTGAGACCTGAAGTCACTGTGTAATGACAACATTTTAGTTTCAGACTTCATATACCTCAGAAAATGCATGCTAACACAATTCCTGTCATTCTAGCAACTTTCAAAGTTTGTAAAAGCAATATTTAAAATACATCCCTATTTTTGAGCCTTTGCCATTAATTTAGACTTTGTCCAGATTTCTTGTGTTAAGAGGTTGAGATGTATGTGTATAGTATAGTGACAGAGTTCTAAATAAAATGTATGCATAGTGTGATAGCTGTTTGTCAGTATATACAAAGAGTGTTTAAAGAGTCTCTAGGAATCTGAATGAGGTTTTACTCAGTTTGAAGTAAAGAAAAATTGCTAATGAGGAAAAGATGAAGAAGAGTTTTGATGAGTAATGCATGTGTTAGGATATTTAAACAGTTTTTTTTAAAAACATACATGCATACATTCTGATTACTCTTCATATGCAGGCTTGAGTGTGGTGAAGTTTCAATGAATAAATACATCTAGTTACTACTTGTTGTATCTTTCAGCTTTTCCCGGTTAGGGATCGCCACAGCAGAACTCCGGTCCGCTAATGATTGGCAGTAGATTTTTACATACCGAGTTGCCAGCTCTGACGCACAACCTTCAACGAAGGTACGCCCATTCACGCATGTCTCCACACAGAAGACGCTTTAGCTGAGAATCGAACAGGAAAACATCATACTGTGAGGCGACAACGTTTCTACTAATAAGGGTTTTTTATTATGAGAATGTAAAACAGACATCTTTTGCCAGGAAAAATGACAGCAAAAAACTAAGCGAGCACTGAAATAAAACGCTCTGTTTACCAAATCTGCTACCACAACTTAAAACAGGTACAACAGTTCATCTATATAGCTGAGCAGTCTCTATAAGTTGCAACTTTTTTACAATAAAAAATAACAAGTCTGTGAATGACACAGTCTGTTCCCCTGTACTTTAACCCACAATCACTGGGTCTGGGAAAACAGTTCCAACACATTTAAAAGTCTCTCCAGTGAAACAGTTCCATGTCAAGATTTAAAAGTCTCTTGCCAACTACATTCTAATGAAGCAACAGGTTCCTTAAGTCCACACAGATGTGTAGAGCAAGAATCAAGCCCTGACTACATCCCGTGTGATCTGAGTTTGAATAATGGCTCAGGCACTAGAACAGCTGGGAGGAAAGGATGAGAAATGACTGGCATGTGAATCATTTGCCCTTGGTGAAGAGAATTGTTGTTCCTGGTGGCAACAAGTGCTCCTGTGTAATTGGAGGCTTGAAAAATAGACAGCAGCCATTTCTGTGAAGGATGTAAGCTTGGCACCCCAAACCTCTGACAGTAGCAATTGGGCCATATGTATGGGAGCGTTCATGCATTATGGAATGGTGCTGGGGTTAGGACTTGTAATATCTATCTATCTATCTATCTATCTATCTATCTATCTATCTATCTATCTATCTATCCATCCATCCATCCATCCATCCATCCATCTATCTATCTATCTATCTATCTTTCTATCTGTCTATCTATCTATCATCTATCTATAAAATGCTCCTTAACATACACCATGGTAGTAAGAAGCTGAGAGCTGGAGTATGGTTCTATTTAGTTCCTCATCTGGAGAGAATTAAATTCTGTTCTGAAACATGAACAGTTCTGGCCTGGGCAGCCAGACCCTTAGGCCACAAGTATGAAGCCATCACCTCCATGACAGAGGGTACGAAATGTGGACATGAACTGAAGCACAAGGTTATTTATTATTATTATTTTTATTTAACTTTTGTTTACTGGGAAAGTCCAACTTGGAACGAAGCCAATTTTTAGCAGAAGCCCAGGGAGAAACATTCCAGATGTATGTCTTTGTAATGTGGGAGGAAACCAGAGCACCCAGAGGAAATCCACAGGAATGCAGGGAGGACATGCAGACTCCACACAGAAGGCACCCCAACCAAGAATCGTACCAGAGAACCTGTTGCTGTGAGGTGACAGCGCAACTGCTGCACCACTGCACCATCCACTTTTAGCCTGGATTTGTGAATGTGAATAAATATGCACTAAGTCTAATTTATCAGCATTTTGAAGTATTCACAATACTGTGAGATACAGTTATCTCAGACTTAGTATATATAAGGAACAGGGATATAGTGGGCACAGCATTCCACATTGGTGGTGCAAGAGGCAAAGACATCTCACAAAATTTTATCATTTATTATTTTATTTGCTGTTGGTTTGCCAGGGTGGTCCATTTGGCCAATAAGCACCCATTTTCAATGAAGTCCTGGGGAGAAAAGATCCACTAAAGTCAATACTATTATCAAAGTTATAGGTTACATAGTAGTGCAGAAGTACAGATTAAATCATAGCATTTAAAGATACAATTCATGAAATTTCACAATAAATGTTATAAACTTAAGTAAATATTTACAAATATATATGTTCCTACTGTGGAAATATGACAGCAGGGCAATGAATACATGGGATCCTCAAACTCTTTGAAAGTGTAAATATGAGTTTTAGTATATTTTGAAATCACTATTTATTTTTGAGGTGTTTGCACTGAAAGTGTTAGACATAGTTTGATTGCTTGCCAGCAGATTCAAAGAAAAATGAACAGATGCATGTGTGTCGTTTCCATCAAAGCAGAACTGCAAACTGATGAAAGATATGAACGGTCCTATGAATCAGCTTGATTATGACTTTCTACAAAAACTGAATTCACCATAAATATGATAACTATTCCAAGTAATACTTTTGCTAGTGATATGCTCAAAATTGTATTACTAGGTTTAACTTTTAATCCTCTTTTAACAGATGCAATAGATGTTATCATAGACGTAAAACATGTTACTACACTTTTATGCTTGATTCCTGTTAATGAGAGTTATTGTTTAATTGTTAATGCTTTTAGGAAAGGGGGATTTTTCATTCCTGGAATGCATCTTACCATTGGAGTATTGAAGGAATTATCAAAGTGAGAGATTAGAGAAGCTGGCCCAAAGTCAAAGCATAAGTGCTTTTAAAAACTTTTCAAAACAAATGAAGAATACTAAATAATATTTTGTATGATGGCATCATTATTGTATATAAAAACAGATAAACAGGGTTGTATAGTCATTGGGGATAAAGTATTTTACAGAAAAGTGTGGACGTGATGCTAAATAATATACAATTATGTCCGTGTTTTGATTATTCGTATAACAATCAGAGTCATAACTGAGGGAATGATGTAAATGTCTTAAACTGTAAATTTCAGATGAATTTTATGTACATTTATTTTTCTTTTAAAAGTCTCACAATAGCACAATTGTTTGTATGTACTCTATGGTCTCCAGAGGTGTTTCTAACATTCTTCTTAAACCTATAGTTGCAAGTGCATGATGCATAGCCAGGCCCTTGGATATTTACAAACAATGCTGTGTAAGTAATTTTTTATAAACATGTGTTTACTATATTTGGGAATCTTGACGCTTTCTGAATAAGTTGATGGACTGCATAGCTAAAGTGGCTTTAGACAATGCACATGATTTTTAGCACTAGCTGATGTGAAATGCACTTAGGTAGTAATTTCACAAAATGACAGAGGTAAAGATGTCAGAATTTTTTTGACTGTATGTGGCATTTACATATATGATTAATTATAAACTGTTTATTGTTAGATGTGATGTTAGAAAAACATTTTGTCTTACACCAAATACTATAAATACTAGTCTGGCATGGTAATCAGTGTGGCTATTGTACACAGCTAAGTATATGTACGGATATTTATGTATGTAGTTAATATTTATGTATGTAGTTAGTATTTACTGGTATTTATGTATGTAGTTAGTAACAGCCTGCATTTAATTGCTGGAACCTGTGTTCTGAAAGACTGCCTTCTAGACTATCTGCAAATATACAGAGCTGAGTATATTTTGTTTGCTTATACAGTTTAGTTGTTTCTTAGATCTCTATTGAAGCTGTTGTCTCACTGTTTCGGATCTGCAAATATACAGAGCTGAGTATATTTTTTTGGTTTTAAAGTTTGTACTGTTAGTTGTTGCTTAGATCTCTGTTGAAACTTTTTTTCCCAACGCCCACTCCATTTTCTCCCATGTCATCTGTTGTTATAACTGGCTTTTACAGCTTGTGTGTTATCTAACTCATGAATCACTTAATTTGACCTGTTATTAACAGCCTGCATTTAATTGCTGGAACCTGTGTTCTGAAAGACTGCCTTCCAGACTATCTGCAAATATACAGAGCTGAGTATATTATTTTTGGTTATAGAGTTTAATTGTTGCTTAGATCTCTGTTGAAACTGTTGTCTCACTGTTCTGAGAAACTGATCTGCAAATATACAGAGCTGAGTATATTGTTTGGGTTTTAGAGTTTGCACTGTTAGTTGTTGCTTAGATCTCTGTTGAAACTGTTTTCCCCACCACCTGCCTATTTTCTGCCATGTCTTCAGTTGGTATAACTGGTTTTTACAGCTTATGTGTTATCTAACTCAAGGATCACTTAATATGACCTGTTAGTAACAGCCTGCATTTAATTGCTGGAACCTGTGTTCTGAAAGACTGCCTTCCAGACTATCTGCAAATATACAGAGGTGAGTATATATTTTTTGGTTATAGAGTTTAATTGTTGCTTAGATCTCTGTTGAAACTGTTTTGTTCTACCCACCCTCCCTAATTTTGGTTTGTCTTTTAAATTTGGTGGCTTTTGCAGTTGCCCGCCCCACTGTAGATTTGATCTGGGACACACCCCCAGTCCCATCTCTTTACCACATTCTACCTAATAAACTCTTTCTGCACTTGCGTTTAGTCCTTTTTAATTCAATTGCATTTTTTAAACTGTGTTTGGTCTAATATTGCTACATACTCAAGTGTGCTAGCTTGCACTGCATGTGAATTGTTTTTACTACTAGTTTTGCTACATTTTTGTAAAAAAAAACAAAAAAACTGTAAGCCTGTTTCCTACCTTTCCTGTAACTAGTGTTCCAGATACAGATTTGCTGTATCCAGGACTGTATGTAAGCTTTTGAGCCCCCCAAGCCTTTCTGTGTTGGAGGGAAGCCTTCTAGCTTATCAGTGGGAGTGGTAAGCACTAGGTAACCTGTCTACCACATAAGGAGTGGTTCTGGCCCAGAAATTTTAGTTATTGGCCATTTGGGCAATTTCTTCCATCTCCCTCAACTTTCTGATTTGAAAGCCTGCATTTGCACTTGTTTCTGTCCTGTAACTCGTCTAGTGCAGATACAGATTCTTAGTTTTAGCACTTAAATTTGTTTATTCTTGCTCAGCACGTGTTCAGAACTTGTAAGCACTAAATAAGCTACTAATTACTATAGCACTCAATCTTCATCATTACCTAGAGGAAAACAGTTTTTGTACTTACTTTTCTCACTTGCTTAGAGAAAAACAGTTCTTGTACTCACTTTCCTCACTTATCTAGAGGGAAATAGTTTTTTATTCAGGCATGTCCAAGGGTCAGCTCCCAGTGTTCTCTCCTGTCTATCTGATGAATATGGGCATCTTGAGGCAATGTAGAAATTGCCTCATGTACACAGACAACCCTCTCCTCCTACCACCCAACACTACAAACTGTGACAGATGCACTTATCTAGCCAAACTGGAGGTAAAGCTCTCTCCAACCAAGACTAAACTTAACAGTCATGAGGAGAAGGTAAACATTTGCACCACACCACAGTCATCACATAGTCTCAATAAATCTACACCACCAAAATCCACACATAGTAACACAAAAACATTTGCGGAGGCTCTCAGTAATAATCTGTCTAAGCAACAGAGACCTCCAAAGCAGAAACGCAAGTAACCTCCATCCCCCAACACAACCCAAATGACACTTAGCCCACAGACTCAGTGTGCCACTCAACCATAGCCAATAAGGCAAAACAACGCACCCAACACACTAGTCATAGGTGACTCTATAGTCAGGCACACTGATGTCCCACTCACCAGGCTAAACAAGGAGAAGGTTAGTGCCAGCTGCCTGTCGGGTGCCAGGATCCACCACATAATCCACATACTCAGGTCACTCCACAACAAGTACAAATATGACTCTGTAATTGTCCATGTTGGTGTGAATGACCTGAGATGTACCTCCCTGGACTACATGAAAAGAGACATGGAAGAACTCTCCGATCTTGTAGCCCAGGCAGGTATGACCCTAGCCCTGAGTAGCATTCTGCCATCACCCAGAATGATACCACAGTACAAGGACAAAATGATTGACTTCAACAATTGGCTAAGCTTCTGGTGTCATTCTAAGGGGATCCAGTGCCTGTCTGCTTGGGATGACATGGTCGACAGACCACAATGCTTTGCCACAGATGGCCTGCACCTGTCACCCCTGGGATTCCAGAAACTGGCTAAGGCTCTTGCTGCCCCTATAGTGCCTTTTTTAGGCAAGGTTCAAATAACAAATTCACCACCATAACAGGAACAGACAAGCAAAAACTGAGGATAATGCTACTCAATGCTAGAAGTCTAAATCTCAAAATGCACTCACTCAAGGCACTCCTTAAAATGGACAGCACCGATATCTGTGCAGTGACTGAGACCTGGTTCAAGGCTCCAGAAAGCACCCCTGCACTACCAGGCTATAAATCATACCACACCTTTTGGCCATGTAACCTGGACCGAAACACCAAAGGCGGAGGTATGTCCATATTCATTAAGGATATCCACACCTCCAGGCTAGTTGCTCAGCATAATGCATCCGAGGTTATCCATGTGCAACTAACTCTGGGCAAAACTGCAATCCAAATTGTAGCTTGCTACAGATCCCCCACTATGCCCCAGGATTCCCACTCCTCTTTTCTTGATGTACTGGAAAATATTAGGGTTCAACCAAACACCCTAATAATGGCCAACTTCAACTACCCCACCATTAACTGGGAAAACTACTCAAGTACCAACTCCTTAGCTCAACGCTTTCTGGAACTCATAAACTCCAATGTCCTGGATCAACTTATCCACACCCCCACCAGGGGCAACAATATCCTAGACCTAGTCATTACCAACATGAGTGTCAGGTGTTCCACACCTGAAGTCAATTCCTCATTGGTCCAATCCAACCGTAAGCTAATCACCATTGATATCCACATCCCGCCCCCACCCCGAATTAAGGAAACCACAGTAAAAAATGTCTCCAAAGCCAACTTCATGCTTCTTAAGACAGAAGTGGTGAACTTCATGACACCCATGCAGATGGACAATACAGTCACAACTGCTGAATCCTACACAAATGCACTCTATAAGCACTTACATGAGTGCATGGATCATGCTATCCCAAACAGAACCAAGATGCTATCCTCCAAAAAAAGGAAGCCAATCTGGTGGTCCCCTGCCATAAAAAAACTGCACAACAGAAGGAGGAAACTGTTGCAAAACAGAGTAAAATCCCATGAGTGGATGAGCTCCCTGGTCAGCCTCAGTAAGAAGCTGAAATCCCTTATAAGATCCTCCAAAGCTAGCTACGAAAACAAAATCGCCACTAATTCCAAGGACAACCACAAAGCATTCTATAGCTATGTCAGGAATCTCGATGGCAACACCCAGATCTGCTCTGAGTTACAGCACAAAGGCAAGAAAATTACAGAACCAACTAATATTGCCAACATCCTGGCAGATAGGTTCAGTGCTAACTTTACCCCCCTCTCACCCCCTAAAGGGCCCATATCTATACAGGAAGAATGCAGAGTCCCTGTAATCACAACTACCCAGGTAAAGGCTGCACTCTATAAAGCCAAAAACACAGCATCCATGGGACTGGACAACATCCCAGCCTGCGTTTTACACGAACTTCAGAATGAACTGGCTCCCCACTTAAGCACCATGTTCAATAATAGCCTCGCAATAGGCTTTGTGCCCACTAAATGGCACACAGCAACAGTTATCCCACTCCACAAAGGGGGAGCCACCACTGATCCCAGGAACTATTGACCTATTAGCCTGATGAGCCTGGGAAGGCCATGGAATGTATCATCATGGAACCCATGAACAAAGACATTGGTAACCTCCAAACTCTGGATCCCACCCAGTTCGAGTTTGTGAAAGGCAGATCATGCCTCCTGAACCTGATTGACCTCTTTGAGGCAGTCAGCAAAGCCGTAGATGAGGGTAAGGTGGTTTATACAGCCTATCTTGACCTTGCCAAGGCTTTCAACACCATCCCCCATTCTGGAATTATAGCTAAATGCACTAAACTAGGGATAAATCCCTAAGTCACAAAATGGGTTGCCAACTGGCTCACTGACAGAACCCACATTGTAAAAGTTGCAGATTCCAAATCTGACCTCAAAGCAGTGACAAGTGGAGTACCACAGGGTTCTGTCCTGGGACCTCTCCTGTTTGGTATCTACTTTTCTGAAGTACAGGGTAAGACAGAAGGCCTCTGGCTAATGAAGTTCACAGATGACTGCAAACTAGGATTCATAGTCAAGTCCCCAAATGATGTGGACATCCTACAGAAGGGCCTCGCTGAGACAGATGCCTGGTGTCAGAGCCATGGCCTCAAGCTCAATGCCAAAAAGTGCAGTGCCATCCCCTTTGGTAAAAACTCTGTACCCATGAACTACCACATGGGCAGGAATCTACTTAACACCGAATGCATGATAAGAGACCTTGGGACCCAGGTGGACAGTAGTCTCTCCTTTGATAGTCACATCACCACAGTAGTCAGTAAGTCCTTCTACGTGGCACACCTCATCATAAAAGGATTCTCATCCAGGAAAAAAGAGGTCATTGTTCCCCTCTACTCGACACTCATTAGACCCATTATAGAGTACAACGCCCCTTTTAGAATGTACCTCACAACACATCTGCAGCAGCTGGAAAGGCCACAGAAGTCCCTCGCAAGGAGGATTACTGGCCTCAAACAAATGCCCTACACTGACCACCTCAAAAATAACTCCAGCTTTACTCCATAGCATATGGCCTACTCCGAGGTGATCTCTGCCTAACATATAAAGCTATGTCAAACCCAGAGCTGTTGGACATGCTACACCTAAAGAAATCCCAATCCCTCCGAGCTACACACTCTAGAGACCTAAACCTTGTCACCACAATAAACAGGACATGCTGGAGGGATAGATTCCTATCCCAGAGACTTCCCATACTCTGGAACAGGCTACCCATCAATGTCAAGCAAAGTTCTTCATTAACACTCTTCAAGAAAAATCTTGATGAGTGGATGGGAAATAGGAAATACACCCTGGGGATCACTTCTGTGTCTCTGCTTGACAGTGGCACAGGAAAATAACTTTCTTGGGTGGCGTACACCAGGGAACCTTGTTGGCTTGGCTTACGTAGGCCCTTGGGCTGATAGCCTAGTACCTACCTATGAACCTATGAACCTATAAGAAGAGAAGTGCACTTTTAGTTAAGAGAATGACTTTAGATACTACCTACTCTTTTTATATGCTTTATTGATGATCCCAGGTGGTCAAGGACATAGTGTGCATTTGAGTGCATGCATCTGGCACACTATGGCTTATAGACCACTGCAGCCTACCCTGACTCATAAGGATTTGTTAGAGTAGGCCTTGCTAGTAAGCACGGGCCATCACATTTTCTTGAAAGGTGCACATCAGTGCCTTGTGCACTTCTGTGTCCTAGCGACTCTGCTACCCACAATGCCATTAAATATTGTGCAGAATGACAGCGCTACACAGTGCAGTAGTGAACCGATGATCAGTAAGCTATTTGACACCTACCTGAGTAGCTCAATTTAATTATATAGTAAGGTGTATTTAAATCTTACTGGGCTGACTTTCACTACTGAGGTATGACCCATCGTCTGCTGTCATGACTGGCAGTGATAAATAAAAAAGATTCACTTCCTAACCATGAAGGCTGGCTGAGGGTGGGTGATTGTAGTATGGTAATGAGGCAATCTGGTGCTGTGTAAGCTCTTATTGGTAGGAGCTCAGAGGTATGTTGTGTGGGGAAGGCAGGATATTTAGGTTGTGGTGTCAGGTTTGTCTGCACCATAGTGAACACATTAGTCAGTGGGGATTTGATTTGTTTATATGTTTATGTATGTATATATGCATATGCCTATATATGTATCATCATCTTCTTTCGGCTGTTCCCATTAGGGGTCACCACAGCGGATCATCTGTTTCCATTTCTTCCTGTCCTCTGCATCTTGCTCTGTCACACCACCCACCTTCATGTCCTCTCTTACCACATCCATAAACCTTAATTTAGGCCTTTCTCTTTTCTCTTACCTGGCAGCTCCATCCTTAGCATCCTTTTCCCAATATACCCAGCATCCCTCCTCAGCACATGTCCAAACCAATGCAATCTCACCTCTCTTGCTTTGTCTTCAAACTGTTCAACCTGAGCTGACCCTCTAATACACTGATTCCTAATCCTGTCCATCCTAGTCACACCCAGTGCAAATCTTAACATCTTTAACTCTGCCACATCCAGCTCTGACTTCTGCCTTTTCGTCAATGCTACCGTCTCCAACCCATATAACATAGCTGGTCTCACTACCCTCTTGTAGACCTTCCCTTTCACTCTTACTGGTACCCGTCTGTCACAAATTACTCCTGACACTCTTCTCCACCCATTCCACCCTGCCTGTACTCTCTTCTTCACCTCTCTTCCACACTCACCATTACTCTAAACTGTTGATCCCAAGTACTTAAACTCATTCACCTTTACCAACT
The DNA here is from genome assembly GCF_019279795.1 of Protopterus annectens. Classification (NCBI taxonomy): domain Eukaryota; kingdom Metazoa; phylum Chordata; order Ceratodontiformes; family Protopteridae; genus Protopterus; species Protopterus annectens. Next base: position 666,523,786 of record NC_056726.1, on the reverse strand, counting down.
CTACTCCCTGCATCCTCACCATTCCTCTACCCTCCCTCTCATTTACACACATATATTCTGTTTTAGCTCTGCTGACCTTCATTCCTCTCCTCTCTAAAGCATATCTCCACCTCTCCAGGGTCTCCTCAACCTTGTCCCTACTCTCACTACATATCACAATGTCATCTGCAAACATCATAGTCCATGGGGCCTCCTGTCTAATCTCATCTGTCAACCTGTCCATCACCACTGCAAATAAGAAAGGGCTCAGAGCTGATCCTTGATGTAATCCCACCTCCACACTGTGCTAATATGCTGACCAACTTTATCTGCTGAGCAACATATAAACACAAGAGTCAAAATGCAGCAGTGCCAAAGGCAGCACCTTCAGACTTTATACAAATGTATTCCCATGGCTTACTCCATTAGTACCAGATGCTGCAATACTGTTGTTTGCTTTGTGCCACATTTTAGTTCCATGGCCAAATCACTAATGATGGAAACCTCCAAACTTGATATTGATACAGTATGTTTATGGAGGCAGTTGGTTTGTTAAAATGTATGCTTATGTGCAAGAATATGAAGAAGAGTTGATTATGAATTATTTAGAGGAAGTTTGTATGTTTCAACAAACAAAAATGCATTTATTCACAAAAGTGATAAAAACTGTATGTAGCAAAGTTAATTCATAGCAATGCTGATCCCTGTTTATCTTAATAGAAACATGTTACATTAAAACATTAAGTGGATCATTTAATCAGCATCACTAGATGTACTGGCAGTAGTAGGGTGAGAACAAAGCTATCTTTAGAAGAAGGTTAAAAAGATTAAGGGATTATGAGAAAAACAAGAGACTGTCATGTTTTTTAATATACTAAATAATGTAAAATTCAAGATATTTAAATATATTAATTATTCAGCATTTATTGTTATTTATTCACCCATTTCCTGCCAGTAATCACTTGACCAAAATAGGTACTCCCTTGCTAATATCTTCTTTATCCAGCCTAACCTTCCCAGGCCAAGGATTTTGTTAAATTACTTAACACTTGCGGAATGGCTTAGTTCTTGTAGTGTTACAGGAGGCAGAGGCTGTATTATTTTTTTTTATTTTTTGTTCCATTTAACCCTATCTCCCAATTGCATTTAGAGATATATTATAAAAGGGGTACACAATAAACTTTATGACAGTTTTACCCCCACCCTCTATAATGAAGCCTCATTCAAATGCTCAGATATTTACTCTGCAGTACTGAAGTAAAGATTCAGCAGGACTATCACCATTATTGACTGTACTTCACACATTCTCCCAGTACGCCCCCACAACCAAGGCCTTGGAAGAGACAAGCTGACTATACCTTACTCCATTACCATATCAGCTCCAGAAGCTGCACAAGCAACTATCCAAATTCAGGAATACTAGGTTACAATCAATTTTAAGGAAACATTTATACACCTGCAACTGCTTAGCAAGTCTTATAAATATAATATGTTTTACTTCCAGAGAGTTAAAAGCGGTGAGCCAGAATGAAAAATGCCATTATAAAGTAAGAATGGGATTTATGGAAACACTCATGACAGTTAAAGATGGCAAGAATAAGCCCTTAGGTGTGAAATAATATTTTTATTTATTTTATTTATTTTTATTTACTGTTTGTAGTCCATTGGACCTAGAAGAGCCCATTTTCAATGGAGTTCCAGGGAGAAAAGCTCCTTAAAAACAGTATACAAATTAAAACAATACATTTCATGTTGTAATACAGATGAAAAGCAAGGTATTACATAGGATAAAATGTATAGTTTGCAATGGAATTCAGATAAAAATATGAAAACCATTAGTGGATATTCACAAATAGATTAGCTAACACATTGGAATATAACAGTGGTGGCAAAGATCCTCACATGGTATCTTAAGATTATAGTTGGACAGGGGGATAAGAGGTATTAAGTATTGATGTAAGCGAAGAGAGACAGTAAGAAAAAGTAGTTTATAAGTAAATAAGTGAAGAGAAAGGTGGATAAGAAGCAGTGTAGCTCAGTATTATGAATGAGAAGAGAGAGTGAGGGAATATGAGAAACAGGGAATAACGTAGAGAGGAGTCATGTGGGGTGAGAGCAGGAACATTCTAAGAGGAATGTAAGATGGGAATGAAGCAAGGTCTTAAAGGTAGAGTGGTTATGGGTAGTATAAATAAGTGGTGGCAAGGAGTTCCAAAGGCGTGCTAGAGAAAAGGATAATAGATGTTTGCCTGGTGGGTGAGCAGGTTTGTGCAGTTCAAGCAGATTCTGGTTATTGGCTCTTAGACGTCTATTAGGCAGATGCATTTTGAGAGAGGATATGACGGAGGGGCAGAGAGAGGGATTGGAGATGAGTTTGTGAGCATAAGTTAGTAGTAAAAGGATAGATTGTTGGGCAGTTCAAGCCACTTTAGTTTGTGAAGGGTATTACAGTGGTGGGAGGAGGATTTGTAGCTGGTAGCAAACTTAGAAATTTTGTTGTAGCAGGAAGATACTTTTGTCTTTAGAGAAGATTAAAGATTAGTAAGAAGTGGGGCACCACATAAGAGGGAAGGAATGAAGTAGGTGGTAGAGAGAACAAACTTAGTAGAGGGAGTAAGATAGTAGTTGTGGTGGTAAAGCATACCAAGTTTTTGGTGGGTTTTCTTTATATTAACTTATAGGTGAGTATCAAATTTTAAATGTGCTTACTGTCTACGAATCTCACACAGTGTATTTTATTTAGGCATATGATGCTATTAAGCACAATTAAAGCTTTAACATCAAAGTCATTAAGTTTTAATAGCAAATGATAGTTTTATTGTTTCATTGCTGTTATTATGAATTTGCATGATCATAAAGTATATGTAGGAACACTTCTTGAGGCTGAGTTCAGTTTCTCAGGAAGTACTGTTGAGCAAAAATCTAAAAGAAGGACATGCTATTTTGTATCATATTTTATCATATGTATTTTATTTTCTGTCTACCTAAATAAAATACACTGTGTGGGATTCATAGACAGTAAGTGCAGTATTCTATGGTTCTTCATGCAGTTCATGGTGTTGGCTGAATTTGTAGCAATTCAGAGACAGATGTTGTACATGTGAGCTATGATGTTAACTGTGCAATATTCAGTGCAATGCAAATTACAGCACAAATAGATGTTACTGAGGCTGTGCATGCAAATAAGATGGTTAGGATACACAAATGTATTCAGGTAATGTAGCACTGTGATTCATAATGGTATACAAGGACAGTGTGTGCATTGCCTTATAACATACTGAAATTATTAGAGTTGCAGAGCAGTGTGATCATTGGTATTGCAGCAGCGATCGCGCAACAGAATTTGAAAATTCAGGCAGAACTTTACTTTGCGTAGCCTCCCAGAGGAGCAGGTGCTTGATTGTTTCAAAGTAGACTGTAACATCCTGATACCACAGGGTGACACATGTCTCATATTTACTGAATCTATGGGAATGTGTGGAATACCCATCCGTTATGTTCAAGAAATGTATAGTTTTTACAACCTTAGCTATTGGAAACTTTCCATGTTTAAAGGAGGACATGTAAGGTGTATCACAATAATCTGCCTCTCAAATACTTATTAAATCCCTTTATGTTATACTTCTGTATATGAATGTGCATATGTAGTTTGCAAGACTTCAGAGGGGATATCTACCAATGTCAGAATCTTCTACAATAATGATACATTTTCTGAGGTACCAGGTGCCAACAACAGCATGCATGCAACAGTAAAATCCCCACTAGGTTCACTGTCGCAGAGATATGTGAACCAGAAAGGCTACCGTTTCTTTACCCATCAGGTAATTGCAATGCACATGGCATTATTCAAATGTGTCCATGCGGCAGTCTGGCAGTTAGCATGTACTTGTGTGAAAACCCCTCTTTTATTTGATCATTGTGTTTCCATCACAGGTAGAAAATCCATCTATCTGCACCAGTTAATTTACCCAGAGAATATCTTCAACATCCAAAGATGTTGTTCTACCACTGTGCTACCTCTGCACTCTTCCCCATTAGGCCAGTCATTGAATGTACTCTCCATATAGTGTGCACAGCTCCAAGTATATCACTCAAATGAAAAGGAGCCAAAGATTTCTAACCAAGAAAAATAAAGGCTTTAAATCCTTCAATTACCCCAACAGACTACCACAACTCTCCTTATAATTAGCCTGTTGTCTGATCAATGGACACCAGTGTCTTACTTTCTGAGCCATGAAATCTCCAGTCCAAGTTGACCTGTTATTACTTTACAAATGCAATAGTTCTACATGCACCAACACTGGAAACCTAAATCTACACCAACAAATAAACAAGCCTTGCTGAAGGGATAAGTACTTAACTCCAAGTATCTTCAGCCTATGGAGTAAGCTACCACTACTAATCAAAGAAAGTACTCTTTTAACAATTGCTAAAGCAAGTATTGATGATTACATCAGGACTATCATGTACAGCCTTACTTGAATTTGGAGGTGAACATTATTATGCTCTCAGAAAGTGTAGGAAGAACTATCAGGTGTGTCTGCTTAAAGGTTCATAGGGCTAGTAATCTTATGGCCCCTGAGTTTTCTTGCCTAATATTCTTTTTATGCTCCTGTGATTCCCATATTCGGCATACTTCTAACATCTGTGAATGATTTTAAAAGGTGAATTTCACCAGTAACATTTGGTTGGTAAATGCATATTACTGTCCTCAAAGTGAGTAACTTAAAATATGCTAAGCAGGTAGCCAGTAACCCCCACCAAAAATATGTTTTGGTTGCATGTGATGCTAAGTACATCCTTCAGCCATGACTTGAAAGCACTGTCTGCCATTCTGATACTATTGCAGAAATAGCATACAGCAAACCCTGTCACCTGTGTAAATGATTTCCCATGTGGGAGAAACACAGTTTCACTGAAGATGTCTTTGGTATCCTGAAAGAGTTTGCTGCCTCAGTATATCTGGAGGGGCAATGTAATACACCCCTGAGACAGCTTTATGAGGTATTTGCCATGCTGCACAAAATGATAATGCAAAAAAGGAAAGGCAGAGACAGAATATATATGTAGTTCACCCTGTACATGATAGAGCTGCAGATGTAGGTTAGGAGATGTATGATGAAGGAGGAAAGGAATGCAGTTGGAAGACCAGCTAGGTAGAATCAAATGCAACACAAATCTAGTAGTTAGCACAGATGGTTGTGGTTGTGCTCCATTGATGAGCTGATTCCTGAAATCCAGGGTTTGACTCTTGTAGCCACCATTTACCTACTGTGTGACTCTAAGCATGTCAGTTAACCAGACAGTGATACGGGACAAATGTAAAATTGTTCCTATGCTCCACAATGGTCTCCTGGACCACATCCCTAGTAACTACTACTGAATCTAGGAATCTTTGGCAACATTACCAAAGAAGCACTAACTGGTTGAAAATTACAGGCCATGGAAGTTATAAACTGGCAACATAGAATAAATGTGATGAATGCAATATTACTACTAGGACACACAAGTCAGTGCATAATATGTGTGTATATATCTATCTATCTATACATATATATATATATATATATATATGTATATATATATATATATATATATATATATATATATATATATATATATAGACGTATATTTAGAACACAGGTTGGAGTATGTTATGTGTCACAGTCATCATCATTTGCACAGGTGACAGGGTTTGGGTACAATAACAGTAGGCTACAGCACTACTTTTTTAGGGGGAATAAAGTCACTGTGTCCATGGTGTGGGGTGGTTGGGTACAGAGACAATTTCCTCTTGAATCGAGTGGAGTGCCATTACATGACCATGATCTATGGTCACTATGCTGATTAGGGGTGAAAGGGATAGAGATCTCCTTTAGCAGGGATGATGTGCTACTATGGGACTGTGTTGCATTTACTGGTGAAGGGTCCTAGGGCTAGAGTCTGAGAGATGGCATTGCTCATTCCAAGGGGAACTTGGGTGTATGATGTCCCTTGACAGTGTGGTGTTTATGAACTGTGCATATACTCACAGCCACATGTATTACATCCATGTCCATCATGTATCTGAGCCCTATCTCATCTGCATACCACACTGATAGTGGCAGCAAATACAATAGCACTTGCAATACTTCTTGTGGAGATGCTGATGGAAGTGGAGTCTGCCACCATAGACAACTCCAGGCCATTATGTGTATGCTCCTTATCCGCATAGAGCTGATAAAGCTCACAGTGCTACTGTGTGCATTCTCCCAAATGTCACATAACACCTCTGATAGCTTCATGTCAGGCAGTGTAGTGGCAGAAGGCACATAGGTAAAAGACCGTCACATAGTCTGATTGATTCCAAGTGCTGTCCACTTGTTTGGGGCAATATGGGATTTATGACAGCACTGGTTATCCTTTATGCTAATAGCCTGTTGTCGATGTGTCCACATTTGAGGCAGTGAACATGTTCAAGGGTGCTGCAGAGGTAGACACAGAGTTGCTCTCATCTATACGAGCCTTTTCACCCTCTGGGGATCCTGTGTGCTCAGCCTATACTGACAAAGATGGGGTGGCTATAATCTTATGGCTTGGTACCTCTGTACCTCGGAATGACTTAAATAATGGCACATTGTCCAGTGCCTATGATGCATCTATGCCAGCATTCTTGCCAGACACTGTTACTGTACTGACATCAGCCCTATTTGCTCACACACTGCCAATCATAACTGTTACATATGAACACATAAGATACACAAAGTCGTAATTAACCCAGTGAAGAATGACAGTACAGTACTCCCATGGTATGGAAAGGATGGAGAAGCACCAAACATGTTTTTCTCACCGATACCTTGATGGACAGCAGTTTCTAAGGACAGATCACAGGTGCCTATGATAAGAAATGTGCATATTTCCAATCTGATTAACATGAACACAGTACATGTACAGCTGCAGTACATTACCTCCTGCGTTTTATAATACTAACTTGCTTTTTCACCAAGACAAACACAGCTGGGATGCTCCAGGCCTGCAGCAACATCTAGAACTCTACTTGGATTGTGGTTTGGTTTATTTACCAGGGACTCCTCAATCTCTGATAAATGCTTGGAAGAAGGTGGGAAATCCCCTTTTCTGCATAGTCTCATATGCCCTGGTTTGGCATAATGAATCATGTCTGCTATCGCCCATCTGTCCTGGGTCAGAATTCTATTGTGCCAACAATACCATTAGTTGAGCTGCAAGTCCTGTTAGATATGATCCTACATCTGCTGGTTTGAACAGCCCTTCTCTGCAAGCACATACTAGGTATACTAACTGCTTGCAAAGCCCATAGTCGTCAACCTGACTTAAGGTTTGCATCCTCAGCCTACATCTTGTAGGTGGCCTAATGATACCTGTATGCAAAAAATAATAATTAAAGGCATATGCATGTGCAGTGAACAGTATTGTGTAAAGTTAGTATCGGAGTACCTGTTTATTCTCCCCACACCACTGTTATGCCTCCTCCAACAAGGCATCACATAAATTACAAGACCTATATCAAATTAAGCATCTTCTACATACAACTTCACAGGTAAAGTTAAGCCCCCACCCCACACCACATGGCACTTATTGTGCCATTTTTGACATTGACATTTCCTGAACTATTTCTGTGATGGAGGCATGTATGGAGCAAAGTAGACAAAAACAGGTAGCAAATTCCATTAGTGATTCTTACTGCAGTTTTGTGTGAACATGAGTACAGCTGAGCAGGGTACACCTTTCCAGCCTACTATACATATATTAGTTTCCTAAATAAGATAACTGCCATTCCATGATGAAACAAGAGCAAGTATCTACTGAGATCTACATAGCACAGCAGTGTTGCAGGAGAAGGCGATGATAATGGATACTTCATACCATACTAATATGCATCATTTAGCTCACTATGTGTGCATATTGGCAATTTTTATATGAATGACTCTACATGACTACATTAATCAGTATTGCTATCAGTGTGTGTTTAGGAACTATATCAATATGCATAAGCTGTTTGCTGCAGTTATAGGTCAGAGCGGAGTTCGTTTTTTGATTTAGTTACTGCAACAATAAGCTTGCATAATCTTTTTGCTACAGTCATGCTGTTTCATGGCCTTTAACTGTGGAATCTTTTTTTTTTGCTGGTCTTCATCTTTTTGTTTCTCAGTCTTGGACTGAGGAAGGCACAGGTCTGAGGTCTGCCCAGGAGGATATTAGACAACCTAGCTATGGCAATGCATACTGGCTTTTACAAACTCACTCAGTGCTAGTGTGCAGAGCTAAACTGTATGTTATTTGCTATATGGTTCAAAAATAGCCAGTGTGAGCTTGTCCACCAAATTGCCTCTCAGTTGGGAGTGCTAAATGTCAGTGGCTGCTTTTTCATACATGAAATGCAGTGCTTCATTCTGGTATGTGAAAGAGAACAAGATTACATTTTTCTTCTTCTTCTTCCTTCTAAGGGATGATGAGGAGCACCTACTGTGCCTTTATGATGGCTCTTTCAATACAATAGATACCTAGTATGATCTGCCTGAGTTCTTTTCTAGCGCAATAGAGATACAGTGTACCTGTAAACACTGCAGGCATTGATAGGATGATCTGAAATGCTACCACCCTGACCTCTATTAATGGGAGACAGAGACTGAGATATCAGCCTGAGACATACTATAAATATTTTCTAGATGTGTCTAAATATTACACGGAGCTGTGGGTTTGCATAATGGTTGATGTGTTTACTTCACAGACACAAGATACATGGTTTGATTCCCAACTTGAGGAACTTGGATAGGCTTAAAATGGCTACCGAGGGCAGTGAACCAAGTACTTGCCTATGAACATGTAATTACTGGTTGACAACTGGCTTAGCTTGAATCATTGAGGACCTTTTTTCCCTTTTAGCTACAGAAAAATGGTGACTTAACATTATGGAGTGTTAAAGGAGGCAATCTTGACTGTCATGATAAGTATGTTTTGTTTCTGCAAGAGTTTCTGCATAAAGTATATTTATTTATTTATTTCAGTTTGATTACCGGGGGGTCCACTGGGCATTGGTAGCCCGTTTTCAGTGGAGGCCCGGGGAGAAAAGCTCCAAAAACAAGGAATTTCAGCAATTCAAATATTATGTTTACTAAAATGAAATCAATGAAATCAATTAACATGGAAAGTTAATGGGTAGTCTGAATAACTAAAAAAAATATGTGTCAAAGTATGTACCAAAGTGTTTAATTCTCAAAGTTACACTGTCTGCATGTATGTATCTATGGAGCTTTTCTCCCCGGGCCTCCGCTGAAAATGGACCAAAATCCATTCGGATTTTCCTGGTTAACAAATGTAAAATAAAAAATGTTTTGACGGCTGAGGAATTTTTTATCTAAGTTTGCAAGTGTGTCGTCAAATTCCTTCAAGGATAATATCATTTGACACTGTGGTGCAGCATAAGGGTGATGTCACACTAATGAATGAGCCATCCTTTGAATAAGACATTAAACTGAGGTCCCATCCACCTGACTTGGTGGTAGCTCAGGTGGATGCAAAAGATTCCATGATACTTATCAAAAAGAGAAGGAATTTATGTCTTTTTGGTATGGCAGTTAGTGCAGAGGATTTAAGATTATGAGCTGTTAGTGAACTGCTTTCTTTATTCTAGGATTTAATTCCCTCAACTTCCATTCACCTACTTTGTGACTCTGAACAACTTAGCTAGACAGACAGTACTCTGACACCATTGGGAGATTGTGCTAAGCTCCTAAATGGTGTTTTGGACCACAAGTCTGGTAACTACTTATGAACCTAAATAATTTTCAGTGCATGCTTTGTGTTATATCATGCTACTATATCTCACACTAACCATGATCTGCTCATTATGTCTCCACTATGCAGAAGGGGATGAACATTCTCCTGGAAATGAGACTATATACAGTGTGGGATACAAAACATCAAAGAGAAAGAGTAATGCTTCCCCAGGAAGGCAGTCATAACCTGTCCTATATCCTGCCACAGAAGCTCCTAATGCAGTTGATGCAAACTGAGCTGAATCATCAACTGGCTACCTTAATAATTTGTATACCTCTAGAAAGAATATTCAATTTGTTAAGTCTGGAGGCTCCAGCTACCAAGCCACCAGAATGTTGACCAGCCCATGACATTAGCTACCTAGATCCAACTGCAGGACAATGGCCTGGTTAGGTTGCCCTCTGTGCCAATGCTGAAATCCAATGTGCTGACACTCCACCTTATATCCTTCATGGTATGACCCTTCTTAATGTGTCTTACCCCATACTTTGTATACTGTCCAACCCGTCCCCATATCACTGGATTACTCTCTGTATGGCTATGACCTTCCGTTGTCAACATTTTCATATGTACAATCACCCTTGCTTTTCTACTGTGTTTAATACTTCAGTCTGCACCTGCTAACCTTTGTAATGTTCTTTACTTACCCAGGTTACACCTGTATATCCTATACATCTGCACTTGTCTATCAATACAACAAAGTGCCTCTCTGCACAAAAATATTTAGCTTCCCTTCCCCTCAACCTTCCACTGTCCTACTTGTTATTTTTATATTTTCCCATTCCCTGCTATGTTCTCCTTTCCTTCATTCTTATATACTCCCTTTCCACGCCATTATGTTTCTGAACACAGTGGGCACGTGCTTGGCTGCCTACATTATACTATAACAGCCTGCACTTCACATTTTGTGAGCATTCTTAGTTTCTGCCACTCTGTGACACAACTTTATAGAAAACATGCACTGCTATTTCATCTTTGACTTCTGAAACTAGCATTCGCAATCTTATTCACTGCATCATATGAGGAGGTCAAGTGTGCATCTTTACTATTGCATAACTACTTCAGCTGGGGTCTATGTCATATCAATGAATGGCCACATTGTCAAGTGTATCATCTTGTCGACAATGCAGCCAGTCGAACTTTTCTGAGATCATCTTACTGTAGGGATCAGGAAATGTGTCCTTTTCTCACTGTAGTGCAATCTCAGAGTTATATATATATATATATATATATATATATATATATATATATATATATATATATATATATATATATATATATATATATATATATAATTAGTGTGGGTTGGGGGATGCAATCCCCCACATGGTAGGGTTTGGCTGCCTGCATTGTCAATGAAATGACATTCAAAATTGTGGCTGTTCGTTGATATGACATAGACCCCTTTACCTGATGTCAATGATATGCTCAACAGAGCAGTATGAGAACATTGCATATCTGCCCTCATAAAACTGCACGTTTCAAAAAGACACTCCAGTCTGTAGCATTAACCATATACCTCTATAACTATTAGTGTTCTGTAACATTGAACAGAGTTGATTAGCACCCACACTGTAGAGTTATGTAGAGGTATGTAGTAATTCATTAAGACTCTCAATCCAAGTTTTAAGTGAGTCTTTTTATAGGTTCATAGGTATACTAGGCTAATGACCACAAGGGCCTTTTTAAGGGTTCCTATTATATGATCGAAGATGCATTCTTTTGAATGCATCTTGATCGAACTTGAAAGCACGAAACGGCAAAATAGTGAAACGGCATATAAGTGATTTCTTTCCCTGGGAAAGAAATCTCTTTGCCGCCTCCATTACTTTGGCATTTTCATCACTGTAGAGCAATCTTGGTATATTTAAGTAGGGTGTGTGTGTGGGGGGGCATAGCCCCCTTTAAGTAATGTTTTACAGTTTTTTTTTCTTTTGTGGAACAGCGATTTTTTTTTCCCTTGGAAAAAAATCACTGTTCTAAGTGTTTGGGATTGTAAGCTTTCACTTACATGGGGTTGATAAATCAGCTTCACTTTTTTAAGCATTTGCTGATTAAATGTAGACCCCTTTTAAGCCTAGCCATGTATACCAAATCTCTGACACATTCTGATACCCTTCATAGTCTGAGCAGGTGCTTGGGAGGTGAAACATTTATAAGCAGGGGCCTGAGAGATGAACCATTTACAGACTGTCTGTGTACATTAGAAACATAGGTGCCAAACCATGGATGAATTTCCTGTTCACCATCCAGTTGTCCAAGTTGCACTTAAATTGGGTTAGGAAGGAACTCTGCTTCACATGGATGGGGAGCCTGTTCCAGAGAATGGGTAGTCTCTGTTAGAAATACCTGTCTGTCCAGCAAGACCTATTTATATCACAGGCAAGGTTTAAGTTTTTGAATAGGTAATTCTGGTGCTGTTTGTTTTGTGGATATGCAGGAGGTCCATCAGAGTGGGGTCTGAAAATGCCTTGTATGCCAGCCAGAATACAGGCATAGGGCCTTGAAGTGGTCTACATAGCACATGTTACTTATGCTCTGTATTCTTTTAGTGAGGAACATATGTGGATGTTTCAGTTTTTGGATTTACCTGGTTAGGTACATACCAAATGGGGCATTGTACTCAGTGATAGGTCTGATGAATGCTGAATACAATAGAATAACAGCTTCTTTGGATCTAGATGCCAATCTTTATTTTTAAGTTGCACAACATAGAATGATTTCCTCACTACTGTAGACACATGATGGTCAAAGGCTAGATTACTGTATATGTGTGCCCCCAAGAACTGGGTCAGCTCTTAGGGATGTGCTGTCAATATGATAGTTTCCATGGATGCTTGACTTCCTGAAGGATACTATTATGCATTTCTTGGCATTTACTTTTAGTCCATGGCTCTGGCACCAATTGCTTGTCTGTGTCAAACCTTCCTGGAGAACATTTGTGTCAGTGGGTAATTCAGTGACAGCTCCTAATTTGCAATCATCTGAAATTTAGTCAGCCAGAAGACATTGACATTGGCCTTGACTTCAGAGAAGTAAATGCTAAAAAGGAGCAGTCACAGGACCAATCCCTGAGGGACTCTGCTTGTGACTGAACTCTTTGTAGAGGTGGACTCCCTTTTGTTAGTTTCACTACATATCTCCTTCCTTCTTTCCTTTCATTGGTCATTGTGAGAAATCACAAAATTAGCATTTTGTGAAATCACACCCCTTCAACCATTTTAAATGTTTGGTCATCTCACTATATTCCATAGAACCAGAATACAAAGTGCTCACCCCCTTTTCAATCTACCTTTTTCTTTTAAAATTAGTAGCTCTCCACAGCTAAAGCTTAAGTTACCCTGTCTTTCATATTTAACTGCTTAGTGCACACTGTAGTGCTTAGGATATTAACCCATTTTTCCCATCTTATTGTTAAAATCTGCAACATCTATTGCAAGACCACTAATTGTTGGAGAGCTGCATTCTGCCTCTCAAAGTCAAAGTCAAAACTTGACTCTGTATTCATCTTGGGATTAGTGCTTCTGTTTTTTCCTGGGGAGAGAATGAGCACAAATACATTATTTCCTGGAGACTGCTGATCACTGGAAAGCTAATAACTGCTTCATAGGTGGCAGCTTGGAATCTGTGCTTGTATTTTGCTCCTGGTGAGAGAAGGAGCAGAGTGCATTGGTTCCTGACTGTTTCTGGTTTGGCAGTGAGTATCTGTGTTTGATGTTCCTGATCTGTCTGGTTGCTATTCATGGCATCTTCCAGGAAAAGGCTACAACAAGCCTAAAACCCTTGCATCATTTGGGACAAAAATGTGGATCACCAAACAGACTGTGGCCTGCTTCTCATATTGAGATTGATGTTATTGTTTTAATTCTGGTGAGAGAAGAATCAAACAAGCATTGTATCCTACCAAAGTGAAGTTGTGGTGAGGTGAGACCAGCACTAGTAGTAGCCAGGCAGTAGCCATTCAGGTAATCCCCTCTTTTCATCATTCTTGACTAACTTATTCTTTGTTTTCACTAAGTACTGCTTGATTTGTTTATAACTTCAGAATATCTGTCTAAATACTTCATCCTTATATTTTCAGAGTTTACTTATTAGTTTTCTCTCAATGGTTTGGTAGTGCCCTGTATGGACACAGACACCTTGAGTGACATTTTTCCTGTAAAAGCGCAACTGAAATTTCACCAATACTGATTTGCAGCCAGGACAACTAGTTTGCAGTAACAAACACTGGCCCTAGAGTTGCAAACCAGATACTCCTGACCTGATATTGCCTTATATTCTCACTCCAACTGTCTAATCAACAAAAAGGGTCTGTTGCCATGGATGTGAACTTTCCCACTCCATTACCAGCTTAGTGGATATGGTCATCCAAAGGCAGTGTAGAAATTGATATGGTATGTAAGAGATGTATTTACACAATGTCACTGGAAGCAAAGCTCTCACTTAAAAGTACTACTGTTAATAAGGTTGTCAGTAGTACACATGCTGCACCCTCACACAGAGTTCAAAGCAGACATATAGACCCACATATGCTGACTGAGGCACTTAAACGTAACCTTCCTAAATCTCAAAGACCTCCTAGATGAAGTACACATAACAAATACCTTCACCAGCCACAAATGTGCTCTTTCAAAACAATACCCACATCAGCACATACAATCACATCTCATGGAGATTCTATTTCTAAATGCATAAGGCAAGATACCACACAATCCAACATTCTGGTCAATGGAGACTACATTGTGAGACACACTGATGTCCCTCTCACCAGCCTGAGTAAGGAGAAAGTCACGATCAGTTGCTTATCAGGGGCTAGGCTCAGCGACATTACAGACACATTCAGGTCATTGGACCACAAATACCAGCATGATTCAGTCCTAGTCCATTGACCTGAGACATACATTCCTAGACTATATGAAGACAGATGTCATGGAATTCTCAGAATATGTGTCCCAGGCCAGTATGAGCCTAAAACTGAGCAGCATTTTACCTTCTCCAAGGATGATGCCATAATATGAACAAATGATGAATGACTTTAATAATTGGCTTAGTTTCTGGTGTCATTCTAAGTGGGTACAATATTTGTCAACATGGAAGGAGATGGTCAAAAGACCATGGTGCTTTGTCAGGGATGGTCTGCACATCCCCTCTAGACTTTCAAATATTATCTAAAACATTGTCTTCTCTCATAGTGCCCTTTTTTAGGCAATGCTAAACTGAAAGTGCTTCTGACATAGCAAATCAAAACCAAGAAAATCTAAAGGTATTACTGCTCAATGCTAGGACTCTAAACAAAAAGCTCCACTCCATACAAAATACTTTACTCCCTGGAAGCCCTCTTCACCCTTGCGAAAGCTGACATCTGTGTAGTCACTGAGACATGGATTAAAGTACAGAGAAGACACTGACAGTACAAGGTTATAATGTCTTCCACACATTTAGACCAGCTTCTACACAGACAGGGCTAAAGGTGGAGGTGGCTCAATTTGCATCAGAAATAAATATTCCTCAAGGCGGTCAAACAGGACAATGCACTTCAGCTACCCCATGTTGAACTCATTCACTCCAACAGAGCTCATGGTGTTTGGACTATAACATCCATTAGGTGGAGGCTAAGCCTTTTCACAGAATCAAATTATGTCCTCACATTTCAAACAAATGCTCTAGGAGGTTGAGAGGTATGTGAAGAAGGCATCTGGGCATCATATCTCTTGCACCATATGGGTAAATAGCCAATTCTTCAGCGAAAACTATTTTTATAGAGGTGGTATTCTTTAGGTTTTAGGTCTTAAATCTGAATTATATAAGTTACAGTAAACACAGTCTCCTGCATTTAATAAACTCCATGCAGGAATAGTACTATTCCTGCATGGAGTGAATCGTGTCCATTTATCATTATCTTTAACAGCAGTGCGCCTTTCATATTTATGAAGGCATACTGCTGCTAAGGCTAAATGGACATCAACACTGCTGAGTGCAAGGGGTGTGTTTAAGTAATGCACGCACATCTAATATGCCCCCTGCACTCAGAAAGTGCCATACGGCACTTTTCAAAAGCATTTCGGTGTCCACGTACACTGAAATCAAATAAAATTAGTATTTTAGTGACCGTGGATACTGAAATGGATAGGGGAGCAAGAAATCAATGCAGGGAGTGTATGACAGGTTCTGTCACACACCCCCTGCATTGTAAAAGTGCCGTCCGGCCATACCCCTCCAGTGTACAGGTTTCCAGAGTATGCCCAGATGCCTGCTTCACATACCTCTCAACCTCCTAGAGCAAGAAAGCTATATAAAGTCATAAATAATAGGTAGACAAAGGCACAAAAAATGGACACTTTTTAAATATTGTACTTACAAACCCAGAAAGTTAATAGAATAAAAAGTTTGCATTAGCACAGATGTCCTGAAGGGTATGAAGTCAAAAACCCAAATGTCTGTCAGTATGTTCTGACTTGAACCCCGAGTGATTTGGCAATGATTTGCTAGAAAACCACAGCCACACTTCTTAAGTTTGCAAGAGCAATAATTTAAATCTGTCCCTATGTACCCCTTTACAATTTCCCTTACTGTGACTGACAAGGAGTACAGATACATGTAAATAAAGTGGGTTAATTAAATTTCTTTTTTTTAGCATCCTAAGGTATATTTAAGCATAGCTGAGCAGGTGTGCGAGTTATGGCCCTCTGCTCAGCATTTCTTAATCATCCCATGGGTGATAAATAAAAATATACAGCTAAAATCCTTATGCCTAGATAGCGTACTGGTTAGAGTCCTGGCTTTGCATGCAGGTGTTCATGGCTGAGTACCAAGACATGCATATTTTACAGGAAAAGCAGTATTAAAATTATTATTTTAAATTTAAATTATGTAGTAATTGATATTTGTCAATCAGGGTAAGTGTGAGTGCATATAACATGTGAAATGACCCATGTAGACAGACGTGTCCCATACAGTATAGTCACGCCCCTTGGTAATGTAATGAAATCACATACAGGGACTTCATGTAAAGTAAATCATATACACTTACTAATATGTCAGTAGTAATTAATTAAAAGTCATTAGTCTGATATTCCCTAAAAATGAAAACTGAGCAATGGTAAGCATTGCTCAGCTATGCCTAGCTGGTGTAAGTGGGAGTAAGTGGTGCTAAGTGAAGCTAAGAAAGCTTAACCATCTGTTAGCATCGCTTAGCTCTGTGCAAAATCATGCAAACCTTCTTACAACTGCTTAAAAGTGCCTTAATCACTCTTTCTACATCAGCCCTTGTTCTGCCCAGCAAAAAGATAATCAGCCCTGCCAAGACTCAAACCCAGGAGGGTGGCACTACAATCACAGCAACATACCACTACACCATCTGAGCTGTGGGAGTTTGCAATGCTTTTACAAAAATACCATGAATTCTGGTCATTTAACATTAATGAAAAAAGTCATCACTTCCAAGTCTTGAACTAAGGACCCTGTACATTATCATCACAGTAACGTATGTCTACACCATCTGAGCTGTAAGAGTTTATAATGTTATTAAAACATATCATGCACTACAGTCATTTAACATAAGGGAAAAATATATATGTATAGTACTCATATACATATACATATATGTATATCTGCAAAAAGCCTGACAAACTGGGGGGATAAAGGATAAACAATAGTGACATATTTGAAATATGGCTGTTATATGTGTAGAAGTCTGCCAGAGAAGCATGGTTTGATTTAACATAAGTCCTGATAGATTCCAGGTCTGAAACACAAATGAATGTCATTATTTACTGATGTCAATGCTGACATCATCCTAGTGATTTGTCAGAAAATCACAACTCTTATGGGGAACAGACCAAACATATGAGCCACAGATCTGGACAGTATCTAGACATCTGGACAGTGGAGATGTATGATTGCAGTCATGTAACAGAAGAGAATAAACAGTGAGACCTGCCAACCATTTCAACCAGCACCTTTTGAACCATATTAAGACCAACAAGACACTACCCCAAATCATCTTTGGGGAACTACCCATGTATTTCCAAATATATCATGCACTACAGGGATGGAACTGTAGGGAAAAGCAGATATTGGTGCGGAAATTCCACCCACAACCATTTGCACCATAGTTAGAGTCACATACCATTACACCAAATGAACTCTAGAGTAGAACGACTGTTTGAACAAACATATCCTGATTGCCAGTCACACACTACACCAACATATACTGCCCCAACTCACAGTCTATTGGGAATCCTGAAGTGTTACAGGACATTTTACAGTCTGCCCCTACAAACATATACACCTGCTAGACCACCAGCAACTGTAGCAGCATGCACAGTCAGACAGAAAAGGATCTATGACACTGACATCTGCTATTCTCCCTACTGAGCCCAGCAAACATGTACACACAACACTGTTATACAATCTTGGCAGTCTGTTAACAATGGCTAGATATACATAACTTTCAACTGTACAGATTTCCACAGAATTTCCAGGGTTTGGGACCATATTTAAAGTCACTGCCACATACCACTTCCAGGTGTCTGCTAAGTCACTGGGATGATATCAGGTGTGCAGTCACTGAATCATGATAAACCATACCTCTGAGCTTCTTACTGCAAAACATCTGGATAAAGGCATGATATACTTGGGGGACATGAGGCCGAAAATAGGGACATATCTCACATAATATTGTTACAAACTGAAACAGTTGCTGGCATTACAGGTTTGTTGTAACATAACATCCCTTAAGAATATGATGTCTGAAACATTAATGGATGTCAACATTTACTGACTACAATCCTCACATTATCCTATTGATTTCTCAGAAACAGATATTGTCTGAGGAACAGACCAAACATAACAGGCAAACCTCTGGGCAGTCTGTGGACATCTGGACAGTTGAGAGGTATGTTAGGGACATATCATTGTCAGATGTCAAGTCAAGCAGAAAATGCATGTCCAGACAAAGCCTGTTAATCTGGCAATCCTTTATGTGTATAACAGCAATACTTACTTACAATCTGTACCTAATTCTGGAGCTTTGTCCCCCATGTTTTTGGGCTGTTTCCACATGTCTTGTCCTGAGAGGTATTTCCACCTACCATCTGTGAAACTGTAGCCCCCACACCTCCATAAGGTCTGCCACACAGGCAAGGAAAAGGGGCAAGGCCCACATGAAGGACTTGTAGCACTGTGTTGCTATGGCATTGGCTAATGCAAAGACAACACAGCTGCTCTGGATGCAAGTAGCAAGTGGGAGACACTGATTGGTGCGCAGGCCATCACCTGCTCATGAGCATTACCTACAAAAGGCAAGTTGCTGCCTATGCAACACAGGTCTGAACCCATCTACACAAAGACAGACTGCATCTAGACAAACCTAACCATTTCCATTATTCTGAAGAAATTATTCGGCACTATAACAGGTATGTCAATCATGTAAGCTTGTAATGGAATGCAGAAGGGGGGATGCAATAATGCCAAATAGGAAGTTAAACACTGGGACACAACAAGACTTGCTGGACTCACATGCTGCTGTCTGGCACCTATGGGCATTCCTGCTTGCCCTGTCTGCATTGACATGGATCACATCTCTGGCCTCTAAGTCACCCCAGCAAAGGTCAGCTCATGTATGACTAATACTGGAGTGCCTGTTGTCCAAGGATGAGTGTGACACTGCTAGGCCAGCTACCTGAGATGTTGTAAATATTCATATGTCACCTGTGAATGCTACTATGATACATATGCTTGTCTTACAAATGTAAGAGACATATAGGGTATATGCATAGTGCACAACAGATGCAAAAGTGTGTGTTGAACTGTATGTTATATACTGAGCCCATACCTGACAATTGTCCAGAGTTTTGCAGACTGACCTCATGTCTGCCTCATATTTGTCGTCAATGCCTCATACAGTTGTGTATTGTCTGGCACATCAGTGGCAACCAATTAAAGACTGAAGTCATAACATAATAGCATACATTTGATTGTCAGATGTCATATCCTGTGGAGTAGACCTGTGAATGTGACACCGTCTTTGCTGGCAACTAAATGTGTTTCAGTTAGATTAATAAAGCAACACTATTTTCTGGCATTGCCCACCAGTGATGTGTGCCTTTATGCAGATGTCTTGCTTTAACAGGAGCTAGTGTCTTAGCATTAAACCCATGTGAATGCCAGCATACCTTGTCTTGTAGGATGTCAGCATTTGTTCAGTGACTGACACCTGCTTTGTAGCTGTGGAGAGCACACTACCCTTGTCAGGTTACTCATCTCATCCTATGTTTAGACCCCAAATGGAGGGCTGCAAAGCCACAGGAGGTGAAGTGTTGAACATTATCATAAACATACACAACTCCAGGCTGGCAAACAGTATGATGCATGGGAGACATCACAAGTGTAGTTAACAGTTGACAAAACACCTACTCAAATCATAGATAGCTACAGGCCTCCAACCATGACTATGGATACCCACCACACCTATTCGGACTTGCTGGAATCTGCCAGGATTCAATAGTTTACCCTGCTCCTGGGTGACTTTCAACTACCCAACCATAGTGTGCATAACCTTTGCCACCCGAACATGAATGCACAGAGATTCCTCACCTTTGTCAATGGCAATGCAGTGGATCAGCTGATAATCACTCCTACAACAGGTTGAAATATCCAGTACCTGGTCCAAACCGACATGAGTAGCCACTGTAGCACTCCTACAGTGTCATCCTCTTCGGTAATATATGACCACATAGCCATCACTATTCAGGTCACCATCTCCCCTGCACCCCCCCCCCGTCAGGGTCCAACAAAACTAACTTTACACAACTGACTATAAATCTCCTCAGAGCAGTAGAAGTAGCTTTACAGCCAATGTCCCATCAGTTGAAACTAGCAGTAGTGTCCAGGCCCACACCACAATACTATGTTGGCACCTACATAGCTATATGGACTCAGCAATACCTGACAGGACAACATCATCTCCCTCAAAGTAGGGTAAACATCCATGGCGGACAGCAGCAGTAGAAACATACCATAATAGGTGGAAATAATTGCTGGACAGGGCCAAGAAGGAAGAGGTGGCTTATTGGAAGCAATGTCACCTTGGTCTGCACAAGCAAATAAGGTCACAGGTGAATCATCCTAAGGCTATCTTTGAGTGAATATTGTACACATCTACCAAGGCCCATCACTAGACCTTACACACATGTGTCTGCACTCCCAGAGGCAACACACAGATCTGCTCTGTAGTGGTGGTCAATACCACCACATACACATACAGCATAGATATAGGCAACCAGCTGCAGACAGGTGAAGTGCAAACATCACCCCCCTGTCCCCCATCAGTGCACATGTGCATGCAGAGCACCTGCCCCCTCCAATCATCATCAGGAATCAGGTCCACAATGCACTCATAAAGGCAATATAAAGAAGGCTCCATAGGTCTGATGCCGTCCCTGGCTGCATAATACATGAACGCAGCCATGAGCTCTCAGATCCATTGCACACTGTAGTCAACCAAAGCCTGAGCATCTGTGTCATCCCATCTGCACAGAGGACAACCACTGTTATCCCTTTACACAGAGGTGGAGCATTCCACTGACCCAGCCAACCATATGCACATCAGCCTAACTTGCCTGCTCTGCAAGGGCATGGAAGGCAATATCAAGGATATTAGGAACAGGGACAGGGACATCAGCAACCTCAACATGACTGAGCCCACACAGCATAGTATTTTCAAAGGGAGATCAGGCCTGTTAAACCTGGATGACCTCTCTGAAGTGCTCAACAAACAAAGGGATGAGGGGAAGATGGTGAACAATGTCTGTCTTCACCTAGCCCAATTCTCTCACAATAATCCTCAGGTGGCCAGGATACATACATCTATACAGCTAGGCATCAAAGTGTATGTTACCAGATGGGTAACTAACTGGCCCGATGATAGTACCCACTAGGTCAGAGTAGTGGAACCCTCCTCTATTTGTAGAGTCTTGCAAAGTGTTTTACCCCAAGGATCGGTCTGGGGGCCTCTACTGTTTGAGATATACATATCTGAGGTACATGACAAAAGCAGTGGTCTGTGGCTGTCCAGGTGTACAGATGCTTGCAAGGTAGCCACTGCCTTACATTCCCCTACTAATGTGAGCTTCCCACAAGAGGCCCTCAGCCAATTAATGACTAGTGCAAAAAGCATTTCCCCAAACTGAATGCCAGGAGAGGCATCATTCTCCTTGCTATGGCAGATGTCATCCACACTAGTTATGACAGTAATAATGTACTGAGCTTGCAATCAGGTGTAAGTTGACTTGTGTACCAAGGTTGGTAGCAACCTGACAGTTTTCCACCATGTGGGCACCATTGTACAGAAGGCTGTCTACATGCCCCACCTCAAAAATATGGGTATGTCATCCAGGAACCAGGAGGCCGCAACATCTCTGTACCCCACCCTTATCAGATGTGCTACTAAGTACAATGGCTCCTTTGGCATGTATCTTTCCAAGCAAATGCAGCAGTTGCAGAGATGACAAAGGTTCCTGACCAGGCAAATCCAGGATATGTAACACCTGTCCAACACAGGTAGGCTAAAATCCATGCCCCTGTACTCAGTCTCATACAGACTGATCATATGTGACCTGTGACTGGCATACAAGGCCATTTCCAAACCAGCCTTGATGATGTTTCTGTATGTCTGTAAGACAAACCCCACTCATGCATCACACACGCAAGGCCCTCACCTGGTCTGTGACATGTATAGGACTTGTTGGTGGGATAGTGTAGTGTCCCACACAATATACTGTCTGGAAAATACACTCCCTCCCCATGTCTAGCAGAGTACGTGTGTAGCCCTCTTGAAGAAGGAGCTGGATGACTGTATGGGAAATGGATGGGACACCTCTGGGATCCCACGTGTGTCCCAGCTGGACAGGGAAAACAGGTGCTGGCTTGGAAGGGACAGGGGTGAAAGCCTGGGCCAGGATTATGAGTGCTATGCACCTAGTACTTTACATATTTCTGGAGTTTGGTGTTCATTTGGTTCTTACCTTACATTTTTCCTGCATGTATTCCAGTCTGTCCTGCTATGTTGTCTGAAATGAATCCTTGTGAGTCTGAACTGTGTAGGTACTGCAGTGATAGCATATATTCGTGTCCCTTCATCAGTTATCATCACATATTGTTACATCTTGTCATTGTGTGTGTTCTGTATAGCAGTAAGTCAACTCTTACAGTACGTGCATATGCACTTGGCTACACTGTATAGCTCACTCCAGTAGCCTTAGTCTTGGCCACAATTGCCATTCTGCTACTAGGTCTATCACAGAGTAGGATTTGTCATCCTTCATTGTGGGTCTTACAGTACCAGTGAAAGAGGTGGCTTGTGGCAGGCAGAATTACTGTAAGGTCTGCCCTGAAGGGCCCATAGGTGTCACAGCTGTGCCAGACTGTACCAGAAGTGTGTGTGTGTGTGTGTGTGTGTGTGTGTGTGTGTGTGTGTGTGTGTGTGTGTGTGTGTGTGTGTGTGTGTGTGTGTGTGTGTGCATGGGTGTGTGTGTGTGTGTGTGTGTGTGTGTGTGTGTGTGTGTGTGTGTGTGTGTGTGTGTGTGTGTGTGTATGTGTGTATCAGCAAACATACTACTGCAGGGTATTAATTTAAATATGTTGTCTTCCCCTCACAGGTGAACACATGTAAATCACAACCTGATGTCAGTGTCTTAGCGGACTCCCATGATGATGGTGGTCATAGTAAGGCACAGGTGGGGTTGTTGGTGCCTGAATCTGTGCCATTGTTTGGTATGTCACTTTCACCCACCATGTCCCTACACACAGTCAGTATTCCCACACATACCCAGTCCCCAGCAGCCATGGATAATGGACAGGTTAAGGGTGGTGGCATGGAACAGACTAGTGTGTTGAGTATGGCGAGTGTGAGTGTAGACACCAGCCATAGGCAGACAACAGGCAAGGTCAGACACAGGCAGATGGACAGGGATGCTCAACAGAGGACTGCTGCCCATCAAGGCTCTGTCACAAGTGCCACAGCAGGTGTCACCAGACCAATGTTATGGTACACGCCTGTGCCTCCATGACGAACCGTAACATGCATCTGGTGACACCTGCTGTGGCACCAGATGCATGTTACGTTCCAGTGTTGCAGTCAGTACATGCCTGTGCCACCATGATGGACCATAATATTTATCTGGTGCTACAGCAGGTGTCACCAGACACATGTTACTGTCTGTCATGGAGGCACAGGCACGTACTAACTGCAACACTGGACAGATGCTCAAGGTCATGAATGCAGCACTCCCTGCCATGCATGACAACCTCCATGGCATTTGTGATGCCATACATCATCTTGCCGATGTCGTGGATAGACACTGCTTGACTGTGCAATGTCTGTCCTTGAGCATGTGGTGGGAGTAGAACATTGGCCAGGTGGATATAGGTCAGCAATATGATCAGATGTGAGCCCACATGGCTGTGCACATTCACAGTCCCATAGTGGTAGTACTGACACATACCACATCAGAGCAGGCCATAGGCACATTGTCCTGGCCAATCCCATCAGGGACCCGGATCCAGCAGACAGCAGTCACCATCAGGGAGTAGTACTGCTTCTCTCCTTGGGTCTGGCGATGCCAGTGATACACCTGGCATAACCAGTTACTGAGTCCCTGTTGGAAGATGGTGAACTGTACATCCTGCCATGTATGGTCCACGGCTGTCCAACATAGCCCTGTGTTGGGCATCCACATAACTTGATGGTGTACAGACAAACACTCACATATCCCTATCACAGGCCAGTCACCACCAGACATGCACTGCTCCCTCCTCTGCATGGCCCAGTTGAACATCACCCCTTCAGACACACACACACACACACACACACACACACACACACACACACACACACACACACACACACACACACACACGCTGTCAGCCATATGGCCCAGCTTAGGCCTCTGGCAATCCAACAACACACCCCTGTGCATGTGATGATACTTGTGCCACAACCTTGTTATCCATACCATCAATGCACTGATATGCTTATATGGGTCTGATGCACAGGGTGACTATAGTACAGTGTAGCAATGTCATTGTGTGTAAGGTACTGTCTGCTGGCAGTAGTTATGGGTACACATTGAGGTATATGTACCTTGTTAGCCATGATGCACTATTGCTGTTAGTGCTGCTGACTGAATGTAGTGTCACGTACTGTATTCTGGTTGTGTTCCAGGTGTCTGTGTGTGTGCAGGTTGTGGGTATGCTGACAGTAACAATGATGAGTAAGGCAGAGTGGAAACACAGTGACCTTTTCATTGCCAATGTACAGCTGTACACCTACATGTTTACCAGGTGTGTTCACATGCAACAGTGTGTGAGGGGGAATTGTTTCAGACAGTGTGACCTTGCATACATACCTTTGACACAGCCAGCTAGCCTTCATACATATCACCTGGGAGTTCTGTAGGACCACAGGTTTACACATACTGAGGAGGTTACTTGAGTACTGGCACTAGGTCCCTCACATGGTTAGCAATTACTTGAACTGCAACAGATTCAGCTATCAGCACCTGTTGCCCCTGTTATTTCTGTCACATACACATGACCATCATGGGCAGCTGGCAAAGGCTGAGCACAGCCGCTACCTGCACAGTGTTATGAACTATAGCGCTAGATACATAATATAGATAGCACAGTGGTATTGAAGTTGGTGACAATTGCAGGGGCTGTTAGGATTGCCAATGGTGGTTTCAGAGGCACTTTACATGTTAGAGCCATATGACACACACACACACACACACACACACACACACACACACACACACACACACACACACACACACAGTCACATGCACACCGCTTCATGGGGACATGCATTGAGACACACATGCACATGGAGGTGACAGAGTAGATGACCTATCCATCTATTAATGTACAATACACAGTGATACAACCAATGCACCACAGTGGCTTGCTGTTAGAAACTGTGTAACTGTGCTTGTACGGTGGATGACATCTGTATGGGATGACACTAGGTTGGCAATAGGGCAGTTCACAGCTTGGAAAAGGCACACAAAATGGTATAGCCATCACATACACACACTGAAGACAGCCACGGTAGCTGTACATACAGAGTTGCAAATGGACATATTAGTAACCCTACATATCCACTTATATGTACTATAGTGCTGCATTCACATGACATGCTCCCCACAGATTATATGCCTGGGCCATATACAACCTCTTACAACCTCTTACAACAGGCAATCTTGTGAATGGCTTCAAGGATGGTGGGATAACCCACCATGCAAAAGTGATAGAGTTACAGACTTTGTATCAGCATGATGTGTCAGTCAGGTACAATGTCTGATGCTGGCATGTGTGTCAGTATGGCAACTGTGACATATTTGGCAATGATATCACATGCATGCTCATTGTCAGGGGACACAGACCACATATAGTTTGCAAACATGTGGATATCACATGTACATCTGTACAGATGACTGGTATGGACTGTATAGTGTTATATGGTGCATGTGAAGCAGATGCCATTAACAGGGTCTTTAAAGTGATGTCATGGGTAGGGGTCAACAGGCCTTAAAATGGTATAACTTACACAACAGTCACAGGGATATGCTTCACACACATTACTATAGTTGTCGGTATTGAGATTAGAACCCCTTACTTAAGTATTTCCTCTATAGTATTTTACAGTTATTGCACACACCACAGAGCTTAGAGGGCTGACAAGTGCATACAGGTACATCTAAGGTGAATGACATCAGCAGGCTTTGTAATGAAGGGCAATGGGACATGTACTGGGTGGTATATGCCTCAAAATAGTATAACCCATACCCCCAGAGGATATGATTTTCACCCAAACACATACACACACACACACACACACACACACACACACACACACACACACACACACACACACACACACACACACACACACTATCCAGTATTGAGTTGAGAACCCTACCTATCTAGTTATGTGTACTACAGTGTTACACAGAGCTTATAGGATTTAACAGTGTTGCAAGGTATGTTTAAGGTGATTGCATCAAGAGCCCTTGTAAAGTATGGCAATGAGAAATCTTCTGGGTGGGAAGCACATAAAAACACATTACTCTACAAACATACACACTTACAAACACGTTCACACACACACACACACACACACACACACACACACACACACACACACACACACACACACACACACACACACACACACACACACACATCACAATTGAGTGTAGAACCCCTGCCTATTTAGTTATCTGTACTATACTGTTACTTAGTTATTACACATGCCACAGAGTTTATGTGGCTAAGGGTTGTCCAAAGGTACTTCTAAGGGCAATGAAATCAGCAGGACTACTAAAGTAGGGCACTGGGAAGTGTTGTGGGTGGGAAGGTCCTCAAAATACTTTGTCTTACAAACATACGCACTTACAAACTCTTGCACATACACTTATACACACAGACACATATTCCAGACCTGAGAATGGAACCCCTACCTATCTAGCTATTTCTGCTATAGTGATATGCAGTTATTCCACATGCTACAGAGCTTACAGAGCTGATAAGTGCACAAAGGTACTTCTAAGGTGAATGACATCAGCAGGACGTCTACAGTTGGGCACTGGGATGTGTACTGGGTGGGAAAGTCCTCAAAATACATCATCCTACATACATACACACTTACATAAACATACATTTGCCAGAACTGGGAATAGAACTCTTACCTATCAAGTTATTTGTACTATAGTGTTATGCAGTTATCACACATGCTACAGAGCTTATAGGGCTAACAAGTGCACAAAGGTACTTCTAAGGTAACTGACATCAGCAGGACTGCTCAAGTAGGGCACTGGGAAGTATTGTGGGTGGGAAGTCCTCAAAATATTTCGGTCTACAAACATACATACTTACACGCACACACACATGCACACACACACACGCACACACACACACACACACACACACACACACACACACACACACACACACACACACATACACACACACACAACACACACACATATGCACAGAGGCAGGTTATGTGATATTATAACCCCCACCTCAGTACTATAACAGAATGGAGCTCACCTTCATGCTGGCATATGTGACTGGTTATGACTGGTATGCCACTGCCCACAGCAGGACATCACTCTATGCCATTCAGCATATTGTGTGTGTGACTCACTCTGTGTGTGTGTCCACCTGTGTCTCTCTCTCTCTCTCTCTATCACTGTCTGGCTCTCTCTTCCCCACCTCTGTGTGTGTGTATGCTTGACATATTATCTGTTGCCCATATATATGCCTGTGTATCACATGCAACAGATGCAGATATTTCACATATGAACCACCTACAGCTAACTGAGTGTACTCCTGTCTGATGGGGTGTGTGTAGGGACAGTTAAGGTGTACATAGATGTCTGTATGCAAAGACATATATGCACAATACAGTTATATAGTCCGATGAGGGTTCCCACATGGCCTGTGATTCTCTAAGTGAAGGAGCATGCCCAGTGTGACCTTCTATAGTGAGAGTGAGACTCCATTCCAGAGGCAGTTGTACTCCGGTCCCGGGCTTTGCGTGCTACAGCCATACATCTCAAAAGTAAAGAGGGCTTTCCTAGCGGTACTGGGTTTGTTTTAGCAGACATTTTCTGACATATCTGAAGTCTGACACTGCAATGTATTGTGTGATTACCTAGTGACAGACATCCTCAGATCATCACAGTGCTTTTCCAGAGGAATACAAGATGTATGATACACAGACCAATATTATGAGCCCAACTATACACATTCTTGAACAAAACTGCCAGTTGAGAGGTGTGGCTACAACCAGTTGACTAATGAAGCTGTGTAAACAGTCCAGCAACTTGGTGATATACTGGCTGGGGATCTCCTGCTTGTGTGGTATTTGTCTTACCTGAAAAGTCATATCCTGGTGTGGCCATATCTGTCAACTGTACATTTTTGGTAGATTGTCAAGGTGTTTGTCTAGAAGTTTCATCCAGTCTACATAAACTGTTTTTATGGCAAGTTAGTTGCATATAATTGAAGACTGACTTTAGAAAATAATGACAGACATTAGTGTTTCAGACTTCATAACCTTTGGACAATTCCTGCTAATGCAAAACCCCTTATCCTACTAACTTTCTCAGTATGTAGGGACAATATTTACAACATGTGGCTATCATTGTGCCTTTGTCCCACTTTTATTTCTGACCTTGTCCAGATGTCTTACTGTCAGAGGTTGGGAGGTATGGGTGTGGGTGCAGAGTGCATTATACTGTGCAGAAATGCCCATTATATGTGTAGTGCATTCACATAGTACTGTGACTTCTAGGTATGTCAGTGGCAGAGCAGTACAGAGTAATGTGGTGAATCACTGACAGACAGTTGTGTATAGGTTGATAGGTTGATATGATGTTAGTAGGGTATTGGCCCTGAAGCCCTTATAACCCACTCAGACAAGAGTGTAGCCCATGTTACATGTTAGCACACAGAGCCCCTGTCCAGCAGGGACACAGATGAGATTACAGGACTGTATTTTGTGTTTCCTGTGCAGTTATACAGGGAGCACATCACTATGGCTATTGAGGCACTTGGGTTGCTGTTGACAGGGAATGTATTTCACAGCTGGGGGAGTGTATCATACACATATATGTCACACCAACAAGCCATACTGATATCACAGCCCAGGTTGATGCTGCACCTACAGGTTGATGGAGTGGGCCTTGAGTTCCAGATGTGCAATAGTCCCATCAAGGCAGGGTCTGGATTGCTTTGTATGCCAGAAAGGGGTCACCTCAGCAGAGTCTATATGGAACAGGGTAGAAGGACAGTTCTGTTAGCCTATCTATGTAGGGTAGGTGTTTGGGGTTTGGGGTAAGGCCTTAGTGTTTTCAAGACCCTGGTGTGTTGAGTCTACATGGTCTGTGGTGTGTAGGTTTGTGGAGTTCTCATGTGATTTTTCCTCTGAGGTGTTCATTGTTTGGGTTTTGTTTTGCTGTGGACCTCCACTTACATTAGTGCATGTTGTGTATTTGCAGGTGATGTTTACTGACCCTTACACTGCGTGGCACCTATGTTACTGCACAATATGTTCTGGTGTGCACATTCTCCATTTGTCTGACTGTGGTTCCCCTTCCCCTTATGTGTGTCTATTTGTCCTTCTGTAGTCCAGTCACAGGCTTTGGCCAAAGTGGCTGCTATGTATTGTAATTCCAGTGTGGGTGGGGTAAATACCATTACATCACACACAGGGTTCTGGACTTCACACCTATAAGTGTACCTACTTAGCAGGTTGTCCATCATTGCACCACTCTATTTGATGTGGTTCTTAGATGGTTTGTGTTGCTATATGTTATTATGCGGCTACATGTGGCCCTAGCTGTCATACCATCACAGACTGACATCTGTCCGGACCCAAATATGTCAGTCAAACTATGGCCCACACATCGGGACAGGGTGTTAATAATGTTCACCAAACATAGACAGTTGGGAAACTGGTTTGGTAATTACTTCTTTGCTCTTATGGGTTTGATGTCTGCTTCCCCACTGTCTGCCATTGCTGTTTTGACATGACCCTTTCTTGTTTTGTAAATAGTTGGCAGGCAAATGTAATGTTAGGACACATCAGAACAGATATCCAAGGCATACTTGTGCTCCTTCTGTGACAACCTGTGTCATTCCAGGGGTATGGTTGTTGGTCAGTGACATATTGTCAGTGCTGACACAGAAAGGTGGAAGCCTTTTATACACTGGCAGTACACTGACCTTCAAGAACCTGCTGTCCTACTAGGCACCATACCTCTCAACTTCTGAGAACCAGACACCTGGACAAAGCCATAAGTGATTGGGGGACAGAGGCCTAAAACTATGGACCATTTTTAAGTATTGGCCTTACAAGCCTAGAAAGGTGATTCAATAACAGGTTTTGCATTAGCATGTATGTTTCTATAGGATATGAAGTTTGACACTATAATCTGTCATTATTTTCTGACCTTAGTCTTACGTGATTTGCCAATGAATTGCCAGACAGCCACTATTTCATGTTATGCAGACGACAATTATGATGCAAACCTCTGGATATTCTACAATAGGTATGTACAGTTGAGAAGTATGGCAGGCACTGTGTAGGTTACTCCAAGCTGTGTACAGTACATATGTGTGGCCCCCTGCCCATGCCCTGGACAGTATTCCTGCATTAACAGCTATTGACATTTGGATAGTGTATACAACTCCTACTGTAGGTGTAGCTCACATGCAGAATACTTGGCACTGCAGTTCTTGGAACATGGCCCTGTCAAAGACAGCACTGTGCTTAGGCCACTACTACACAGCAACTGCGAGTAAGTGCTGGCCTCATTCTAAGTGTATTAACCACACATATACATAGCTCACTGAATATTGTGGACATGCAACAATTTATCATGTTGATTGGGACAGCCCTGGCAATGTGTGCTCTGCTGCTATTTCCCTGCAAACATACATGTTACTGCATTTCTATGGGAATATGTACACATTTGAACAGACTGTGCTGATATTTGCTTTACATTTTGGTTCCATTTAGCATAGTATTGTGCCCTGTCTTGGAGACTAGAGGCATATCACTAAGGACCATAGGTCAGATAGTAATGGCATCATTTGAGTTTCAGACTTCTTACCCTTCAGAGCCTTACTGCAACTGCAAGACCTACTGTGCTATCACTGTGTAAGTCATTAGGGGTATTTTATCATTGCTGCCATTTGTGGGCCTTTGCCAGACATTTCTTTATGGTTTTCAACAGCTGACTTGCTGGGTGAGGCTGAGGGGTAAGTATGGGACCCCCACGCTGACATCCATGCCTGTGACCTATGACCCCCAGTTAGTTGCCCCCCCCCCCCACAAATACTGCAGTGGGATTCGTCACCTTGAGTACTACTGCATAGTGTGGGGAAGCCAGTATTGTGAATCATTTTCTGGTGTCCCACATAACTTTCAGTTGTCTGCTGCTGTCCCAGTAGGCCACTCCATTCCCTTGCATGCATGCAGTGATACCATAGATATGTTAGCAGAACATATTAATCTATTCATTTATTGTTAATAAGACTGACTTACCTTTTGCCTGCTCCAGTTGTGAGGATGGTGCTTGAGGGCTGCTTATGTTGGATGCATGCAGTACACTGCCTATACATGGTAAGTTATAGGTAGTGTGATATGTGTGTCATCCATTTTACTGTATGTGCGAGTCAGAGAGGTATTAGTCCCTGGGTCGCTACAGTGTCAGTGTGTGTGCTATGTGTTGCATCTTTGCCAAGGCCATGGCATACTGGGCACACCTCTGTCTTCCTACAAGGGCTGGCACAGGTGGTTCCTCCTCTGAGTCCTTCTGTGCCTGTGGGAACCTTGGCAATGGTTGGGGGCTGTGTGGCCCTTCCCAGTGGTATTCCCTGCTGCAGCTGTTTCTGCAGGATCATATTGTGTAGCATGGTACATACTATGAACATGTGTGCACATGTGGTTGAAGAATACTGCAAGGCTCCACAAGATATGTCAAGGCAGCGGAACTGTGACTTCAGCTTCCCAAACACATGTTTTATAATAATCCTTGTTTCTGTATGTGCCCCATTGTGGAATTCTTGAGTGGGTGGGTGTGTGTGCATTTCTGATGGGTGTCATCATCCACGGCTCCAGTGCATAGCCAGCATCCCTCACCAGATGGCCATATAGGATGTCCCCCCTGGCAAATCTCTGATACAGCTGTGAGGAATACCAGATGTAGGAGTCGTGATAGCTTCCAGGACTGCCAGCACACACATTAATGATAATGCCCTGGGCATTGCACATGACCTGGCAGTCGATGAAGTGAAAGCCCTTACAGTTTAGCTAGACCATATCCTGTTCACTGGGTAATGCTTTGATGTGGATGTGCATGCAGTCTATGGCACCCAGTACCTCTGCATAGTCCGCTACACAGTGTAAGATGTGCATATTGCTGGTCCTCTTCTCACGGATGCTGGGTAAGTTAATGTGCTCACTCGCATATGGCAACATGGCATCCAGGAACTGGTGAAGTACTCTAGATGCAGATGCCTGTGAGACCCCCATGATGTTCCCAGTAGGCCTTTGGAAAGTACCTGTGGCTAGTATTCTTAAGGCTACACATACCTTGGTATCTACTGGGATGGGTTCCACTCTGTTGGCTCTGGGTCTATGGTGAGGCTGACACAGCTCGATGAGTTGCTGAAGAATGTCCCTGTCCACCCTGTAGTGGTCTATCTCCAGATCATGTAGTCCCTAGTAGGATACCCTGGGTCTGAACACTCTTCCCCTCCTCCTTAGTTTGGGGTGGTTGCCAGCATTATCCTCCTCAATGCCCTCAGCCTCTAACACATACTGATGTATCAAAGCTACAGCAGCCCCGAACATTTTGTCGGTTAAAATTCCCCTGAGTGCGTACACCAATGGTGCAGAGTTTGTGGGAAAAAACAGACTGAAAGGTGTTAGCACAGTTTATGCTGTTGTGCTGCAGATGCTGCCTGCATGATTGGTTGGCTATGATACATTCCACCTGCCTGCTATATTATTTGTACTTGATTGCTTTTATTCTGCTATTTCCCTTTTTTCCCTTCCCATTTCCATCCTTTTTAAGCCCCAGGCATGCCGGGCAAACTAGCTGCCTAAATGTAAACAGTTCTGCTATTTCCATTTTTTTTTTTTTTTTTTTTAGACCTGGTGTGCCTGTTTAGTTAAAGTAAACACTTTGAAGCAGAAATGGCCCTCCCCTGGTTCTGAACACACTCTTCATTTCATGGAATAAATAAATACAGCCTCAGACAGACACCCTTGTTTAGCTGTGGTTAGCTAAGCTTAAATGGGAGCCATGGAGCTCCAATGTGCTTACACCAGGCATGACACACCCCCTTTCATGTCAGCTGCTTCTCCTGCTTACACCATTGCCTTATAGCTCCTACACGGTTAGGTGGAGCCAGAGAATGGACTCTTATTTAGTGATTCAGTAAAATGTGCTCATTTGCATAGCCCGCTGCCTTAGTCCCTTGTTACATCACTACACCAGAACCTTCCTCCTTACTAACTAGTGTTACCTGTTATTGTTTTGATTCTGCATGCCATACACTATAATCACAAAATGCAGATTTCACTTAAAATCTTCTTTTCACATTTTTTTTTATTTTTGTAACACTTTTCCATGCCAATGGCCATATTTTTGGCCATTGGCATGCCTAATGATTATAATATATGCTTTACTTTGACCTGTCATTCCCCCGTTTTCATTTTTGCAGAAATATATTTGGTTATTAACCGAATACATTTCTGCAACTGACACTGTTCTTGCACGGATGCCTGCCTGCTTACTGAATTGCTAATTTACCTCATTTCCATGGTTTTCACCAGCAAATTAGCATAATTCAGTGTTGTCCATGCAAGAATAGTGGTAGCAGGCTCGTGTATGCCCCCAGCCTTGTTTACTGGATCGCTCGACAGCCATATTCCGTGCAGGAGCTGCTGCACTATTCCTGCACAGAAAAAAGCCATTATTGAATCTTGGGGAGTAAGTATTATATTTGCAATATTTTGTAAACAACTTATGATATCTCAACAACTATTCAAGTTACACACATACTGTCACCAGCATTTTATTTATCTACT
This sequence comes from Protopterus annectens, assembly GCF_019279795.1. Lineage (NCBI taxonomy): Eukaryota > Metazoa > Chordata > Ceratodontiformes > Protopteridae > Protopterus > Protopterus annectens. The sequence continues at coordinate 666,489,339 of NC_056726.1, read as the reverse complement.
TGAAAGCTTTCATATGAGGCTAAGGAGTTTGGTCTGTGTTCCTTGGTTGCTGAGATATTTAGAAAAATGTGAACATTTTACATATATAAATTAATATCATAAGAACAACAGTTAATATCTATTTATCTGCACGAGACAAAGGTCAAATATTAATGCAGTTGCGTTTGTTATTGTGCAAGCTCTAAGATGAAATCTTAAAACCTTGTACTTAGCATGGTTTTGGAATTATTGATGCAAAAAAGGTTTTAAGCTAATCATCCTAGACATCCACATCCCGCCCCCACCCCCAATTAGGGAAACCACCATAAAAAACTTCTCCAAAGCCAACTTCACACTTCTTAAGACAGAAGTGGAAAACTTCATGACACCCATGCAGACGGACAATAGAGGTACGACTGCTGAATACTACACAAATGCACTTTATAAGCACTTACACAAGTACATGGATCATGCTATCCCTAATAGAATCAAGATGCTATCCTCCAAAAAAGGAACCCAATCTGGTGGTCGTCTGCCATAAACAAACTCTAAAACAGAAGAAAGAAACTGTTTCAAAAAAGAGTAAAATCCCATGACTGGAGGAATTCCCTGGTCAACCTCAGTAAGAAGCTGAGATCTCTCATAAAATCCTCCAAAGCTAGTTAAGAAAAAAAAAATGCCACTGACTCTAAAGTCAACCACAAAGCATTCTATAGCTATGTCAAGAATCTCAATGGCAACATTCAGATCTGCTCTGAGTTACAGCACAATGGCACTAAATATACAGAACCAACTGATATTGCCAACATCCTGGCAGATAGGTTCAGTGCTAACTTTACCCCCTCTCACCCCCTAGAGGGCCCATCTCTATACCGGAAGAATGCAAAGTTTCTGTAATCATGGCTGCACAGGTAAAAAACACACTCTCCAAAGCCAAGAACACAGCATCCATGGGACCTGACAATATCCCAGGCTGCGTTCTACATTAACTACAGATTGAACTGGCACACTACCTAAGTACCATGTTCATTCATAACCTCACCTCAGGCTTTGTGCCCACTGAATGGCACACTGCGACGGTTATCCCACTCCACAAAGGGGGAGCCACGACGGACCCCGGGAACTACCTCCCCATTAGCCTGATGAGCCTGGTCTGCAAGGCCATGGAACGTATCTTCATGGAACTCATAAACAAAGACATTGGTAATCTCCAAACTCTGGACCCTGCCCAGTTGGGATTTGCAAAAGGAAGATCATGTCTCCTAAACCTGAATGACTTCTTTGAAGCAGTCACCAAAGCCATAGATGAGGGTAAGGTGGTTCACACATCTTATCTAGATCTCACCAAGGCTTTCAACACCACCCCCCACTCTGGCATTATAGATAAGCTCACAAAACTAGGTATAAATCCCTATGTCAAAAGATGGGTTGCCAACTGGCTCACAGACAAAACCTATACTGTGAAAGTAGCAAACTCTGACTTCAGACCAGTGGCAAGTGGAGTACTACAGGGTTCAGCCCTGGGTCCTCTCCTGTTTGGTATCTACTTCTCTGAAGTACAGGCTAACACACAAGGTCCTTGGCTAACAAAGTTTGCAGATGACTGCAAACTAGGAGCCATAATCGAAACTCATAATGATGTAGACATACTACAAAAGGGCCTCACTGAGACAGATGCCTGGTGTCAAAGCCATGGCCTGAAGCTCAATGCCAAAAAGTGTATTGTCATCCCTTTTGGTAAAAACTATGTACCCATGAACTACCACATAGCTGGTAGTCTACCTAATGCCAAAAATGTGATGAGACCTTGGGACACAGGTGGACAGTAGTCTCTCCTTTGATAATCCCATCACCACAGTGGTCAGGAAATCCTTCTACGTGGCTCACCTCATCACAAAAAGTTTCTCATCCAGGAAAAAAGAGGTCATTGTTCCCCTCTACTCATCACTCATTAGTCCCATTATAGAGTACAATGCCCCTTTTGGTATGTACTTCACAAGACATCTACAACAACTGGAAAGGCCACAGAAATACCTCACAAAGAGGATTACTGGCCTCAAACAGATGCCCTACGCAGACCGTCTCAAAAAACTCCAGCTTTACTCCGTCGCATATCACCTATGCAGAGGCGATCTCTGCCTAACATACAAAGCTATGTCAAACCCAGAGCTGTTGGACATGCTCCACTTAAAGAAATCCAAATCCCTCTGAGCTACACGCTCTAGGGACCTAAACCTTGTCACAACAATAAACAGACCATGCTGGAGGGATAGATTCCTGTCCCAGAGACTTCCCATACTCTGGAACAGACTACCTATCTATGTCAAAGAGAGCTCCTCATTAGCACTCTTCAAGAAAAATCGTGATGATTGGATGGGAAATAGGAAATTCACCCCAGGGATTACTTCTGTGTCTCTGCTCGACAGGGGCACAGGAAAATAATTTTCTTTGGTGGCGAAAGCCAGGGTACATTTTTGAACAGGCTTATATAGGCCCTAGGGCCAATAGCCTAGTACCTACCTATGAATCTATGAAAACCTAGAGGCTTCAGTAGGAGTGAACTGCATATGCACCTGGAGGTGTCACTTGGATGTAATGAGTTAAATCACCATAGGTAAAATCCAATACCACTTCCTTGCAAATTACAGCCACCCCCCATGACCTAGGAAACCCATACCATGTATTTAAACCTATTGGAAACACTCACCATCCAACCCAATACTATATTCATGGGTGACTTTAATTCATAGGTTCATAGGTTCATAGGTTCATAGGTTCATACTAGGCTATCTGCCCAAGGGCATTTATAAGCCTAGCCCATAGTTATGTGGCTTTCGCCACCCCTTTAGTTTGAATAAAACTATGCCTATTATTTTGCTGTGCCTCTGTCAAGCAGTGACACTGAAGTAATCCCTGGGGTATATCTGCGATCTCCCATCCATTGGTCAAGATTCCTCTTGAACAAGGCCAGCGAGGTGCTCTGCCTCACATGTACAGGGATTTTGTTCCACAGCATAGGGAGTCTCTGGGTGATGAATCTGTCCCTCCAGCACGTTCTATTAATAACAGTGTCAAGGTTTAAGTCTCCCGCCCTTGTGGTTCTGAGGGATCTAGATTTTTTGAGGTGAAGCATATTCATCAAATCTGGGTTTGACATGGCCTTATATGTCAGGCACAGGTCACCTCTGAGCAAGCGGTATGAGACTGAATAGAGCTAGAGTTCTTTCAGTCGGGCAGCATAAGACATATTTTTGAGACCCTTTATCCTTTTGGTGAGGAACTTTTGGGGCCTTTCCAGCTGCTGCAGGTGTCGGGTCAGATACATTCCGAATTGGGCATTGTACTCAATCATAGGTCTAATGAGTGATGAGTACAGGGGGACAATGACCTCCCTTGATCTAGATGTGAATTCCTTCATGATCAGGTGGGCAATGTAGAAGGTTTTCCTGACTACTTTAGCAACATGAGTGTCGAACGAAAGGCTAGTGTCAACCTGGGTCCCCAGGTCCCTGATGACTTCTTCTGTGCTCAGTGGATTGCCACCTATATGGTAGCTAGGGGTAACCTTGTTTTTCCCGAAGGGTATGACTATGCATTTCTTGACGTTTAACTTTAGGCCATGGCTCTGGCACCAGTTATCCGTTTCTGTGAGGCCCTTCTGAAGGATATCTGTGTCAGAAGTGTTTTCAGTCATCTGCAAACTTTGTCAGCCATAACCCTCCTGTGTTTGCTTGTACTTCAGAAAAGTAGATGCCGAACAAGAGTGGACCCAGGACTGAGCCCTGTGGGACACCACTTGTGACAGGCTTTGAGTCTGACATGGCTCCAGCAACTCTGACCCTGTGGGTTCTGTCACTTAGCCAGTTTGCAACCCATCTTGTGATGTATGGGTTTACATTCAAGCTGATGAGTTTTTCGATGATACCTGAGTGGGGTATTGTGTCAAAGGCCTTTGCCAGGTCAAGGTAGGCTGTATGGACTGCCTTTCCCTCATCAATGGCCTTGGTGACTGTTTCGAAAAAGTCAACCAAGTTTAAAAGGCATGATCAGACTTTGACAAAGCCAAACTGGGTTGGATCCAAAGTCTGCAAGTTCCCTATGTCTTTATTTATGAGTTCCATTATGATCCTCTCCATGGCTTTGCAGATAAGGCTTGTCAAGCTAATGGGACGGTAATTTCCAGGGTCGGTGGAGGCACCGCCCTTGTGAAGTGGGACCACAGTCACCGTGCGCCACTCCTTGGGTACGTATCCTGAGGTGATGCTAAGATTAAACAGCTGTCTTAACTGCGGGTTTAATTCCTCATTGAGTTCGTGGAGCACACAGCCGGGGACACCATCCGGTCCCATGGATGCTGTGTTTTTTCCTTGGAGAGCAGTTCTCACCTGGGCGTTGGAGATGTTTGGGGGCTACAATCCTCTGGTATAGATATCTCTCCTTTTGGGGAAGTTTGCACTGAACCTGTCAGCCAGTATGTTGGCAATGTGTGTAGGTTCAGTAATCTTCACATCATTTTGAACTAATTCTGAGCATATCTGGGAGTTTCCTCCTAGGTTTCTAACATAGCTAAAGAAGGCCTTATGATTGTCTTTTGAGTCCTTGGCGATTTTTCTCTCAAAATTTGCCTTGGATGATTTTATGAGAGCTCTTAGTTTTTACTTATAATGATCAAAGGTGTCTTACCTTTCAAGGATTTTGCTCTATCTTGTAGTAGCTTCCTCCTTTTGTTGTAGAGCTTGTTTATGGCTGGGGTCCACCAGACTGGACTCTTGCCTTTGGTACAAAGAGTCTTAGTTTTGTTTGGGATTGCCTGATCCATGCAGTCCTGTAGGTGCTGGTAGAAGGCATTTGTAAGTGATTCAGCGGTTTGAGTAATGTATACCACTGGCTCAGGGGCCTTAAAGGAGACCACACTAGTTTTTAGAAGTGTGAAGTCGGCTTTTGAGAAGTTTTTCACTGTGGTCTCTTTTATTTCAGGTGGGGGCGGGATGAGGACCTCCAGCGAGATTAGTTTATGATCTGATCTCACCAGTGAGGGGTATACTTCCGGTGTTGAACATTGTGATCCCATGTTCATAATGATGAGATCAAGTATGTTTTCTCCTCTTGTGGGGATGGTGACTAGTTGTTCCATGGCATTTGAGTTTATGAACTCCAGGAACCATTGGGCTAGAGTGTTTGGGCTTGAGTAGTGTTCCCAGTCTATATTAGGGTAGTTGAAGTCACCTAGTATGATGGTGTTTGGAGATACATTTATCCCTCCAGTGTTTTCAGGAAGGCCATGTGAGGTTCCTGAGTTTGAGAGGGTGGCCTGTAACATGCTACAAATTGCAGAGCAGTCTTGCCTATGGTTAATTGCACCTGGATGGTCTCCGATGCATCGTGCGTTGCCACTAACCTTGAGGTGTGGGTGTCCTTTATGAATATGGACACCCCTCCTTTCTTGGTGTTGTCTTGATTTTTGGGGCGGAACGCATGATATGAGGTGAAACCTGATAGTGCTGGGGTGCTCTCAGGAGCCTTGAACCAGGTTTCTGTCACAGCACAGACATCGATGTTCTCCATACTGAGAAGGGCCTCGAGTGCGTGCATCTTGAGATTGAGACTTCTGGCATTGAGCAGCATTACCCTTAGTTTTTTCCTTTTTGTGTTCTAGGGTGGTAGGTTTAGAATTTGAGCCTTGCCTAAAAAGGCACTATGGGGTGGCAAGAGCCTTTGCCAATATCCGGAAGCCCAGGGTGACAGGTGCAAGCCGTCCCTTGAAGCAGCGTGGCTTGTCCAGCATGTCATCCCAGGCAGACAGACATTGGATCCCTTTGAATGACACCAGAATTTAAGCCAATTATTAAAGCTGATCATCTTATCACTGTATTGTGGCATCATTCTAGGTGAAGGTAGGATACTGCTCAAGGTCAGGGTCATACCTGCTTGGGCTACATAATCAGAGAGCTCCTCAATGTCTCTTTTCATGTAGTCCAAGGAGGTATGTCTCAGGTCGTTGACACCAGCGTGGACAATGACTGAGTCGTACTTGTACCTGCTGTTGAGAGACCTGAGTGCTTGCGTTATGTGGCGGATTCTAGCGCCCGACAGGCAGCTTACTGTGACCTTCTCCTTACTCAGTCTGGTGAGCGGGACGTCAGTGTGTCTGACTATTGAGTCACCAATGACGAGTGTCTGTCATTGTGTTTGGCCTTAAGGGCTGTGACTGTTTGACACTCTGACTGTGTGGTCTATGTGTTGCATGTGTTGGGTCCTGAGGTGGTAGTTGTTTGGGTGTCTGCTTTGGTGGCCACTGCTGTTTTGGTAGATTTTTGATCAGAGCCTCCGAGTATGTCTTTGTGTGATTATGTGTATGATTTGAAGTTGTGATGGTACTATGTGTGACTGGGTATGTAGTGTGTGTGGTTACCTTCTCCTCCTGTCTGGTCTTGCCAGTCCTATGTTGAGAGAGCTCAGCCTCCAGTTTGGCCGTATAGTTGCATCTCTCACATGTATTTGTGTTTTGTGGGAGAAGGAGAGGATTGTCTGTGTACATGAGGCAATTGTAACATTGCCTCAATATTCCCAGGTTCACCAGTTGAGCAGGAGAGGACACTAGCAACTGATCCCTCGACATGCTAGAAGTAATAGATAAAAACTTACAAAAGACTCCGGGGGATGTGGGTTCTAGGCTGGTGGGGTACTATCTATAATAAAAGTGCTTTATCAAGGTGCAAGTACTGTAGGAGCAAGTGCTGGGCTTTACAGATAGTGAATAGTCTACTTGGGAATCAAGTAGAGATGAACTTATTAGTTATAGGATACGCTGGTTAGATCAGCAGTACAGTTCGAGGAAGGTAGTTTTAAGGGAAAATTTGAAGAGTGGAATTTAGGTAGCCTGAATAGTTTAACCTTGTTTAACCGCCGCTGCTCTTGTGTGCAACAGTGGCAACTCCGCGCTAAATCGCGCTAACGCGTGCTTTATAGCAGGGGGCTGGAAAAAACAGGAAATGACCCAAAATGGCCAACAAATTACTAGTTGCTGTCTCTAACCACTCCTCTGAGGACAAACAAGCAGCTCAGTACTCCCCACTCCCACTGGTGAGTAAAGAAACTACCTCTGGCCACACAAGAAAATGGAGGAACACAGGAACCAAATACAAAGCCCAGGGATCAGCAAAATCTGATCACTGGAACAACTAGCTAGGAAAGTTTAGGAAAGGAGAAGTATTTTTTTTTTTTTTTTTTTTTTTTTGCAAACAGACAGAAAAAATACAGTAAATGCTTTGTTTTTCGACTAAATTGCTATCAAAGGCTGGTACACTTGAGTGTATTAGCCTGTTTGTTACTTTTAAGCAAAACTTTAGCCAACAAGTGCAATCAACAATTTAAGCACAGAAAAACAGGAAAATCAGGTAATAAAACAGTAATATAGGCACAAACAGTAGTCGAAAAGCTCAAAAGATCGAAAAATGCAAAATAAAATGTTTAAAAAATACTTATAATCAAGAAAGTTGCTTTTTCTGCTCTCTGCTGGCTTAGGAACTCTGCAGGGGACCACGAGGAGCTATGCCAAGTTCTCTAATCAAAATATTCATAGGCTGGTACTAGGCTAATTGCCCCTTGTGGGCCATTTTAAGCCTAGCCAATTACCCCACATGAGAATCAAACCCTGCACCTTGTGTTTGCCAGGTAAACACCTTAACCATTATGCCATCCTCTCATCAATTACTCCTCTATTAACTGGAAATCTGTATGACACCAAACGTACAGACACCAAGATTCTTGGATTTTGTAAACACAAACTCCCTGGTCCAGATTGTCATTACACCAACCAGGGGTGCAACCATACTGGATCTGGTCCCCCCTAAAATAGGACAGGGCTAAACATCCCCTTGTGTAATGAATTCTCTGGTAATGTCAGACCACAAAATGGTCTCCTTTAAAGTATAAATAAAACCTGGACTCCCAGCTAACCCTGGAATATTCAGAAACTACTCTAAGGCTAACTTCCTGCTATTAAGTGATAACCTGCTAGATTTCAAGCCCTCATAAACCCTGAAATCATTGCTGCCTAATGCAGAACTGTTTAAAGAAACCTTATACAAGCATGTTTATAGCTGCATAGAGGCAGCTGTACCCACTAGGAAAAGAACTAACTCAAAGCACAAGCCACCCTGGTGAAATCAAAAAATCAATAGGCTAGATAACAGAAGAACGAAAATCATGTAAAAAAACTATGAGGTGCAGCACCCAGCAGGATAAAAGCATTCTCATCAAACTACACAAACAACTCAGAGGACAAATAAAGTCTATCAAAGCAAAATCAATCTGAGGTGAATTTAGCCTCTCAGGCCAAGGACAACCACAAGGCATTCTTTAGCTATGTCTGCAACCACAAGGGAAATACACAATTGTCTGCAGAGCTTATTGCAAATGGAGCCACTTGTACTGAGCCAGAAGGTACAGCAAACCTATTGGCTGACAAATTCAGCTCAACCTTTACCCATCTCTCCCCTCAACCTTCCCTTCAGAAAATGCCATCAAATATAACTACAGCTGCTATCACTAGGGAACAGGTCCTTAATGCTCTCTCTAAGGTCAAGAACACTGCATCAATGGGCCCAGGCAGTATCCAAAGATACCTTCTAAATAACATAAAACATGACCTATCAGGCCATCTGGAAATGCTATTTAACTGCAGCCTCCAAACAGGCTTTGTGCCTCATGAATGGAGAACAGTAACAGTCATCTCTCTGCACAAAGGTGGACCATCTACAGACCCTGGAAAATACAGACCCATAAGTCTCACTAGTCTTATATGCAAAGCCATGGAAAGAATTACCATGGAAATGATCAGTAATGATGTAGTAACCTCCAGACACTGAGCCCAACCCAGTTTTGGTTTCATCAAGGAGCTGGTCATGCCTACTCAACCTGGTGGACTTCTTTGAGAAGGTCACTAAAGCAATGGATGAGGGCAAAATGGTTCACACTGCCTACCCTGACCTGCCCAAGGCATTTGACACAATATCCCATGCAGGCATTGTTGAAAAACCTCAAGAAATTAGGTACAAACTGTATGTCACCCAGTGGATAGCCAAATGGCTCACAGACAGGACCCAGGAAGTTAAGACTGGTGAGTCCACCTCTACGAAGTGGCCAGTCACAAATGGAGTCCCTCAGTGATCAGTTCTTGGACTACTCCTTTTTGACATTTATTTCTCTGAAGTCAACGCCAATGTCAATGGTCTCTGGCTGACTAAATTTGCAGATGATTGCAAATTAAGAGCTGTCATTGAATCCCACACAGACACAAACGTTCTCCACAAAGGGTTGACACAGATAAATAACTGGTGTCAGAACCATGGACTAAAACCGAATGCCAAGAAATGCATAATAGTATATTTTGGGAAGTCATCCACCCCTGGTAACTATCATATTGAAAACACATCCCTTAGAGTTGCCCAATAGTCAAGGACTTAGGGAAACACATAGACAGTAATCTAGCCTTTGACCATCACTACAGTAGTTAGAAAATTATTCTATGTTGCACAACTTGCAAACAAAGGTATGGCATTTAGTTCTGAGGAAGTCATTGTTCCTCTGTACTTGGCATTCATCAGACCTATCATTGAGTACAATGCCCCTTTGGTATGTACCTAACCAAGCATATCTAATAAATAGAATGTCCACAGAGGTTCTTCACTAAAAGAATACAGGGTGAAAGTAAAATGACCTATAAAAGGCCCTATCTCTATATTCTGTTTCCTTCAATCTGTTGAGGGGAGATCTATGCCTGGCATACAGGGCATTGTCACACCTCACTCTGATGGACCTCCTGCATATCAGTAAAACAAACAGCACCAGAATTACCCATTCTAAAAATTTAAACATTGTCTGTGATATAAATAGGACCTACTAGATAGGAAGATATATCACAGAGACTACCCTGTCTCTGGAAAAGGCTCCCCATCCATGTGAAGCAGGGTTCCTCCCTAACCCAATTCAAGTGTAATTTGGACAACTGTATGCGGAACAAGAAATTCAACCCTGGTCTGGCACCTATGTCTCACATGGACACAGGCAGCACAATGGTTCATCTCCCAGGCCCTTGCTTATAAATGTTTCATCTCCCAAGCCCCTGCTTACACTTATCAAGGGTACCAGAACTTGTTAGAGATTTGGGATGCATGGATAGGCTTAAAAAGGCCCTTGTGGTTGTTAGCCTAGTAAACACCTATGAACCTATGAAGCTATGAACATGGTGCATTATTTGTGACTTTAATTAGAGGAGGATATGCACCGTCTGAAAAGGTTTGAAATACAGCACGTTTGCAGTATATATTTTTGAGCTATGATTACATTAAAAATTAAAAACATGAATGTTTCTCATGGGAAACCATTCCTTTTCCCACTGCAAACATTTGACCCCAACCCTCATTGTGCACACAAATAATATGGTGTACTCAAACTGAAATCTTTAAAAGCATTCAGAGTGAAACATTTCAGCATGAAAGCCAGTCTTTCATGCATCTCTTATACTGGATTGTCCAAGGGTATATCTTTTGAAGTTTATTCAAGAACCTCAAATGTGAATTGAGAAAAAGCCTCTTAGATCTAGACATACATAATTCTGCAGTAACAGCTGATTTATACTCGGTTTGTTTCAGTCGTCAAGTTGCAGAATGGAGAACATGTGCAAGAACTTCCTCTGTGTTTACTTGTTGGTTAATGTATGTTTGGTTCAATAATTTATTCTTTCTTCCAATCTGAGAATTGAATTTAATTATTACTGTGTTATTGACATTTTTGTAGTGAAATTTGATCACATTGACTATGATTCTGAATTCATTGTGATAAGCCTAGGGATTAAGGACAAAATGATTCTATTTTCTTGTTTTTTTTTTATTTAACTTGCTAGTTTGTTAGTTAGATGTTTAATTTGTAAGTCAGCGTTCTTTTTTTCCACATGCACTTCATACAACTAAGCACATTGGTTCAAGTGAGACCCTGAAAAGACACTCTGGCCTTCAAGTACTGTGTAGTCAAAACACATACCCTGTATTATACATTAGGAAAAGTGAGTGATCCTCTGTATTTCATCTTTTCAGAAAAAAGTGTTAATAAATACAACCCACGTTTTTCTTCAAATTCTATTGAATTCATTCTGTGCTATGCGCCTTTCTCATTTCAACCTGTCCTTAACGCTACCTACATAAATAACTGCAAGGAGTTTGCGCCTTTAGTTCCTACTTGCTTCCTTTTTATTGTTTATTTTTCTTTCAGATTTATCACAGTATTTTCATACAGTTGTAACAAACAAATTGCAGTCATTTCATGGAATCCATCCACCAATCCATCCATCCATAACCCCCTTATCCTGTTTTTGTACATTGGGTTGGGCTGCCACATCAACAGTGACCATCATCTATCAATGTTCACACCGGCAGGTGATAACCATTGCCATAGTTGTCCTTCCATACCACATACATGCACACACAGTCACACCTATGGCCAATTTAGGGCATTCCTCATGCAGTCACAACATGGGAAGTCCCCAGGTAAGCAATAGTGTACATTGTTATAAAAGTAAGAAAATAAATTATGTTGATAACCTCATTCTTCTTGTAATTGTGATTAATCATTTATCACTGCAGTATAGCTTCCGTACACCCTGTCATTTTGGTGAGTTGTTACCAGGTTTTAAACAGAATTCTTCTTCCTTGGTTGGCAAACTTCTAACAAGGTAACTATTAAATTCAGCCTAAAGCTTTTGTTATCAGTGAAACATACATATTTTCCTGTGGAAAATGAAAAATCTATTTCTTTATTACTCCACTAGTGTAACATAGAAATCCAGTTTCATTAAGATATTTCATTTCATGATCAGTCTAACCAATACATAAACCATGTTTCTCAGTTATATGAAATGCAGCTGAACAAAATGCTTATTGCAACTCTTAAAAGCCCACATTTGCACTTGTTTCCCACCTTTCCTGCAACTAGTCTAGTCCAGATACAGATTTGCTGCTTCCAGGACTGTTTGTAAGCTTCTGAGCCCCCCAAGCCTTTCTGTGTTGGAGAGAAGCATTCTAGCTTGTCAGTGGGAGTGGTAAGCACTAGGTAGCCTATCTACCACAAGAGGAGTGGTTTCTGGCCCAGAAATTGTAGTTTATTGGCCGTTTGGGCAGTTTTTTCATCTTGTGCAACTTTCTGGTTTAAAAGCCTGCGTTTGCTCTTTTCCCACCTTTCCTGTATCTAGTCTAGTCCAGATACAGATTTTCTGTATCGAGGACTGTATGTAAGCTTCTGAGCCCCCAAGCCATTCTGTATTAGAGGGAAGCCTTCTAGCTTATCATTGGGAGTGGTAAGCACTAGGTAGCCTATCTACCACAAGAGGAGTAGTTTCTGGCCCAGAAATTGGAGTCTATCGGCTGTTTGGGCAGTTTTTCCATCTCTCTCAACTTTCTGGTTTAAAAGCCCACGTTTACACTTGTCTTCCACATTTCCTGTAACTAGTCTAGTCCAGATACAGGCATGCTGTATCCTGGACTGTTTGTAAGCTTCTGAGCAGTGCCAAAGTCTGCTCTTCAATTTTTCCCTTAGATCTACTAGTTCTATTTTCTCCTACACATTTACTAGCTTATTAGTCTAGCACTTTACCAGATTTCTTGTATAAATTATTGTAGCACACAAAAGTGCTACCAGCACTAAACATTCTATAAGGAAACAGATCCAGTTATTTATTAATCCCCACTCCCCACAGGCATGTCTAAAGGTCAGTTCCCTGTGCTTTTTCCTATTAACCTGGTGAACTTGGACATCCTGAGGCAATGTAGCAACTGCCTCATGTACACTGACAACCATCTCCTCTTACCTCCCAACACTCAGACTTGCAAGAGATGCACTTATATAGCCAAACTGGAAGCCACTCACTCTCCAGCCAAAACTGGAATAGCTGGTCTAGAGGAGAAGGTCAGCACTTGCACCACACCACATGGAGCACATAGCCCACCAGAACACACACCAGAACTGCCTTCACATAAAAACACAAACCACATACCCACCTTCGTGGAGGCTGTCAATAAAAATCTACTCAAACAGCAGAGATCTCCAAGGCAGAAATGCACTCAGCCACCACAACACAACACTAATCACAAGACACATAACTCTCCTAAACAGTGTGCCATTCAAACAAAGCTCCTAAGGCAAAACAGCATGCCCAACACACAAGTCATAGGTGACTCAATAGTGAGGCACACTGATGTCCCACTCACTAGGTTGAATAGTCAGCTGCCTGTCAGGTATCAGGATCCACCACATAATGCATGCACTCAGGTCCCTCAACAACAGGTACAAATATCACTCAGTCATTGTACATGTGGGTGTGAATGACCTGAGATGTACCTCTCTGGACTACATGAAAAGAGACATGGAGGAGCTCTCGGATTATGTAGCCCAGGCAGGTATGACCCTAGCCCTGAGCAGCATCCTACCATCACCCAGAATGATACTACAGTACAAGCAGAAAATGATTGATTTCAACAATTGGCTAAGTTTCTAGTGTCATTCTAAGGGGATCCAGTATCTGTCTGCCTGTGATGACATGATTGACAGAATCTGATGCTTTGCCAGAGATGGCCTGCATCTGTTACCCCTGGGCTTTTGGATACTGGCCAAAGCTCTTGCCACCCCTCTAGTGCCTTATTTAGGTGGTGTTTCAAAGACCAAATTACCACCATAACAGCTACAAACAAATGCAATCTGAGGGTCATGCTACTCAATGCTAGAAGTCTAAATCTCAAAATGCACTCATTCGAAGCACTCTTTAAAAGGGAGAACATTGACATTTGAGTTGTAACAGAGACCTGGTTCAAGGCAGCAGAAAACACCCCTACACTACTAGGCAATAACTCATTCCACACCTTTCAGCCCCAGAACTTGGATCGAAGCTCCAAAGGCATTGCTGTTCCCATATTCATAAAGGATACGCACACTTCCAGACTGGTAGCCCAACATAACGCATCAGAAATACTTCAGATGCAGCTAACATTGGGTAAGACAGCAATTCAGGTCGTAGCCTGCTATACGTCCCCAACCATGTCCCAAGACTCCCACTCCACATCCCTAAGCACCCTGGAGAATATTAGGGTCCAATCTAACACGTTCATACTAGGCAACTTCAACTACCTCTCCATTAACTGGGAAAACTACTCATGTACACTTCATAGGTTCATAGGTTCATAGGTTTATACTAGGCTATCTGCCCTAAGGCATTTATAAGCCTAGCCCAAATTTTTGTGGCTTACACCACCCCTTATATGAAAAAATACTGTGCCCATTAGTTTGTTGTGCCTTTGTCCAGCAGTGACACAGAGATGATTCCCGGAGTAAACCTACGATCTCCCATCCACAGGTCAAGATTTCTCTTGAACAGAGCCAGCGAGGTGCTCTGCCTCACATGGACCGGGATTTTATTCCACAGCATAGGGAGTCTCTGAGTGATAAATCTATCCCTCCAGCACGTCCTATTTATATCCGTGCTAAGGTTTAAGTCGCTTGCTCTAGTGGTTTTGGTGGATTTGGATTTTTTGAGGTGGAGCATGTCCATTAATTCCGGGTTGGACATGGCCTTGTATGTCAGGCACATGTCACCTCTGAGCAGACGGTATGCGACTGAATAGAGCTGGAGTTTCTTCAATCTGGCAGCATATGACAGAGTTTGGAGTCCCTTTATCCTTTTGGTGAGGAACTTTTGGGGTATCTCCAATTGCTGCAGATGTCAGGTGAGATACATCCCGAATGGGGCATTGTACTCGATCATTGGTCTGGTAAGTGAAGAGTAGAGGGGAACAATGACCTCACTAGATCTGGATGTGAATCCCTTCATGATCAGGTGGGCAATGTAGAAGGTCTTTCTAACCACTTTAGCAACGTGAGTGTCAAAAGAAAGGCCACTGTCAACCTGGGTCCCCAGGTCCCTGATAACCTCTTCTGTGCTTAGTGGATTGCCACCTATATGGTAGCTTGGGGTTACCTTGTTTTTCCCGAAGGGTATGACTATACATTTTTTGGCGTTTAACTTCAGGCCATGGCTCTGGCACCAGCTATCTGTTTCCGTGAGTCCCTTCTGAAGGATATCCGTGTCCAATGCACTTTCCACTACGGCGCCCAGTTTGCAGTCTTCTGCAAACTTTGTCAGCCAAAGTCCTCCCATGTTGGCCTGTACTTCTGAGAAGTAGATGCCGAACAATAGGGGGCCAAGGACCGAGCCCTGTGGGACACCACTTGTGACTGGTTTGGAGTCTGACATAGCGCCAGCAACTCTAACCCTGTGGGTTCTGTCCTTAAGCCAGTTTGCAACCCATCTTGTGACATATGGGTTTACATTTAAGCTGGTAAGTTTTTCTACAATACCTGAGTGGGGTATTGTGTCGAAAGCCTTTGCAAGGTCAAGGTAGGCTGTATGGACTGCCTTTCCCTCATCAATGGCCTTGGTGACTGTTTCGAAGAAGTCGACCAAGTTCAAAAGGCATGATCTTCCCTTGACAAAGCCAAACTGGGTTGGGTCCAATGTCTGCAAGTCCCCTATATCTTTGTTTATGAGCTCCATTATGATCCTCTCCATAGCTTTGCAGACTAGACTTGTTAAGCTTATGGGGTAATTACCAGGGTCTGTAGAGGCACTGCCTTTGTGGAGTGGGACCACAGTTGCCGTACGCCACTCCTTGGGCACGTATCCTGTGGTAAGGCTGAGATTAAACAGCTGCCTTATGTGCGGGTTTAATTCCTCATTTAGCTCGTGTAGCACACAGCCGGGGACACCATCCGGTCCCATTGATGCTGTGTTTTTAGCTTTAGAGAGAGCAGCTTTCACCTGCGCATTTGAGATGTCTGGGAGGCTACACTCCGCTGGGATAGTTATCTCTCCTTTAGGGGTGGAGAGGGGGGGTGAAGTTTGCACTGAACCTGTCTGCCAGTATGTTGGCAATGTCTGTGGGGTCAGTGATTTTTGTATCATTTTGGACTAATTCTGAGCATATCTGGGAGTTTCCACCCAGGTTCCTAACTTGCCCAACATTTCCTGGAGTTCATTAATTCCAATGCTCTGGACCAGCTTGTTCTTACCCCCACTCAAGGTAGCAACATCCTTGACCTGGTCATTACTAACATGGGCAACTATTGTTCTACACCAATAGTCAGCTCCTCCCTGGTTAGATCTGAACACAAACTAATCACCTTGGAAATCCGCCCCAAGAAAGGTAACCACCAGGAAAACTTCTCCAAAGCTAACTTTGGGGTCCTAAAAGCAGAGGTGGCTAACTTCAAGGCACCCATGCAATTGGAGAATAGTTGCATGATGACTGAATCATACACCAATGGACTGTACGGACACGTACTCAAATGCATGGATCTCACCATACCCAATAGAACCAAGATGCTCTCCTCCAAAAAAAGGAAGCCAATCTGGTGGTCCGCTGCCATAAACAAACTCTACAACTGAAGGAGGAAACTGATGCAGAATAAGGTGAAGTCCCCAGACTGGAAAAACTCCCTTATGAGCCTCAACAAAAAGGTGAGATCCCTCATTAAATCCTCTAAAGCTAGCTATGAAAACAGAATTGCAGCAGATAGTAAAGACAACCACAAGGCCTTCTATAGTTATGTAAAGAATCTCCACGGCAATAACCAGATTTGCTCTGAGCTACTGCACAATGGTACCTCCTATACCGAACCAACAGATATTTCTAATATATTGGCTGACAGATTCAGTGCCAACTTTACCCCTCCCCCCCAAAGGACCAAGCACAATTCCAGTAGATTGCCAGACATACAGTATTACTGCTGCACAGATTAGAACAGCACTGTCCAAGGCCAGGAATACAGCTTCTATGGGACCTGACAATATCCCTGACTGTGTTCTATTTATTTATTTATTTATTTATTTTATTTTACATTTGTTAACCGGGCTAGTCTGGCTGGATACATGTCCATTTTCAGCAGAGGCCCGAGGAGAAAAGCTCCGCTATAATACTAATTATACAGTTAAAAGAAATTAAAACACTAAATCAATACAGTTAAAACACTAAATCAATACAGTTAAAAGAAACTAAAACACTAAATCAAGTAAACACTCAAACAATAAAAAAAAGAAGTACAAATGAATATATAGTATTGCTGATAGGTGTCTATTTTCTGCAGAGGGTTAAGGAGGGAAACTCCACTGTCATACTAAAAGAAAGGAACAAACATTGTCAAAGAGAGATACTATATAATATATAATATACAGTGTTAGCTATGAAAGCAGGTAGTAAAGCAGTTTTCAGTCAGGATTGGAGCATGGGCATAGCCAGTGATTTTGTAAATGATTTCTAATCTGTTTTTTGAAAAGGTAACATGAGCTTAGGGAGGTCAGTTCAGTGGGAAGTTTATTCCAACATGATCCGACAGTATTTGCAAATAAGGAGTCACCTGCTTTATTATGAGATTTGAGAGTAGTTACTAGGAGCTTGTTGGATGAAGTGTACTAAGATTTTTATAAGGTGTGATTAGGTTGTTCAGTATGGGTGTGTTGGAGGGTAATGTAGAATTTTAAAAGTCATGACTAGTTGCTGTAGGAGTATTAGGTTTGGAAGTTCTAGCCAGTTAAGTTTCTTTAAGTTAAGACAGTGGTGAGTATGGAAAGGAGAGCCAGTTGCAAATCTGGCAATACTATGGTAGGCTAGATTAAGTTTCTGAAGGTTAGTTTTAGAAATGTTGATAAAGGAAGGAGAGGCATACAGTAGTGTAGAAATGAGGTGAGTTTGAAGGGATACTCGGGATGTGGCAGTAAGAAAGGGTTTGAGTCTGTAGAGGGCACCTATCTTTTTATTTACTGTCTTGATAGTTAAATCAATGTGATGGTCAAAGTTTAGCTGATTGTCTATGGTAACCCTAGCAGTTTTGTGGAATCATCAGGTTTAATGATAGTGCCATTGCAGGACACAATGGAAAAAGTGATAGGGGTGGATTTAGGGTTGGGGTGAAAAGTAGAAGTTTGGTTTTGGGATTTAGGAGGAGACAGATATGTTTAAACCATTTTTCTGCAGCTGTGAAAGCCAATTGGGTAGAGGTGGAGTTCAACTGGGGATGGAGCAGAGCAGATGAGAGTAGAATCGTCAGCATACTGTATACAAGTGGATGTAGGGAGGAAATAGGCAGGTTATTTATGAATATAGAGAAAAGTAGGGGACCTAGGATGGACCCTTGTGGGACGCCTATAGTCACTGGGAGTTGAGAGGAAAGATGGCTGTCCCAAAGGACTGCTTGTTTTCTGTTTGTCAAATAGGAGTGAAACCACTGTAGTGCTAGTGAGTCAAGTGACAGGGATTGTAGAGTGTGGAGGAGAAGTTGATGGTTGACCATATCGAATGCATTCGAGAGGTCTAAGAATAGTGCAGAGGAGAACAGGTTGTTGTTGCGATTTTTGTTGATTATGTCAGTGAAGGAGAGAAGGGCAGTAGAGGTACTGTGGTAGGGCCTGAAACCATGTTGAGAGTCTACAAGCAAGTTGTTATTCAAGAGATGATGTAAGAGTTGATGGTGTATGCAGCGTTCCATTATTTTGGATAGAGGAGATAGAAGGGCAATAGGCGAAAATTGGAGAGTTCATTAGAGTTACCTCCTTTATGGAGTGGAATGATGTGGGAGATTTTCCAACAAGAAGGGATTTTGGACTCAGTTATAGTTCTGTTTATTAAGATGGAGACCGGGTAGGCTAGTTCGGTTGCAGCTAGTTGAAGATATTCAGCTGGTAGCTTGTCGGCAGAAGGGGTGCAGGGTTTAAGTTTAGATAGTAGTTTATGTATAAAAGTTGTGGAGACAGTATTAAACTTTAGCATGGGAGTGCTGTTTTGGGTAGGGGTTATTTGGAGGGATAGGGGGGGAGACATGGTGTTTGCCAGGAGGCTGTTTGAGAGAAGAAGTCATTGAAGGTGTTGGCTATTATGTCAGGTTGGGTTTGGGCTAGGCTAGCTGGGGTAGGAGTTTTGGTGTTTCCTGGATGGAGTAGTTTGTTTTATATCTGACCAAAATTGTTTGGGGTTTTGGTTATGTTGATATTTAAAGTGATAGTTTTTTATCTAGATAGATAAGTTTCTTTGTTGTGTTTCTGAGGTGTTTGAAGTTTTGGTCGGTGGGTTTTTGTGGACCTCCATTTAGTCCATAATTTATTTCTAGCTCGCATATTTTGCTTAGTAGTTTTGGAGAGCCATGGGGCAGCCTTGGAGCTTAGTCTAATTAAGCGGGGTGGGGCATGATGGTCAAGAATTTGAAGGAAGGTATTGTTGAAGTGGGTAACTGCTTCGTCTATTGGGAGGTGTTTTAGAGTTGACCAGTCATATTCTTTGAGTTCGTTTTGAAAGGATGCTAGGTTAAAATCTGTTTTGTATGCGATAGGTAGCTTGCTTGGGATTGTAGTATTTTTGTTTAGTGATAAAGGTTAGGAGATGGTCACTGATATTGTCAGGAGTATTCCTGTTTTATAGGAGAGGGGATTGTTGTTCACTAGTATCCAATCTAGAGTGGTTTGTTTGTGGGTTGATTTGTGTATTCTAGTAGGGGAGTTAATGGTTTGCTGAAAGTTGAAGAGATTAATGTGAATGGAGGGTTTGGGAGATATGCAGGAGTTCCAGTCAATATTGAAATCTCCTAAGATTATGGTTTCTTGGGGAAAGCTACTGGAGACCCAGCCTAGGATATTTTCTAGTGTGTTAATGTTCTTGCCTGGAGGGATGTAAGAACATATGATATAAATAGCTTTGGTTTTATTAACTTGTAGTTTGGCACAAAGTATTTCAGCATTGGCTGGGAGGGGCAAGGAGTCAATTAAGGCTACCTGTAGTTGGGATTTGTATAAAGGGCTACTCCACCACCCTTTTTCTAAGACGATCTTGCCTTAAGGTGCTATAACCTAGTGGAGTAAATTCGTTGTCTTTGGTACTAGGTTTAAGCCAAGTTTCAGTGAGACAGAGAATATCAAAGGCATAGAAATCTATTAAGGCATGGAGTTGTGTGATTTTATTGTTGATGCTACGAATATTTAGGTGAGCAATACAGAGGGAGTCAGAGGAGAAAGGTGAGCTAAAACAGTTAGAAGTTAAGTTTGATGGGGTATGGCTTATGAGAGTATTTGGGCCAGGGTTGGGGTGGATGTCACCATATATCAATAAAAGTGTTTGTGGGACTTGAAATACTTTTACTTCTACATGAACTACAGAGTGAACTGGCACCTCTCCTGTGTGCCTTGTTCAATCACAGCCTCACCTCAGGTTTTGTCTCTACTGAATGGTGCACTGCTACAGTCATCCCTCTCTACAAAGGAGGAGCGACCACAGACCCTGGGAACTATCGCCCCATTAGCCTGACGAGTCTGATATGTAAAGCTATGGAATGCATCATAATGGACCTAACAAACAAGGATATTTGGAATAGGGAAGACCATGCCTGTTCAACTTGGTCGACTTCTTTGAGTCAATCACCAGAGCTGTGGATGAAGGCAAGGTGGTTCATACAGCCTACCTTGATCTGGCCAAGGACTTTGATGCCATTCCCCATTCAGAAATTATAGAATAACTCATTAAGCTAGGTATCAATCCCCTATATCACTAGGTGGGTTTGAAACTGGCTCACAGATAGAGCCCACAGTGTGAAAGTAGCTGACTCCAAGTCAGATTGCCAGCTAGTCATGAGTGGAGTCTCACAGGGCTCAGTCCTGGGTCCTCTCCTGTTTGGTATCTACTCCTCTGAAGTCCAGGCCAACATGAAGGGACTCGGGCTGACAATGTTCACAGATGATTGCATGTTGGGAGGTATTATTAACTCCCCAAATGATGTTGACATCCTACAGAAAGGCCTCACTGAGACCAATGACTGGTGTCAGTACCATGGCCATAAGCTCAATGCCAAAAAATGTTTCCTCATCCCCTTTGAGAAAAATCCAGTTCCCATGACTTACCTCATTGGTGATAGTTCACTGAACACAGAAGGTGTTATAAGAAATCTGGGAACGCAAGTTGACAGCAACCTCTTTTGATCACCACATTGTGACTGTGGTCAGAAAGTCCTTCTACGTGGCACATTTCATTACTAAGGATTTTGCATCCAGGAAAAAAGAGGTCATTGTCTCTCTCTCTACTCTTCCCTCATTAGGCCAATCATCGAGTACAATGCCCCATTTGGCATGTATTTCACTAGACACCTGCAACAACTGGAGAGGCCATTAAAGTACTTCACAAAGAGGATCCTAGGTTTTAAACACTTGTCTTATATGGACAGACTCAAAAACCTCCAACTATTCTCTGTCTCACATTGCCTACTTAGAGGCGATCTCTGCTTGACTTACAAAGCCATGTCTGATCCAGGTCTGTTAGAAATGCTACATTTAAAGAAATCCCAGTCCCTCTGCACCACATGCTCCAGAGACCTCAACCTCATTACCACAATCAACAGAACATACTGGAGGAACAGGTTCATAACCCCAAAATTGCCCATGCTATGGAATAGACTTCCCATACATGTCAAGCAGAGCACCTCGCTGACCCTCTTCAAAAGAAATCTCAATGAGTGGATGGGAAATAGAATTCCACACCAGGATAACTCCAGTGGCTCTACACGACAGAGGCACTGGGAACTAGGTTGGGTGTCACGATGCTAGGGTAATCCTATGGCTTGCTTGTAAAGGCCCCAGGGCCATTAGCCTAGTACACACCTATGAACCTATGAACCTCTATCTGTCAATTGTTTAAACTTTTTTTTGTTTATACAGTAAGCAGATAATTCTAATGAAAGGAGTTTGCGCTTGGCTCAGAGATATTTAAAGTGGCTTGACATCGCAATATTTAGGGCTAGTCTCCTGATTAATTCTAAACAGTTCACTATGAAAATAGAAAACTGTGATTTAAGATCCAAAAGAGAAAATTATCCAAATATTTGTAAAAGAAAATTGTTCAAAACCTGACCACCCCCATGTGGATGGGTTGAAGCACTGTACATCCTACTTATTATACAGCCAAGAACTGCAGACAGCATTCAAGATAAAAGGTTCACTTAAAAATAAAATAATGTAAAATCCAAATGCAAAAAATAATGTGAATCAAACCAAAGAAAAAGCTGGGAACATAAAACTAAACTTTCAGGCAACTTTATTGTGAGCGCTTTCGCATTAACAGATATTGCTTCATCAGACACTAATACACTTAGCACATCTACTATTTATATCACACCCAACCAATAACAGAACATGATCAATTAAGCATTATAACCTACCACAAGGCTTTCACTACTGAGAAAAAGTCAAACAGCTGCGCATTACACAAAAATGAATTATTTGTCCTTCTCTCTTGTTTAGCAGGTGCTTATAAATAAACAGGATTACACAGAGAATATCCTATTGTTTCTGATGTTTTTCAGAAATAATCATCTTCATTCTCAGCAATCCCTCACTTTTTTTCCCATTTTTCTCATGGGGTCAGGATATTGCATCAAATGTCACAATATCTTTATTTAATATCTCTCTTCTACTTTCTTCAACAGTCATGCCCGACTGTTGCAGGTCTTCCCTCATACAATCCATCCATCATTTGGCAGACACCCTCATTTCCTCTTGCCTTCTTCCTGTCTGTCTTCCATTTACTGCACATGTGCCCAAACTACCATAATCTACAGTATTTTCTTGGACCTTCTCAGTAATTGCAGCCACTTGGGCTTTTGCTGTGATATTCACCTTTCTTCATCTAGTCCACAGTTTGCATCCTATCACCCATCTCGGCACTTCATTTCCATCACCTCTAGCTGCCTTAACTGATCTGCCTTCACTGCCCAGGTTTCTGTACATTATAGTAGTACTGGTTGCACCATTTTGTACACCATATTTTTAAGCTTCTTTGCCATTCTTTTGTCACATACTGCCACTGATACTCTGTGCCAGTTGGCTGCAGCCCTCGTGATTCTAGCTTCGGCCTCTTCATTCGGACTACCCTTTTCCTCAACCACCCCTCCCAGGTACTTCAAGCTGCTAACTTGTTCCACTAGTTCCCCTTGTATCTCAGTTATCTGCTTCTTCTGATTTTCTCCTTATGCTGTCATAAAACAGTCGTATATGTACTAAGTTTCATCCCATATGCCTTTACCTTTGTATTCCATTTCCCTATCATTTGCTTAAGTTCTTGTTTAGTGTCTGTCTATAATGTCACATCATCAGCATACAGCAACTTTGTTGGTCTGTCCCCCACTTCCTTGCTAATATGGTCCATTACCAATATGAATAGCAGTGGGATCAGAGGTCAACCCTGCTGCACACCCACTAACACTCTGAACTCTTCTGTCAGTTCAAACACTGTTTGTATGTGTGTCATTGGGTAAATGGCAAGGATACATAGCCTGCACTAATTCTACCAATGTTTCTGGGAATTTGAACCATGGCAGGACTGCTCAAATCAGCTTTCTAGGGACCTTGGCATATGCTTTCTCTAAGCTTAAGAATACCCAATTGGACTTTTTCCTCATCCCGACTATTTGTCTCAGAGCAAAAATCTGGTTGGATGTGCTACTTTATAATCTGATTCTGAACTGCTCATTTCTCATCTTATTTTCTACCATGCATATTCCTCTGCAGAACTTTCGTGCAGTGTGACGGGAGTTAGATACTTCTGTACTGCCCACAGCTGTGAATATGCCCTTTCTTCTTGCACATTGGTACTGGTATGCTTATTCTGCAGTTATCTGGGATACAACTTTCTATCCATACTACTATGGGTACCCTCAGGAACCATTTCTCCCTTAATTCACCCAAAATCGTGATCATATCTGTTGTGGCCTAATCTGAGCCTGCTGCTTTCCCTGATGTCATTTTGTTAGTGCTGATCTTACTCCTTCTTGGGCTGACTTCTTCATTCATTGTAGGCAGTTTGTGGAAAGCACAGCTTCTGTAGGTTTCTTCATTCAGAAGCTGCTGAAGTGTTCCTTGCATATGCCGTTGATGTCCATTTGACTGGTGATCTGGTTGTTCCTGGGACCCCTTATGAAGGATGTCTGATTACTATTTTCTTTATCTTTCTCGCTTTGTCTGGCAACCACATAGAGTTTCTTTGTGCCATCTGCTGAGTCATTTTCCAGAAGATGGTATAATGTCTCTGACGCCTTCTTCTTTGCAAATGTTCTCTTAGCCTCATTGCCAGCAACTAGTGTTCCTTATTAGCCTGGTACATCTTTTTTATCCCCCACTTTTTCCTGCACTTCTTTATTTTTTTCTTTTGATGACTTTCTGGACCTTTGCAGTTCACCACCAGCTATCATTATCTACCTTATTTCCATACTTGAATGGGCCATATAAATATTCTATAGTATGCCTACCTTATTTCCATACTTGAATGGGCCATATACATATTCTATAGTCTGCACTTGCTACTTTGAGGGTCTGCCATTCTTCTTCAGCTCCACCTATTTCCTCTTCTTCTTGTGGTGCTAGAGCCCTGAGTATTTCCTTGAACTTGTGTGCTTTTTCTCCATTCAACTTCCAGGTTTTCAACCTAGTCTCTGTAGACCTTAGAGCCTTCTCTGACCATTGCTTGATGCTGAATGTGACAACTAGTAGTTTATGTTGTGGGCTGACTGTTTCATCAGGGAAGACTTTGCAGTCACTGATTATACCCCAATTCCCTTTCCTTACTAGGAGAAAGTCTACCTGAGTTGCATGTTGGCCATTCTTGTATGGAATCTTGTGACTGTCTCTCTTGCTGAAACATGTGTTGGGCACCATCTAGCTATTTACCAGACAGAAGTCCAGAATGGTCTGTCCTTTTTTATTTCTGTTGACCCACTCATATGGACCCAGGAAGTCCTCATATTCTGTTCTGTCTGTTCTGATATATGCATTTGGGTCTCCATTTGTCAAAACCAACTCAAGCTGTCCTGCTTTGTCTAGTAGGTCCTCCAATTGATGCCTGGATGCACTATTTTCTTCACTATATCAACCTTGCTGTGGGACATAGGCTATGATTATGAATACTGCCCTATCATTACACTAGAGTTTGATTGCCATGAGTCTGTCACTGATTCTGTTGACATCCTTCACTTAACTTTTAAAGCCTCTGTGCACCATAATAACCACACCATTTCTAGTTTGTTCTTCTCCTCATCAGTACTAGATTCTGCATTCTAAGCCAAGTGGCTTTGCTGCACTGTCCTTCCATCTTGGATCCTGGATACAGAGGATGTCCAGCTTCCTCCTTACCATCATGTCATCCACTTCCAACTTTTACACTGTCAAGTGGCTAGCAGTGACATGCTGTGCAGTCTACGATCCATTTTCTCATATCTACAGGATATTGTGCACCTCAGTCGATGCCCAAAGTGGTTGGTCTATGCAACTCTTTCCCTGATAGACACCATCTAGAATCTATACTGCTGCCCACAACTTTATTCTTGGGTGAGTTTGAAGTGGAAATGGTATGTATTTTGGAGGTGAGAGTAACCCCACAGAAACACATGAAGAACATGCAAACTCAATATAGTCACTGGCTGGATGTCAGGATCAAAACTTGTACCTTGTGCATGGGAGGCAAAGACCTTAACCATTATGCCAACTGTGCTGTTTTTCAGAGATATTAAAGCATAACTAGTAAAGGATATAGTAGATGAATAAAAGGATACAATGTTGGACAACAAAAATATGAAAGAGCTACACAGCCAGAAAGTAATCACTGCATTTTCAAAGAAAAACATCTATAAATACATGGTACCATAAAAGGGAATAACATTCTAATCACCTAATGAATTTGCCAGCAGTTAAAGACATAATAAATATATGGATTTTTCTCTGCCTCTTCAAAACATATTTGGTAGTCTGTTTATATAATGACTCGTGGGAAAAAACAAACAATAAGGGTATGATTTTCTTATGAGACAGATGCCCTTTTTTTAGTCAGAGAAAAGAACATTGGGGTAGGTATTTAGGAATAACATGGGAAGCTATGTAGGACAGGCTTGGTAGCAGGAGCAGACTCACATGACATGCAAGTGAGACATAGATGGTGATGGACACAAAATAGAAAGGGTACTATGACTGGGGTAAAGTATGGGCTTTTTGAGATGCATCCCCATCTAGAATGAACATAGTGTGAATCTAGGCCTCACCCTCAAACCTTTCACCACTGTCGCCTATCACAGACACCTGGAGCAGTACCCGATAGGACAACTATTTCGCAAACACTGCTGGGTTCTCTCCATACAGTCAATGTGAGCACCAAGACCTCTCCCCATAATCTCCCCTACCAGCTTGGTCAACTCTTGTTGGTCACCAAAATTGTCATCTCTACTGCCACTACACCTGGTGGAGATCACTGACTCAGCTCCTAGGGCAGAGATATCCATCACAGGTGATGCAGTTAGTGTAGGTGTTGTGGAGGCAATGCTGATAGGTTGTGATCCAGAAGTGCTGGGTGCCTCTGTTGCCAGTGGTGATGCTGCCACAACCACCTGTAGGGAGATGGGTCGAGCTCCTCGTGTAAGTGGTCATGATGAAGCAGGGATGGATGGTTGAGCTCCCTGTGTAAGTGGTCATGATGAAGCAGGGATGGATGTTGCAATGCAGTGAAAGATAAGTAAAAATATTAGAGAGAAAAGGGTGGGGGAGGCAAGAAAGAAAAAAATATCATAAATATTCTGTAATGTTAATGTCATTGTTATTACATATTCCACATACATTTTTGAGAATATTTACATCCTGATATAAATGAGTGAGGTCATAAAATACTATTAGAATAATAGCATGATATCCCTGGCTCTCACAATTTAAAAAATGCAACAAAAGTTGTAATTATTTTGCAAGTGAGTCATGCATAACTGTCAATTAATCATGTATTTGGCCTGACTACACTTTATTATTAAATATATGACTACAACTAGTAAATATTGAATTATAAAATGCATATCAGACATATTTTTCTGTTGTCTGGGATTGAACCCACATCCACCTATCTTCAGCTAACACTTAATTAGTTTAAAGGTACATGAGCTAAATGTATAAGTCAGTAGAGTTTGCAGATGTATAATATGTATACTCATGTAATTGTCTGACAACCACTTGATGTCTGATGTTCACATAATTAATTTTCTATTAGTAAAATATGTGCTAGTCTGATATGGTAGTCAGTAAAACTGGAATCCCTACTTACCCTATGCCCCTCTGAGGCATTGAAGTTTCTTCTGGTGCACCTCCCACTTTCCTTCAATCTGTACAGGGTCTGCACATAAGAAAAATCAGTAATGAAGATTTGTGTGTGTTCACATGCCATGGCAGAGTATTGCATGGTTATTGAGGGATATACCTTCAGTAGTGAGGTGGTGAGTGGAACCTATAATATTCCTTTCATCAGTTAAGGAGGTCCTTTTTCACCTTTTTAGGTCACTGCAATGGTAATGCCACTATTCACCTGTGGATGGGATGCCAGTAACAGGGGTGACAGCCTTGGCTAAACTATTGCAAGCCTTGGCATTGTACTGAGACCTGGTAGAGCCTCTTTTCAAAAGCCTCTGGTGATAGTTTTTTTACATGAGGGCTATAAATATGCAACACTCCTCCTCACACCTCCTCTGTGCTCATAGGATCATAGGAGCTTACTGGACTAATGGACAAAGAACCTTTTTAAGCCTAGTCATTCATGCCCCAGTTTTACCAATTATCAATGCTCATGGGTTAGAATGGCTTAGGTATATGCCTGTGCCTTATGGCCAGAAACAACAAGTTGGGGTAAATTTGTGATTTCCATCCACTGGTCCAAACTTCAATTAAATAGGCTTAGGGAAAACCTCTGTTTCACATCACTGAGGAGTCTGTTCCAGAGAAGGGGTAATCTTTGAGACACATATCTGTCCTTCCAGTATGTTTTATGTCACAGATGAAGTTTAAATGCTTAGATCAGGTAATTCTAGTGTCGTTTTCTTTTTATGAATGTGTAGCAGATCCATCAGGGCTGGATGGGAGGATGCCTTGTATTTTAGGCATAGATTGTCACTCAGTAATCTGTAGGAGACCAAGTACAGGGACAGGGCTTTGAGGTGGTGCATAGGATATATTATTTGCACCATATATTTAAGTGAAGAACCTATGCAGACACTCCAGGAGTTGCAAATACCTGGTCAGGTACATGCCAAAGGGTGCATTGTACCTGATTATTGGTCTAATGAAGGCTGAGTATAGTGGAACTATAATCTGCTTAGATTTGGATGCATGCCCTTACTTATAAGTAGTACCACATAAAAGGATTTTCTTACTACCATGGACACATGGTGATCAAATTTCAGGTTAATGTCATCCTGAGTTCCCAAGTCCTTTACCACTGTATTTACTCTTAGGGGAGAGTTACTAATATTGTAATTTGCAGAGATGGTCATCTTCCCAAAGGGTATAATTATGGATTTTTTCACTGTGTTTTAGGCCATTGTTCTGGCACCAGTTACATGTCTGTGTCAGACCCTCCTGGCAGATATCTTTGGGGAATTCATTAATAGCACCAGGCTATCAGGTGAAATTGGGATTTTTGCCTATATTTGTGAGTTTGTCTGTAATATCTGAATGAGGTATTTTGCCAAATGCCTTTGTCAATTCAAGGTAGGCAGTATATACGATTTTGCCCTTGTCCATGACTCTAGTGACCTTCTCGAAGAAATCCATCAAATTTAGTAGGCATTACCTGTCCATGATGAAACCAAACTAGGAAGGGTCCATGTTTGAAGATTTCCTATATCTTTGTATATCAGGTCCACAGTAATTCTTTCCATGGCATTGTATATTTGTTTGTGTCTTTTGGCTTTTCCCGGTTAGGGGTCGCCACAGTGGAACTCTGGTCCGCTAATGATTGGCAGTAGAGGATTACGTGCTGGCTTGCTGGGCCTAACGCACAACCTTCAATGAAGGAACGCCCATTCACGCATGTCACCACACAGAAGACGCTCTAACTGAGAATCGAACGGGAAACGTCTAACTGTGAGATGACAACGCTACCGCAGCACCACCACCACAGTGTATGGCATTGTATATAGACAGGTCAAATTTATGGATATGTAGTTCTATGGGTCTGTTTATGGTCTGCCTTTGTGTAGAGGGATGATCGTTGCAGTCCTGCATTCCCTAGGGATAAAGTGATGGTCTGCCTTTGTGTAGAGGGATGATCGTTGCAGTCCTGCATTCCCTAGGGATAAAGTGATGGTCTGCCTTTGTGTAGAGGGATGATTGTTGCAACCCACCATTCTCTAGGGATAAAGCATGTCTGGATGCTTTGGCTGATAGAGATTCTAGTGGGCCTGACAGATCATGTTTCAAGTTATTAAGGAGGCATCCTGGGATTGTATCAGAATCCATTGTTGCAGAGTTTTTAGCTCTGGAGTGTGCAGTCAGGATCTGATCATTAGTGATAGATAGGGGAGACATTTATTTATTTATTTGTTTATTTATTTATTTATTTGTTGACATTTGTTGACCAGGAAAGTCCACTGGATCAAAGATCCATTTTCAGTGGAAGCCTAAGGAGGAAAGATCCAAAGATACAGTAGTACACTAAACAAAGTTAATAATAAAATTAAAAACAGTTTACAAAGATTTTACATAGTCAGCAGATTACACATTAAGACAAAATACAGTTTATAACAAGAAACAATAAAGTAGAGCATCAGTCAAAAAGTCTCATCTACTATACTTTTATAAATCATGCAGCATAGAAAGGTATTTGCCTTTCTTAAGTTTATGAATTAATATGTGCAAATGCGTTGGATAAAGTATATTTTTAAGGAGGTTTCTTCAAGTGATTGCAGGTACATGTAAGCTTGTTAAGGTAATGTTGTTTTAATGCTGATTTAAAAGTTTTTGCAGTGTCTGGTTGAGTAATTGAAGGTGGCAGAGCATTCCAAAGTTTGGCTAGTGTATGGGAATAAAGGCATTTCCCAGCTCTCTTACTGGGTTTAGTTTGGTTAGGAGTAGTTTATTAGAAGACCTAAGATTTTAGGTTCGTGTATATGTATGTATGTAATATATCTGGAAGAGAAGGGCAGTAATTTGGGTTATATAGTAGTTTGTGAGTAAGAATGAGTTGGGTGTAATATAAGTAATGGGGGAATTCAAGCCAATTTAAAGTTTTAATGGCTAGGCAGTGAAGTGTGCAAGTTGGCATACTGGTGGAGAATTTTGCTATTATGTAGTAGCATGATTGGAAATGAAGAAATGGTAGAGAGTATTTCCTTGGGGAAATAAGGGTGATGGGAGTTGAAATTGGAACTAAATTCATTGGCCAACAAATTTTGCTATATCCCCTGGTTAAGTTTAGGAAGCTTCATTTTCTATTAGTTCAGCACATTACTGGGTGTTCCCTTTAAGGTTGCGTACATGACTGAAACATTTCTTATGGCTATCCTTAGCCAGGAAGGCTATTTTTTCCTTGAAGTTGCTTTTGGTGTACTCAGTTAGTCTCAATTTGCTTGCTGGGATTGATAAGTGAGTTTGACTTTTGGACATAGCCCTTCTTATTTTTTGGATAGCATTTTCTTTCTTTTGTTGTACAACATATTTATACTGGGGGTCAACCAAGAAGGCTTTATTTGAAGTTTATCCTAAGTTTATTTCTGTTTGGTACTGCTGTTCTATGCAGTTATTTACATGCTTGTACAGCATTTCCATAAACCTTTCCTCATAGGCCACCATGTTCTCCGAGTTTGGGGAGGCTTGGAATTTAGTTATGCCATTACTTAATAGGAGGCTTTTAGCCTTAGAAAAAAAAAACGTAAAGGTTTTGGGGTTTGCTGGGAGTTCAGCCTTTATGTTTACTTCAAGGGTGGCCACTTTGTGAGCTGATTTGAGCAATGAGGACATTACACAGGGGGTGGGTTGCATGAGTGCAATGTTTCCTCTTATTTGTAAGTACAAGTTCTAGGATATTTTTACCCCTAGTAGGTGTACAAACTAGTTAATCCAAGGTGTTTGCATTAAAAAAAATCCAGAAATCTTTGATCCTGCATGTTAGTGGTTGTGTATGTATGGCAATTTATTGTGAGATAGTTGAAAGCACCCATGAATATGTTGTTGGGCTGAATTCTCAGTGATTCCAGTACACTCAAGTTTTTAGTTTGGTTATCCTGGGTCATAGATAGAGACCTATAACTAGCAAGGATATGGTATTGGACTTTACCTAAGTTTAGCTGGACTTAGAATAGCTGATGCATGGTATACTGTTTGACCAATCTTGAGGTGAGCCGGTTTAAATGTGTAGAAGGTATTATAGCCTTGTACTGCCGGGGTGCCTTCTGCAGTTTTAAACCATGTCTTAGTAACTGCGCAAATATCAACACACTCCAGGGTAAGGAGCACTGCCAGGGAGTGGAGTTTCTTGTTGAGACTCCTAGTACCTTTAGTCTGTCTTGCTTAGAGTTTACTATGTTGAAAGTTTTATCAAATTGATATTGCTTAAAAATGGCTGTATTGGGGTAGAAAATAATTTATCCAATATCCAAAAGCCAAATGGGGACAGGTACTGACCATCCTTATTATAGCAGTATGGTCTGCCGATCATGTCCTCCCAACCTGACAAATATTGGACCCTCTTAGAATAATACCAGTAACTAAGCCAATTGTTAAAGTCAATCATCTACTGTTTATATCATGACATCATCCTTGGGGAAGATAGGATGCTGCTTAGTTCTAGGCTCATTATCTGCCTGGGACACATAATCCGAAAGCTCTATCATGTCTTTTTTCATATAGTCCAGTGAGGTATGTCTCAAGTCATTAACACCCAAATGGACTATGCTAGAGGCATACTGGTATTTGTGGTTCAGTGTCCAGAGTGCATGTGTAACCTGGCAGATCCTTGCCCCCGATAGACAACTAATGGTGACTGTCTCTTTGCTCAGCCTGGTGAAGGGGCATCAGTGAGCCTCACAATAGAGTCTCCAATGACCAATGTATTGGGTTGTGTGTCAGTTTGCTTTAAGGGCTTAGAAGTTGAGATTTTGTCAGATGTAGTTGTATGTATCCTGTGGGGTATTGTCTTTGTAGAAGGAGGTTGCTGAGGGCAGTGTATGGGAGGCCTTTGAGGTTTGGGTAGATTGCATTTCAGAGCCTCAGGATATGTGAGTTTGTGTCTGATCCTCAGTAGGTGTAGTGTGTGCAGTGTGTGTGCATGTGTGTGTGTGTGTGTGTGTGTGTGTGTGTGTGTGTGTGTGTGTGTGTGTGTGCGTGTGTGCGTGTGTGCGTGTGTGCGTGTGTGTGTGTGTGTGTGTTACTGGCAACCTGCTCTAGATATCAGTGTCTGTATATGACAGCTTTGCCTTGAAAGACATAGTGCAATTACATCTCTCATATACTATGTCAGTCTGCTTAAAAATAAGGTGGTTATCAGTAAACATGGGACAATTGCTGCATTGTCTCAGGATGCCCATTTCTACCAGGCTGGCTACAGAGACAGTAGGAAAGAGCACTTCCATGGCTATGGATCTTTTTTGTGATCTATGATGGGTGGTGCAATATAGGTTTGGAATTGTTGGGCTGGGTGGAGAGCTCTAGAATAGATCTAAAACATCACTCTTGGGGTAATGCTTCTCCACAGGTAAACTAGCTGCTCTAGACACAGTTAGATACTTGAGACACTATCAGAGAAGTTTTTTTAATGGACAATTACAACTCTAGGTGCCTGCTTCTATAAAAGACATTGAAAACCACTGCTGCACAAGTCAGCACAGGTTAAAGGAGATAAATTAGAGAGGAACCCAATCAGTAAACAGTAAAAATGCAGTATAAGTGTATATATTTTTATTGTATTATTTATTTATTACATTTGTTGACCGGGTATGTCTGACTGGGCTAGATGCCCGTTTTCAGTGGAGACCTGGGGAGAAAAAAGCCACAGTAATATAAGGCAATAAAGAAAAACATAGTAACAATAAAACATTAGTATAACAGAATTATTTACAGCATCTAGAAACAGTACAAAGCCAGGTCCTTATTCCTAGTGGAGACCCAGGGGAAGACTCCACAGTAGTAGAACACAAACAAGTAGCAGTAAATATAATACAATCGTTAGAACTGTAAAATTACTACTACAGAAACAACACAGTAGCAGCAAATATAATACATTCAGTAGGACTGTACAAGAGTAACAGTTGATAGTATATAAATTGAAGTTTACAAAAGGGATGTTAGCCAGTATGCTGAGAAAGGTAACTAAAGGTGGCAAAGTAGATTAACCTGGGAACAGGCAGGAGCACAGCCAGTGACTGGTTAGGTGTTCCTTTAGGAGTGATTTGAACTGGTATGTACTGGATTCTTTGTTATTGTGCCTGGAAGGGTGTTCCAGAGTTTGGCTATTTTGTGTGAATAGAAGGAGTCACCGTGTTGGTTGTGGGAGTTGGATAGTTTTAGTAGGAGTTTGTTGGAAGTTCTGAGGGATCTGCTATTAGTATTAGGTTGAACTAAAAAGGAGATGAAAGAGCTGAGCAGTGGTGGGATTTGTGTGGATGATTAGTGGCAAACTTAGCAATTTTATGGTAACATGTTTCTAGATTTATATATATAAGGCTCAGATCCTGCAGCAGTTCACAATTCTGTCACTATTGTGAGTGATACTACATGACCAAGATTCCCAGACTAAGTGAAATGCAAACAGAAAAAATTGCAGTAGAACTGTTTTAAGTAAGGCTCAGCTCCTGCAGCAATTCACAATGCTCTCACTTTTGTGAGTGATAATGGAAAATGAGATTAAGGTCATCAGACCAAGTAAAATTCAAGCAGAAAAATGCGCTAGAAATGTAATAAATAGGGCTCAGATCCATCAGGAATACAAAATTATCTCACTATTCTGAGTGGTACTACAAGACTAAGGTCCCAGACAAAGTAAAATGCAAGCAAAAAAATGTAGTAGAAATGTAATACATGAGGATCAGATCCTGCATCAGTTCACAATTTTCTCACTATTGTGAGTTATACTAAAAGAGTAAGACCCCCAACCAATTAGAATACAAACTAAAAAGCAATAGAAATAAAATTAGATCCTGCAGCAACTCACAATTTTCCCACTACTGTGATGGATTAAAGTCTCAGACCAAGTTAAAAATGCAAACAGTTCCCTTTTGTTTAAAACAAAGAAAATGCAGAAAAGAAGACTGCACAGTTCAGATACACACAATGAATATTGCAGTGTGTGCTAGATGAAATGGAATTATATGAAACAGAAGTTAACTCAAGCTTTAAGTGTCTAAAGGGACTGCCTTATAGTTTGAGCTCTCGCTGTCCAGTAGAAATAGCACTTGGAGGAGCTCACAAACTCTAATTTATAGTTATGGTGGGCAGTTAAAAGGCACCAAGTTTAAAAACACAACAAGAACTGGACAGGTGCATGGGAAAAATCCAAAAATCAATGCAGTCAAACAGCAATTTTAAACTAAGAGCTCTTGTAGCTGAAGAAGAATGTAGGTGAATACCTTAAATAAGAAAACTGTTTCTCAACTCTTCCCAATAATTAGCTAGATCTAATTCCCATTCAGTCAATCAGTGCAAAAGGCATGTTTCCTAACTGACCCTACCCAACAACTTTTAAGACTTCAAGAAAAAACTTTGCAGTAAAATAAAGTATAATAATACCACAATAAAAAAGGGAATGGAAATATCCAAACCTTAAATGTTCATTTCTCTGTTCCATTCCCTACTATTCTCCTTACCAGACTCCACTCTATACCTTATATTCCCCTACTTCTCTATTTCTCTCCCTCCTTCTCACATAAATGTCTTTCCCTCCTTCTCTAATCTGATACTGTACATCATTTCAATCCATGTATTTTTAAGATTGTCTGTTTCATGGTTTGTACTAGATGAATTTTATTCTCCTTGTATGTTTGCTTAAATTTGTATTGCATTCTGTAACAAACTTAATTTTGTATATGGAGCTTTTCTCCTTGGATCTCGGTTGAAAAAGGGTATATGCCCAGTCAGACTAAGCTGGTTAACAAATGGAAAATAAATAAAAAATTTAAAAAAATAAATAAAATTCCAAAAATCAGCGAAGTCAAACAGTAATTTTAAACTAAGAGCTCTTGCAGCTCTAAATGGAGTATACACTTATCATCACCTTTCTTTCTTTCAAAAATCAAAGGAAAAATGTCAGGGAATTGGTGCCCAAATCAGATCTTACATGTACCAGCTTTTACCAGATTATGTCCATGGAAAAATGTATTTGTGCAAGATATGGCTAAGGAATGGTTTAGTATTACACTATTTATTATTTCTGCTATGTCCATTTTAGTA